>NC_083405.1:33197844-33547010 GCF_020745735.1 Hemiscyllium ocellatum
CAGCACCAAGGTCCCAGGTTCTATTCCAGCCTTGTGTGACTCTCTGTGTCACATTCTCCCCATGTCTGAGGGGTTTCCTCTGGGTGCTCCGGTTTCGTCCCACAATCCAAAGATGTGCAGATTAGGTGAATTCTTCGAGTAAAAAGTGAGGTCTGCAGATGCTGGAGATCAGAGCTGAAAATGTGTTCCTGGTTAAAGCACAGCAGGTTAGGCAGCATTCAAGGAACAGGAAATTCGACGTTTCGGGCCAGAGCCCTTCATCAGGAATGAGGAGAGGGTGCCAGGCAGGCTAAGATAAAAGGTATGGAGGAGGGACTTGGGGGAGGGGTGATGGAGATGTGATAGGTGGAAGGAGGTCAAGGTGGGGGTGATAGGCTGGAGTGGGGTGGGGGCGGAGAGGTCAGGAAGAGGATTGCAGGTTAGGAGGGTGGTGCTGAGTTCAAGGGAATTGACTGAGACAAGGTGGGAGGAGGGGAAATGAGGAAACTGGAGAAATCCGAGTTCATCCCTTGTGGCTGGAGGGTTCCCAGACAGAAGATGAGGCGCTCTTCCTCCAACAGTCATGTTGTTATGTTCTGGCGATGGAGGAGTCCAAGGACCTGCATGTCTTCGGTGGAGTGGGAGGGAGAGTTAAAGTGTTGAGCCACGGGGTGGTTGGGTTGGTTGGTTCGGGCGTCCCAGAGGTGTTCCCTGAAGCGTTCTGCAAGCAGGCGGCCACCCTCCAGCCACAAGGGATGAACTCGGATTTCTCCAGTTTCCTCATTTCCTCTCCCCCCACCTTGTCTCAGTCAATTCCCTTGAACTCAGCACCGCCCACCTAACCTGCAATCCTCTTCCTGACCTCTCCGCCCCCACCCCACTCTGGCCTATCACCCTCACCTTGACCTCCTTCCACCTATCACATCTCCATCGCCCATCCCCCAAGTCCCTCCTCCATACCTTTTATCTTAGCCTGCCTGGCACCCTCTCCTCATTCCTGATGAAGGGCTCTGGCCCGAAACGTCGAATTTCCTGTTCCTTGAATGCTGCCTGACCTGCTGGGCTTTAACCAGCAACACATTTTCAGATTAGGTGAATTGGCCATGCTGAATTACCCATAGTGTTAGGTGCATCATTCAAAGGGAAATGGGTCTGGGTGGGTTGCTGTTCGGAGGATCGGTGTGGACTGGTTGAGCCGAAGGGCCTGTTTCCATTGTAGGGAATCTAATCTACTCTAAAAAAGCTGGAGTGAGAGAAATGGGTCTGATTCATGGGCCACTGGCACTGGTACTGGACAAAGTGGGATCTATAATGTTGGGACAATCCATACTGGGCCAATGTCTTAGCAAGCACATAACCAGGGAAGAAGAGAGGGTTTTAAACTAAATGGTTGGGCAAGAGATCAAATTTGGAAAGATATGGTGGATCAAAAATTGGAGACAAGGGAAAAGAGTAATATATCTATAAATCACTGAGAAATGAAGTAAGAGACAATTAAATTCTAACACAAAATCAATAGATAAAGCTGGGGGGGTTGCAACAACAACAAAAGAGCAAAATAAGGACTCTGTATCTGAATGCACATGGCATTTGAAACATAATAAATAAACCAAGAACACAAGTAGAACTAATGGGCTGAATATTCCTATATTTTGGCCAAGTTTATTTTCACGGATGGTTTCCCACTATGGCCAATGGCTACCTTTCTTACAAAACTGCCCATGCTCATCTCAATAATAATGGTGGGTTCCACAGAGCATGTTCTCAAGTGATCATGTAATCAGCAAAGATGAAGGTGCTTACTGCTGCCAGCATCTTGCACCATTCATGCCAGTGGTGCCATATTTAACCATCAGCTGCACATTGCTTCAGACATTTCAAGACAGGAATTGTCCTTCATTCTATTGCTCCAATAAATTTCTATAGAGATGTCCTTGAAGGGGAACCTGGAACCTCACTTTGGAGGAAGAGAGTTGGAGGTGCTGCTGAAAGAGTTTGTGGGGAAGTGAACCATCCTTTTTCCAGTGCACTGACATAACACCAGACATGGTCAGCCTGGACCACATCAGTGCCATTTCGCAGTCCAAGAGGAATGTTCAACAGTGCTGCAAAATGTTAACCACCTTCTGCACTTGGCAAGGAGAGGCTGAACAGGCTGGGGCTATTTTCCCTGCAGCTTCGGAGGCTGAGGGGTGACCTTAAAGACGTTTACAAAATTATGAGGGGCATGGATAGAATAAATGGGCAAAGTCTTTTCCCTGGGGTCGGGGAGTCCAGAACTAGAGGGTGTAGGTTTAGGGTGAGAGGGAAAAGATATAAAAGAGACCTAAGGGGAAACCTTTTCGTGCAGAGGGTGGTACATGTATGGAATGAGCTGCCAGAGGATGTGGTGGATGCTGGTACAATTACAACATTTAAGAGGCATTTGGATGGGTATATGAATAGGAAGGGTTTGAAGGGATATGGGCTGGGTGCTGGCAGGTGGGGCTAGATTGCGTTGGGATATCTGGTCGGCATGGACGGAATGGACCGAAGGGTCTGCTTCCATGCTGTACATCTCTATGACTCTATGACTCTAAATGGCTAATTCTCCCTGTATTCCAAGAGATCTAACCTTGCTAATCAGCCTCCCATGGGGAACCTTGTCGAACACCTTACTGAAGTCCATCTACCCCCTGCCCTCATCAACCCTCTTTGTTACTTCGTCAAAAATTCAATCAAGTTTGTGAGACATGATTTCCCACGCACAAAGCCACATTGACTATCTTGAATCAGTCCTTGCCTTTCCAAATACATGTACATCCTGTCCCTCAGGACTCCCTCCAACAACTCGCCCACCACCAAGGTCAGGCTCACTGGTCTGATATAGATTAGAACCTGAATATTGAAGGGTACATGGCTTTTAGGAAGTATTAGCACATTGGAGAGAGTTTGCCTAAGTTTGGGAAATCAAGATAAAGAAGTGGGTTGGGTAGAAATGAATAATGATAAAGGCAAGGATCATTCATTGGAGTGGTGTGCAGGTTTGTAACAGTAATTGCTGACAGGACGAAGTATAAAGGAAGAAATAAATAGAACTTGTCAGAAAAGTATCTGCATAACCTGGGAAGAGGGAAATTTTAATCAATATAAAGATTGAAAAATCAGATGGGCAAAGGCAGCATAGATAAGGAAAATTAAACAATGTTTTTGGAATAGTTTCTTACAACACATTTGGGAGTCAACCAGAGAGCAGGTGGAACAGATCTAGTATTTTGCAACTAGTTAGCATTAACTAATAATCTCATGGTCAAAGCACCCCTAAGATCAGTGAGCATAATATAATCAAATTTTACATTCTGTTTGATGGAGGGAAGAGTTGGTCCAATGTTAATATTTTTAAACTTAAATAAGGGCATTTGTGAGGGCTTGAAAGATGATCCAGCTAAAGTGAACTGGCAGGTTCAGTTAAGAGATAGGTAAATAGAAATGCAATGGTAGGTGTTTGAAGGGATATTTCAGAATACACAGAATGGTTAATTTCCAATGAGAATGAAAAGTTCTAAATGGAGGACACGCCATCTGTGGCTTTTTTTTTAAATTAAAGATTGTATTAAACATAAGAAAAACAATTACTTGTGTAAAGACGGGTGACAGGTCAGAAAATTAGACAGAAGGTGAGAAAAAGCAAAGTTCAACTAAAAGATTAATAAAGATGAAGAAAAAGTCTGAGAGGAAGTTATCTGGAAATACTAGTAAGAATATTGATAGTGAAAAAAAGAGGATAATTAACAGAGTGCCTGTTCTTCAGAAAGTGAATCTGAAGAATAAATAACAGAAAATAAGGACCTGGCAGATGAATTTGGCAGATATTTTGCATTGATATTCACTATATAGGATTCAAGTAACATTCCAGAAATAGCTATCAATCAGAAAATTGAGATGAGGGAGGAATGGAAGAAAATTACATTCACCAAAGAAGTGACTCTGAGCAAATTCTTGGAGCTGCAGACCCACAGGTCTTTGCATCCTTATGAACATGACCTTAGGTTATTAAACAAAGTGGCTCAGAAGACAGTTGATGTGCTTGTTTTACTTTTCTGAAATTCTTCAGATTTGGGCAAAGTTCCTTTCGATTGGAAAATTAACTATAATTCCGTTATTGAGAAAGGGAGATAGAAAACAGCAAACTACATGCCAATTAGCATGTCTGGCAGCACCTATTGGAGAAAAATCAGAGTTAATGTTTCCAGTCCAGTGACCCTGTTCTGAGGTTCTGAGGTTTTCCAACAATTTCTGTGTTCGTTTTTGATTTCCAGCATCTGCGGATATTTTGTTTATTTTTAACGAGACTAACACATGAAATGAGTTGAAAAGTGTGGTGCATGAAAAGCACGGCAGGTCAGGCAGCATCTCAGGAGCAGGAGAGTCGATATTTTGGGCATAAACCCTTCACATACCTGGAATGGGCAAGCTGCGTCATGCTGCAAAGGTTATGTGACTAGAAACCAATTTCTCAGCCATTGTTTGGATTTGTACACAAGCTACCTGTGATTTGAGCTTCAGTTTCAAAACCAAGTTTCTAGTAATCCAATTTTGTTAAACAGGAAAAGGAAAACACGATTTTGCTGGTGTCACTTTTATGTCACAGCATTTGAAGGTTTCTTTTCTCATTTCTCTTTATATACAACCTGACTCAAACTGGGTTACAATTGTACTGGTGTCAGCAGCTCCGTGTGTTTCATAAAGTAGGGATTTTTCATCATTATGTATAGCCATTAGTTGACAAAGATTAGCTTTTGGGAAGTAAAGGAAAATTAGTGTCTGTGTGGTATTTAGATAAGGAGGAAGAGAAAGCAGAGTTCTATCCGATGTCAATTGAGACAATGAGGCTAATGTTGGGAGTAAATAAAGGATAAAAATTTAGTTGTAAATGATGCAATAAACTTAGAAATGATGTGCAAAAATTGAAAGCTTCAAGAAAGAGAAAAAAATGTTCTCGTTGTGATCCAGACACTTGGAAATTGATTAACATATACCTTAATTCTTAATGGGATGCTGTATTGTATCTCTTCCCTCGACAGCTGAGTCCAGCAGAATTAAATATGCAGGAGGGAAGGTGTGGGAAATTATTCAAATGAAATTCATTACAGATCATTTTACAGATCCTGCATTTTTTGATAGATTCATCTTGCAGTAATGATTGGGTTGTGGAGGCCGTGGGGAAATGACAGCACTACCAGAATTCTGTTCAAACCGTGCACACAGGTGTGCAGCACAGCTATGGCCATTACATACAAACCAGGAGCTCATTGCTTTTTTCTTCCTTGTAGTCAAGAAAGCCATCTGTAAGGCCCTTCCTCTCCACAAGATAGAGATCAACAAATATAATGGAAGACAACTCTGTAGCCATTTGGAGTTGACTTAACACTCCTTGTAGGTACATTAAGAATTGGAGCCTCATTAAATCTAACAGGCAACCTGTTCCGCAACTGGCACAATTGAAGCACTTAAGGTGAGCAATTAATTTCCACTAAAGGTCTCAGCAGATCTCCCCTTATATGCTTTCTGGGCCTGCTCATCTGTCCTCATGCTGGATGCAGACTCTTCGGCCATGTTTAAACCAAAGCTGGAATAAGATCTGGATCCGAGTGCCTTTAGCAAAAATCTAAACTGACCTTGATGGAGAGGCATACTGTTCCTGAGTTAATTGTTCTTGGTATCACTATCAATCACAACCTCCATCACAATGCTGAGGGTTGAAAGGGATGAGTGGGGTAATAATGGCCTGCTTGAATGTGTCCTGCTTTGTGTGGACAAAACATAACTGAACAACTTTTCACATTACAGTATCTCCAGTACAGTCCTTTCTGCTATAATGTGGGAACTGCATTCTTGTGTGGCCTCATGCTATATAAAAATCACACAATAAAAATACACTTAAAGTGTTGGAGGATGCAATCACATAATAGCCAATGCACGTATGCGAAAGTTCGCGTTTTACAAACAGCTGTTGCGGAAAGGACCTGTACTTTTATTTTGATTTTCCACGTTGTCAGGTGCCTTGCCTTGTACTGTACTTGAATATCTTGGTCCAGGGCATGGGTAGCTTTGAAGCATAAACTTTCAGTGTTACAGGTAGAATCAAGGTCTGTAGCTTTTGTTGTATCCAGTACCTTCAACTGTGTTTTTTATTGATAAGATGTGGATTGAATCCAATTGTCTGAAGACTAGCATCTATAATGAGATCCTGAGACAAAAAAATCTACTCAGCATTTTGAATTGAAGACTGTTGTAAACGATTCAATCTTGTTTTCTTTTTCACATTGACACCCTGGTCTCCCTCATTGAGATTAAGTTTGTTTTTGGATCTTTCTCCACTGGTTTGTTGTTTAATTGTCCATCAGCTTCCATGACACGTGACAGGACTGCAGAACTTGCATCTGATCAACCATCACTTTGTCTATTTCAACCTGCTTCTACTGCTTTGCATGCAGTATTGTGTAGTAATTTTATCAGGGTGGCACCTCTTTTTAAGGCATGCTTCGTGCCACAGACCTGTATGCCTTCCTGCACTCATCATTGCACCAGGGTTGAGCCCTTGACTTAATGGTTATGGTCAAGTAAGGAATATGCTGGGCCATGAGGTTATAGATTATGGCTGAATACAATTCTACTGCAGCTGATGGTCCTCAGTGCCTGATGGATATATAGCTTTGAGCTGCCTGGCCTGTACTGCTCTATCCTGTTCAGCACAGCAGCAGTGTCACACAACATGATAGACCTTGTTCTCAGCATGAACATAGAACTTGACCTGCACAGTAATTCTGAGGCAGCCATTACTAACAATACTGTGGCCAGGTATCCAATTTTGTTTGATAAGATTTAGGATGTTTTTCTAAGATTAAAGGTGCTTTATTTATGCAGTTAGCTGCTGTTGATTTAACAGATGTGCACCCAGGGAATACAACTGGTGGTATGAGTGTTACAACTGGGCTTATCACAACTGTTTCAAGGAGTGTGGTTGGAAATAACAGCACGGTATCTGCTTGAGAACTATCACCTACACTTGCAGGATTGGTCTACCTGTTATATCCTGTCACGTAGGTCAAGTGTACAGAGAGGTGAACTTATTGGGGCCAATTAAAGAAAATGCAGGTCCCCAGTGACCTATTGTCAACGTCACTCCCCACTTTTCCAAAGAGAAAAAATGAATTCAAAAGCACATTAATTTGAGAGGATAAAGGAAGTAAACTCCAGAACAGTTTATGATAAATAAAAGAGCAGTGTACCTAATTCTGCACTCTCCGATGCTGCTCAGTGAAGCACAGGGCTTTGTGACTTCTACTGTAACGTAGTATTTTTAATTGATAAAACAGGTTGGTGTGAAGTGGTAGCCACCAGTGACTGCTTTTCGTAATTAAAATACAGAAGGGAACCTCTGATTACTCAACTAATGACTCAACCAAATGACTCAATATATTTACGACTTGGATGACAGAAGTGAATTGTAGCCAAGTTTGCAAATGACACAAAAATAAGTATTAATGCAAATGGTGAGAATAACACAAGGAGCCTGTAGAAGGTTCCAGACAGGTTAAGTGGGTGGGCAACAGCTTAGCAGATGGAAAATAATGTGGGAAAGTGTGAGGTTATGTACTTCGGCAGGAAGAATAGAGGAGTTGAATATTATTTTAAAAGTTGCAGCACAAAGTTGAAGATCCTGTTGCATGAATCACAGAAGTTAGCACACAATTTTCAGTGGGCAACAGAGAAGGCAAATGGAATGTTGGTTTTTGTTTCAAAAGGGAATAGAGTATTAAAATAGGGAAATCTAGCTAAAATGACACAAGGCACTTATCAGACCAGAGCTGGAATATTGTAAGTAGTTTTGGTCCCTCATCATAGGAAAAATATATTGGCTGGCAGGCAGTCCAGAGAGAAGTTCACTAGGTTGATTCTGGGTATAGAGGGATTTTCCTGTGAAGAGAGATTCAGTAAATTGGGCCTGTAATCACTGAAATTAAAAGAATGAGAGAAGACCTTATAGAAATATTTAAGATTCTTAGGAGCCTTCACATGATAAATGCAGAAAGATCGTTTCCTCTTGTGGGAGAGTCTAGGACCAGAGATTATAATCATAGAATAAGGGGGCATCCTATTATGAGACAGATTAGAAGGATTTTTTCCTTGCAGATGATGGTGAATCTCTAAATTCTTTACCATAGAGAGCTAGAGAGGCTGAAGTACATTCAAGACTGAGATGGATAAATTTTAAAGGGAATGAAAAGAAACAAGAGTTATGAGAAAAAGGTGGGAAAGTGAAGTTGAGGATTAGCAGATCAGCCATGATCATGTTTAATGGCGGAGCAGCCTTAATGGACCCAAATGGCCCATCTCTGCTGCTGTGCCTTAAGGTCGTAACCCACATAGGAGTTGACCAATGCCAGTTGGACATGTCTCCTCTAAGTAATTGATCTTTTTCCATTTTAAATCTTAATTGGGTGAATGTCAGCATCACAAAGGTCAGAACAACAATGAAAAATTACTAATGAAAACAAATGGAATAGTGTTTTTCAAACAAAACCTAAATTTCACAAGAAAGGTTATGAGGCCTTCACAACTGAAAAAACTACTGTAAACATCACTGAACCTTATGACATTAGTTAGTAGCATTTGAATGATATAAATTAATAATTGAGTCTACAAGTTGACAGTTTGTCCACAGCTCTATCACATCTAGTAAAATCTAGAACACACACTTGTGTTTCTTGGTGGTTCCTTCTAAACTGGTTATTGGCAGTGACAAGAGCAACACCAGTCGCCCACAGAGCAACTGAAGGTTGTGTGAGACTTAGATACAGGATTATTCAAAATGCAGTTGGAGATCATAATCTCAGGCCTCATTGGAAAATAAAATGAATGACCCATTAAGCATACGAACACATCCATTGAGGTCAAAAGCACATATCAAGGAATGGGCTGAATTACAAAAATTGGGTGAATTAACAGTGCCAAATGACTGTGAGGTTTCTATTGTTGCTAAACCTAGTCTGATCAATTGCTGCTTTAGTCCGAGATAATGCACACGCATTGCCACATCTTGGTGATGATGACAACAGAGGTATAAGACTGTGAATGCCACTTCAAAGCATCAGATCTTACTCTACAATATTATGGAACTTATGAACTGTTGAAACTGACCAAATTACACCTTTTGGACGGAAATGGTAACAATTTGCATAGAACAATTAAATCATAGTGAATGATGAACTTGCAAAGCAATCGGTGAAGAATTGCACCTTTTAATGCATTTTAAGATATGATTCAATCTGTTCAAACAAAATCTATTAACTAGTGTTACATGAGAGCAAACAAGTTCCAGTTAAGTTAAAAATTTAAGTGCTTTCTTCAGAACTCAACAAATACAAAGTTGTTGCTGCATTGCAAAGTGCATTTGGTAACTGAAATACCTGAACCTAGAAGAAGAACTCTTGGAATCAGACACTGACAGAAACCAACCTTCAGCAGGTTACAATTAGTAAGCTTCTTGATTAGATCTGGAGTCAGGCAGGACTGCTCACTCTCTCCTGCCTTGTTTGTGTGGTGTACAGAGCCTTTTGTTGAGTCCTGTGAGCCTGAGAGCGGTCGCTATTCCAGGCAACGGGGGTCTGCAGGTCAAAGCCTCCCTGTAAATGGATGACATCGCCGTTTTCTGATTGGATCAGCTGTCGGTGTGCAGACTCATGATCATCTGTGATTAGTTTGAACTGG
Source organism: Hemiscyllium ocellatum (assembly GCF_020745735.1). Classification (NCBI taxonomy): domain Eukaryota; kingdom Metazoa; phylum Chordata; class Chondrichthyes; order Orectolobiformes; family Hemiscylliidae; genus Hemiscyllium; species Hemiscyllium ocellatum. The sequence continues at coordinate 33,207,577 of NC_083405.1, forward strand.
CTTTTGGCAGCTAAGGTATATCAATGCAAGAGCAAGGCTATGTTCTTTGGGAACTGGACTGACCAATTCTTTATCCCGTTCACTGTGAGGATAGAGAACAAAAGATGCTGGGAATATCGATCAGAGGGGCTGAGACATGTGCAAAATCTTGGCGGGAGTGCATTGTCAAGGTGAGGCAGAAACTGAGCTTTTGGGAGCACTGTTCCCTCTCTATTGCAGGTAAAAACCTGGTCATCAGGTGTGCAGCACTTTCTCTGTTGTGTGTGGTGCAGCTCTGGCACATTCCCAAAACCTGTGCCGTCGCAGTCACCCGAGCCATCTTCTACTTCATCTGTAGGTCTCAGGTGAACCATGTCCGCAAGGACATCATGTACAGAACTTTGGATATGGGGGGAAGAACATACCCAATGCTACCCTCATCCTGATTAGAGACCAAAAATCTGCAGATGCTAGAATCCAAGATAGACAAGCAGGACACTGCAAGCCAGGCAGTATCAGAAGATGGAGAAGTTCAGCCTTTCAGGCGGCCCTCATCCTGGTGGCCAGCTTTGTGTGTGGCTGCATCAAGGTGTGCGTAGACTCTTAGTACGCAGCAGCACTATGTACTGAGGTTCTACCTGTACCTGGTGTTGGGAAGGATGGGCCTGGCCTCGCTGCTGCGGAATGCTCCAAGTAGTTGGATTGTTCCATATCACCCTGTCCTTTGTGGAGAAATTGCAAAGAAAATCACTTCTGACCACAAGTCCATCAGGAAGTGGTCAGCATGTAATGTCGAGACCCTACAGGTAAAGGAGGTGGGTCCTGTCGGGTTGTTCCCTGAGCAGACTGTCAAAGTCATTTGGCAGAATGCCTCATCGCCAGAACCTTCCAACAAGTACCAAGACCATGCTTGGCTGGTGGTGAGAAAGGCATTACCTGTGAGATCCTATGCCTGCTCAGTCTGTGCCACTATATGCTGCCCTCAAAGCAGCTGCAGAGGGCAGGGTGGGGTAGGGGGAAGGCTAGAGACTGTCACACATCTCCTTCTGGAATACGCCTTTGCAAAGGAAGCCTGAAGAAAGATACAATGCTTTTTGTCCTGAGCAGCTCCATGTCGCAGGTTTCTGTGCTCGATGGTCTGTTCCCTGGGATGTGCACTGAGATAAACTTCAATTGTATCTCGAGGACCATCAACTTGGTGAAAGATGCTCCTTGGTCTCCCCAAAACTTATTGGTCTTCCAGAGCTTAACTGAGTCTTGCAGACTGGCACATTTCAAGGTCCAGGTAAAAAACAATGGCTGCAGATGCTGGAAATCAGATTCTGGAGTAGAGTGGTGCTGGAAAAGCACAGCAGTTCAGGCAGCATCCGAGGAGCAGTAAAATTGACGTTTCGGGCAAAAGCCCTTGGAAAACATTTCAAGGTCCAGGACAATGTGCTCTTGGATGCACTAAAGATTGGAGCAGCTGCTGCCAAGGCACAGTGGGGAAAGACTGCCATCTGAGGTCTTTCTGCCAAAGTTAAAAGGGGGTATCTTCATTTACTGGACACCCAGGTGCCTCAAATACATGTAAATATAGTCTTGCACAAGTCCTGGATTTGTTTGTTGAATAGTCAAACTCTAGTGTTTATTTGTTCCCTCATATACTACTATACAGAATTGAACTGCTTTAGTGACTAGGATGTAAATAAAGACATTTTTCTGAATAATGTATATGTGTGAAAAAAATCTTGCACAAGTCAGAGATGCCTTTGGTTTGTTTGTTGGATAGAGTCAAACTCCAATGTTTATTCCTTCATGTGCGACTGTACAGAACCAAACTAAACAGTGACTATGCATATAAAGATATCATTTGTGAATAAAATATACTTTTGAAATAAAAAAAAAGCAAAAATTACAATTGCTGCATGACCTTTCTAGCAATAACTTGATGTGAAGTAGCCTCAACTGAAGTTCTCTTGCTGCAAAATATTGTGTCCAGCACAAAGTAGAACAGAGTCAATACTAAGATGAGTAATATAACTAGCCAGAAAGGACAAAACTTCAGTGAAGTAGATTTCAGTCATCTTTTAATTTAATAACAAGAAATCTTTATTGTATTTGGATTTCGATGCAGGGGTTTGTTTGCATGGTAAGGCCACAACGTGTGTTTCAAAAGTGTTGTCATTGCAATTTTACAATTATGTTTTAGCCATAATTTGGTGCAAATTTGAAAATTCGATCATAACTCAAAGTGGTGTTAACCTAAGGCTTCTGCTTGAACAAGTTAACGTAAGTGTAATATGCTAATTTGGTGACCTACTTACACATGTATACTACATTTACTTGTAGAAATGAAAAAAGAATCCATACATTCACATACCAGCCTAATGGCAATAATATAACTTGCACCTTTAATATATATTGATGTTATCAAACTCCAAAGAGACTAAAGCATCATATGTGTAACTAATGATAAAAATTAAAGCATGTTTAAGGAGAATTAAGGAGAATCCCAAATTCTTATATAAGAAGCTAGCGGATAACTAGAGAAAGGAGTGGTCCGCGAAAGGATAACGAAGGAAAGCTGTGTGTCGAACCAGAGAGAGTGGGTGAGATTCTGAATGATTACTTTGTATCAGTGTTCACGGAGGTGAGGAACATGATGAATGTTGAGATTAGAGATAGAAGTTTGATTAGTCTGGATCATGTTGACATAAATAGGGAAGATGTGTTGTGTAGGCAGAGGTTATTAAGGTGGACAAATCCCCAGGACCGGATGGGATCTATCCCAGGTTGCTGAGGGAGACGAGAGGGGAAATAGCTGGGGCCCTGACAGGTATCTTTGTGGCATCCTTAAATACAGGTGAGGTGCCGGAGGACTGGAGGGTTGCTCATGTTGTCCCCCTGTACAAGAAGGGTAGTTGGGATATTCCGGATAACTACAGACCATTGAGCCTGACATCAGTGGTGGGAAAGTTGCTGGAGAAGGTACTGAGGGATAGATTCTATTTATATTTAGGAAAGAATGGGCTTATCAGTGATAGGCAACGTGGTTTTGTACGGGGGAGATCGTGTCTTACCAACTTAATAGAGTTCTTCGAGGAAGTGACCAAGTTGATAGATGAAGGAGGGGCTATTGATGTCATATACATGGACTTTAGTAAGGCGTTTGATAAGATTCCCCATGGTAGACTAATGGAGAAAGTGAAGTCACGTGGTGTGCACGGTGTTCTAGCTAGGTGGATAAAGAACTGGTTGAGCAACAGGAAACAGAGAATAGTAGTTGAAGGGAGTTTCTCAAAATGGATAAAGGTGACCAGTGGTGTTCCACAGGGGTCAGTGTTGGGGCCACTGTTGTTTGTGATATACATAAATGATTTGGAAGAGGGCACTGTTGGTATGATCAGCAAATTTGCAGATGACACGAAGATTGGCGGAGTAGCAGAAAACATAAGGGAATACAGGAGGATATAGACTGGAGAGTTGGGCAGAAAAGTGGCATATGGTTTTCAATCCAGAAAAATGTGAGGTGATGCATTTAGGCAAGACTAATTCTAGAACAAATTATACAATGAACGAAAGAGCCTTGGGAAAAGTTGATGGGCAGATCTGGGAATGCAGGTCCGTTGTACACAGAAGGTTGCTGCACAGGTGGATAGAGTGGTCAAGAAGGCATATAGTATGCTTGCCTTCATTGGATGGGGTAACAAGTATAAGAGCTGGCAAGTCATGTTAAAATTGTACAAGATATTGGTTTGGTCGCATTTAGAATACTGTGTACAGTTCTGGTCGCCACATTACCAAAAAGCATGTGGACTTTTTGGAGAGGGTGCAGAGAAGGTTTACGAGGTTGTTGCCTGGTATAGAAGGTGCTAGCTATGAAGAAAGGTTGAGTAGTTTAGGTTTGTTTTCATTAGAAAAAAGGAGATTGAGGGGCGACCTGATTGAGGTTTACAAAATCATGAAGGGTATAATCAGGGTGGATAGAGACAAGCTTTTTCCTAGGGTGAAGGATTCAATAAAGAGAGGTCACACTTTCAAGGTGAGAGGTGGAAAGTTTAAGGGGATACATGTGGTAAGCACTTCACACAGAGGGTGGTGGGCGTTTGGAACGTGTTGCCAGCAGAGGTGGTAGAGGTAGGCACGGTAGATTTATTTAAGATGCTTCTGGACAAATGCATGAGTAGGTGGGAAGCAGAGGGATACAGATGCTTAGGAATTGACCGACAGGTTTAGACAGTACATTTGGATCGGCTCAGGCTTGGAGGCCGAAGGGCCTGTTCCTGAGCTGTAAATTTTCTTTGTTCTTTGTTCTTTTTTTATTTATACAGTTCCGTGCCCACTCTATATTTTCCTCACTTTGGAATTGGTAAGAACATGCAATAAACCTTAATTAAATGCTCTGTATACCTTGTAAAAGGAAGAATATGATGGAAATAAATTTTCAGAATATTTTTTGTTTGCAAATTGAAGAAATAATTTAAAAAAACAAAAATTCAAGTATTGAAATGGAAATTGGGCTGGACATTTTTATTTGTAGCATTCATCTCAGGGCAATGATATCTGGACACCCATTTTACATTAATAACAATTTATCCTTGTAAAACTTTTAGTTTTCCAAGTTAATGAAACATTCCTAATGAGATTAAAAGTATGCTAAAACAGAGGAGTGTTGAAAATGAATCACTTTAAAACATAAATGTAACATATAAATCAATCTATACTTTTTCATGCTTTATAGATTTATATATTTGCTTTAGCAAATATAAATATTACATAATAGAAAGCCTTAATAGTTTAGTCTCACTTTATAATTCAATAAATGTGTGGTTTAGGACTGTGCATTTGGTTTCAAAATTATGTTTTAACTAACTAACAAGTGGGTAAAGATGTTGACTACTGTTGTGAGAAGGAGAGTCAGAGCTCTTGGTTCAATTATGCAAGTAAATGCAGCACAAAGTCACAGAGGCCTAGAGAGTTCACAGGTTTGATCTCTGATCTGAGATAGGTTAGGCAGCCTTAGCTGTCTAAGCAGTTAGGGCAATTGGTCTCAAGAGGTAAAAATTCAGTCATGTTCCCAATATAGATTATTATCCAGCTCACAAATAGGTGGAGGAGCAAGAGGGTGGTGTTTTTGATTCAAAAGGATATGTCTAGGATCAGCTGCAATGTCTTCATGGCCTGAATAACCTTTTATCACTCTTGTTAGGATCATGTATAAAGATTGGGTGAAATGCCAGATTCCTGATGAAGGGCTCTGGCCCGAAACGTCGAATTTCCTGTTCCTTGGATGCTGCCTGACCTGCTGTGCTTTAACCAGCAACACACTTTCAGCTGAAATGCCAGAGGACTACCAGTGTCTGTAGGACAGTGCAAACACAAGTCACTGCTTTCAAAAAGGAAGGGGAGTAAAGTTAAAATGATGGATGGAATCTTTCCATGCTGAATCACACAGACAATGGCAAGAATTGTGGGAGAATTGCCAGTGAACTGCTTCCCAATATCGAGAGCAAGAAGTCAGTGAGTTGATGTTTTCATTAGTGAATGGTGAGAGACCTACTGACATCCATATTATTTTGTCATCTTTAAGCTTCAGTTTCCCATTCTCCCACCTGCCAGATTGAAACTAGATGGAGACAACTTTCAAAGTGTAAGTCAGACAGGTGACCTGGTGACCCCAGTTTGGTGCTTACTCCTCTGGCTCTCAATCAGTCACCAGCATCTCAGGGCACACTTCAGGGGCAGCTGCTGCACTCCCATCAGGACCTCCCGTTCCTTATTGGTAAAGCAGGATGCCAATGTGCCAGTGTGCCGACATGTTGGGGGCAACTGACAGGAACCATCTGGGGCAATGTGGACTGCCAGCCCTTGACTGGGTGCACGGCTAGCCTTTAAAGATGGAAGGGGCCACGAAATGCTGAGATGTGACAGGAGTGAGAGGATAGAATGCCCTAGGGGCATGGTGCATAGTTAATGATGTGAGGTTTGAGAGAATGGTGTGGCAAAACCATGGCCCTCCATGAAATTTGCCAAATTTGACACTTTGTCAATTTGTGATCAGATTCTGCCCAAAAATATAAGAATTTCATAAATACTTATTTAATTATTTTCCTATTTTATTAAATTGATTCAAAAAGTTTACTCGGAAAAGGAAAGGGAAGTATTTTAATAGTTATTGCATTGAAAGCAACACTTCGAAGTTGATTAAAATGACTGCTAATTAGTTATTCATATTCACCCTCCTTGTCTTCCACTTGGAATTAACAGAGCAGAGTGCTCAATTAGGGCTCAATAGCTAATGTAAGAGAAATGATCTGCATTGCTGTTATTTTCGATGCTTTTTGCAAAGCTGCTGCATGAATCTGGCACACATTGAAACGGATATGCATGTTCCAAGCATTCTCACCCAGCAGTTGGACTTCCTTCACGTGCCTAGCATTGTCTGTGCTGGTGAGTCAAAATTAAAATGAATATAAATTGTTATTTAAGAGAAAAAAAACAATCTGCATTGACTGTGTGTTTATTCTGACGGGCTTTCAGTTTACTTTTAAATTTGGATGTTAATGCTGTCACCTTGGTGTTAGCAATGACAGTTACAGGGTGGTAAACACTGCAAGCTAATTTTAATACAGGGGCTATGTTCTGGCACACTTAGCTTAAAAATAAATTTTAAAAATAAAATTTCTTCATAACATTGGACCTTCATTTATTATGAATGACTCTGGTAGGTCTGCGGCACATGAAAGAGGCAGTGCCAGCTGTTAAGGGAGAGAATAGAATGGTCATTTATTGTCACTTGTATTTTTTACAAAAAAGAGCAGTGAAAAGTGTTTGAGTCACCATATCATGGCAGCTATATTAATGACGGAAGGCGTAGATAAGACAAAAATTAAACAAATGAAGACAAAGTCCACCTTAGTTAAATTCACGGCTCCTGAGTTCAGGAAAAGACAGTACCACTGCAAGACCACCGTACCGGTTTGGAGGAATACTGGGCTGGAAGTTGCCACCAAAGCACACCATCCATGGCAGGCCACTGGAATCGCAGGCAGCAAGACTCTGCAGAAGGCACACCAAGAACCAATCTGATTCTAGGAAGGAAGATGTCGCAAAAGCCACCCAAAGAAATCCAGGCTGCCAGATGCCAGGCTGAAACCACCTCACCACCAACATCACCGCCAACCTGTCCATTGGAATCCCAGGCTGTGCTGCCGAAGAAGCAGACCACCACCAGATATGGCTGCATTGGCCACAAGGAAGTTGCCATTGCCATGCCACAGCTGCCCAAAACACCCCTCCACTGCCTCCGATGTAGCAGCCAACACTGATCACCCTTCCACCTCACAGTCATCCATCAGAGCTTCATTCCAGGCTCACCAGTCACTTCCACTTTCCGTCAGAAAATTAGGAAGTTATGAGAAAAAAAGAAAAAGAAGGAAGAGAAAAAATGAATTAAAAAAAAGAAAAGTGGACGAGCCCTGGGCACAGGAGCCCAGATGCTTCCCACTTCGCCACCGCCATCTTGATTTAGTGTCGGGGGCAACTAATTACACGTGGAAGTATGTGAGATATCAAACAGTACAGACAGTAATGTGAGAAAAAAGTCAGAAAGTGGCAGGAAAGGGCTAGAAAGAAAAGAAAAACAGAATACAGCAACAATCAAGACTAGATATTTCAAAGTTAACACAAAGACAAAAGTAAAGGCTCTACATTTGAAGACAACTAGCATTCAGAACCAAGTAGACAGAATGATGGCATACACTGAAATAAATAAATACACTGACTACCTAAGAGGGAAATGCACAGACAGGAGGGTAAACTTGCAACAGAAGGTCAGGAGGGCAGGTTCAGCGAGGAAATGGTCTGTCAGTTTTTGCTTGCTGGTCACCACATGAGGCCTTTGGCTGTGGGACAAGATCTACAATATTTCTATATATGCCCAGGTCGTGTCATGAGCAACATAGTCTGCTAAACATCTAAACCACTTTATAGCGACAAAAGGATAGTGTGTCTCAGATTTTGAAATCTACTATTGCACATAGAATGGAAAGAACAAAGGAAGTGAGGAGGAAAGAGACATGTTCTACATTTTTTGTGTATCATCCTCTGCATTTGTGTCTGTCTTTGAGTCTGACAATATTGTCTGTGTCTGTCACTATCTATGTATTGTACCTGTGTCTCTCAGTTGATATGAACAAAACAAATTTAAATCTTTTAAATGGATCAACAGGTTATTTTGTAACAAGACAAGAGTGCCCTCTAGTGGGTTATTGCACAAGGGCGACTTTATGTCAAGTAATGCAATCAAATACAACAGAAGGAATGGCATTTGTTTTTAAAAAGTAAAATATGCAGGCCGGAATCCTCAGGTTGCCACTGCACTTGGAATTTCTCTGCTGTAACAGCTCTCTACATTTCTGACCAGGACTTCCATTTATGGGCACTTCAGAAATCCAGAGTTTTCTTCCATCAGAGTCTGTCTTCCTAACACAGGAAAAAAAAGCTACATTCCTTTGATTTCTACTGTGCTATCTGAGGGGAGGTGACAACCTGAACTATTAATCCAGAAGTAAGGTTCTGGGAACCTGGGTTCAAATCTCACCATGCCAGAGGGTGGAACTTGAATCCAATAAAAAGAAATCAGATATTAAGAGTCTAATCATGATCATTGTCTTTTGTTGAGGAAAAGCCCCTCTGGTTCACAAATGTCCTCTAGGAAGGGTCTGGACTGCATGTGACTCCAGACCCATGCCAATGTGGTTGACTCTTAACTGCCCTCTGGGCAGTAAATACTGTAATGAATATTGCTGTTGTATTCTGACAAGCTTTCAATCACAAATAAACTGAAAAGCTTTGGGACACTTCAAAAGCATTTCAATGAATGAGTGAATACGTGCATGAGTGGGTGATATAAGGGGCTGAGGTATGTAAATAGGTCAGTAGGTAATTCTTGAAAAAGAATGCATTGGGCTTCCACTTTGATGCATACAAGATGGCTCAGACCAGTACATCTGATTTTCAGAGCTGTACAGGGTCAGCTAAGTAAAACTGTAACTGGAAAGAGTGGTAGGAGTATAGGGAGTAAGCTGGGTACAGTGGAACTGGGGAGGATGGTAGGTGTAAGGAGCAGCTGAGTAGGCTTCAGCTATTTTCCCTGGAGAATTGGAGGTTGAGACGGTGACCTCATAGAGGTTTATAAAATCATAAGGGACATGATAGGGTGAATTGTCAAGGTCTTTTCCCCAAGGTGGGAGACTCCAGAACTAGAGGGCATTGGTTTAAGTTGAGAGGGAAAAGATTTAAAAGGGACCTAAAGGGGCAACTTTTTCACATAGAGGGTGGTGCATATATGGAACAAACTGCTAGAGGAAGTGGTGGAGGTTGGTACAATTACCACATTTGAAAGGCGTCAGGATGGGTACATGAATAGGAAGGGATTTGAGGGATATGGGCCAAATGTTGGCAAATGGGATTAGATTAATTTAGGATATCTGGTCGGCATGGACGAGTTAGACCTGTTTCCGTGACTCTATGAGTAGGGTGACAGCTGTTTAGGGTGGTTGGTAGATGAAGTGTTGGTTGGGTCAGATGTTAGGTGGGAGTCAGATGTATGAGGGGGTGGGGTAAAGGGTGTGAGGTGGATTTGGGGGTCAGGAGGGATTCAGCTGGAACTTTGATCATTGGGTAGGGTGGTTGAGGGATTGGGAGATGGCCGGGATCAGGAATGAGCCTCAGGAGCTTGGGGGGGGGGGGGGGGGGGGGGGGGGGGGGGGGGGGGGGGGGAGCAGGTGTCAGGCAAGGAGCTGCAGGTAGTTGGGAGATTGGGGGATTAGTCAGAGGGATGGGGGGTTGCGTGTCAAATGGTGAATCAGTGTTCACTTGTATAGTTACCCTGGAGTTAAAACCTTTCCATCTAACATTTCCTCAGTAACTCTCATGGTCAGTAAGCTTTAACTATCAAACTCAGAGCTTCTTGGAGGATTCTGGGGAGAGGGTGATGGCATGCCTGACATACAAACTTCCAAGAGACTAGAAGACTATGCCAATATGTAGCCATTTAAATAAAATACTATTTTAAATTGTATATCCAGATTACATACAGAGCTTTGAAGAATATCATTGGAGGACCAGCAACTCAATTCTTGAATACAATTAATAGAGTTGTGGGCAGCATGGAATGAAAATCTCTGTTCCACACATAGCCCTCGATTCTAAATACTGTAGCTGCTTCCAAAATACACAGGCCACATCCAGAAGACAGCTTCAATTGACGGGGGAAGGGGAGCCAGCAGTTAATGAGATTCTAGCTCTCCAGTTTGCAGAGACTGAGACCTTTCAGTTGGGTAACAAGCTGGTCAGCCAACACCTCAGGTTTAGGGTGGAGCCCAGAAGATGTTGTGTTTGCCTCAGATACATGTCAATAATACCTTATTTAATTAAGGAATGCCATTAGGTTTGTTGGAACTATCGAGAATGTCAAACCCCTTTCTTTTCTCTCCATACGCAAAGACTGTACAGATCGGAACTGCTCTAGTAACATATCTTATAAAAGATATTTTGTGAATAAAGGATAGTTTTGTAATTAAAAATTGAAGCACTGAGCATATCATGGTAGTCGGTGGGTTAGCCTCCCTCCCAAATTATTCATTCCTCCATTGCTCCTCCAAAGGTCATCCTTCTAAATGACCTTTCATTGCTTTCTCATGATTTGACCTTTACAAAAAAAAGCACAGCATGTTAAACATTTAAGATAAACATGGTCTATTTCAGGAAATAAGAGAAATTTGAGGATAAGTGGGAAATAGATCAAGGGTGTCTTTGCTCCCTCAGCACTCATTGTCTCAAGATATTGAGTGGGACTTGGAGAAATGAAAGAATGGGTAACAGCAAGGTGAGTCAGACTAGGGAAAAGCAGACAGAAGGTTCAAATAGATAGCCCGAACAGGGAAATTGAGGCAGCAATTCCCAATCTGTGGCTCCTGACTGCAATTTGTGCCACAGAAACAGCTAATAGAATTGCAAACTTCCACTCCTCATAACTGGGCCCCTGTCCCATGTGCGTGCCTTGCCTATGTTTGTGTCTCGTCATATTGCTGTGATTTGCACTTTGCATTATTGATGTGAATTGAGTTACTTCTATTGAAAACAAATTTCTGTAATCCACTGAAACATTCTAGAGGATCTAATCTTGCGATTGGCAGTTTTCTTGTCAACATTAAATCAAAATGTCAACCACAACGTCACGGCTGGCATGGGCCTGATTTGGGGCTGGGGGTCTGGCTTTCAGAGCTGCAGTACCTCCCTGTCACTGAAACCATTGCAATGGCCGAGCTGGGCTGATTGTGGATGGAGAGGGATCAGGGCTGATTACAGTGTGTGTACATGGAGGGAGAGGGGCTGATTACAGTGAGTGTACACAGAGGGAGGAGGGCTGATTACAGTGAGTGTACACGGAGGGAGAGGGGCTGATTACAGTGAGTGTACACGGAGGGAGGGGGCTGATTACAGTGAGTGTACACAGAGGGAGGGGGCTGATTACAGTGAGTGTACATGGACGGAGAGGGGCTGATTACACTGAGTGTACACGGAGGGAGAGGGGCTGATTACAGTGAGTGTACACGGACAGAAAGGAGCTGATTACAATGTGTGTACATGGAGGGAGAGGGGCTGATTACAGTGAGTGTACACAGAGGGAGGGGGCTGATTACAGTGAGTGTACAAGGAGGGAGAGGGGCTGATTACACTGAGTGTACACGGAGGGAGAGGGGCTGATTACAGTGAGTGTACACGGACAGAAAGGAGCTGATTACAATGTGTGTACATGGAGGGAGAGGGGCTGATTACAGTGAGTGTACACGGAGGGAGAGGGGCTGATTACAGTGAGTGTACACGGAGGGAGAGGGGCTGATTACAGTGAGTGTACACGGAGGAAGGAGGGCTGATTACAGTGTGTGTACATGGAGGGAGAGGGGCTGATTACAGTGAGTGTACACGGAGGGAGAGGAGCTGATTACAGTGTGTGTACATGGAGGGAGAGGGGCTGATTACAGTGAGTGTACATGGAGGGAAAGGGGCTGATTACAGTGAGTGTACACGGAGGGAGAAGGGCTGATTACAGTGAGTGTACACGGAAGGAGGAGGGCTGATTACAGTGAGTGTACACGGACGGAGAGGGGCTGATTACAGTGAGTGTACACGGACAGAGAGGAGCTGATTACAATGTGTATACATGGAGGGAGAGGGGCTGATTACAGTGAGTGTGTATGGAGGGAGGAGGGCTGATTACAATGTGTGTACACGGAGGGAGAGGGGCTGATTACAGTGAGTGTACATGGAGGGAGAGGGGCTGATTACAGTGAGTGTACACGGACAGAGAGGAGCTAATTACAGTGAGTGTACACGGAGGGAGAAGGGCTGATTACAGTGAGTGTACAAGGAGAGAGGGGCTGATTACAGTGAGTGTACACGGAGGGAGGAGGGCTGATTACAGTGAGTGTACAAGGAGGGAGGGGGCTGATTACAGTGAGTGTACACGGACGGAGAGGGGCTGATTACAATGTGTGTACATGGAGGGAGAGGGGCTGATTACAGTGAGTGTGTATGGAGGGAGAGGGGCTGATTACGTGAGTGTACATGGACAGAGAGGAGCTGATTACAATGTGTGTACATGGAGGGAGAGGGGCTGATTACAGTGAGTGTGTATGGAGGGAGGAGGGCTGATTACAATGTCAGTACACGGAGGGAGAGGGGCTGATTACAGTGAGTGTACACGGACGGAGTGGGGCTGATTACAGTGAGTGTACATGGAGGGAGAGGGGCTGATTACAGTGAGTGTACACGGATAGAGAGGAGCTAATTACAGTGAGTGTACACGGAGGGAGAAGGGCTGATTACAGTGAGTGTACAAGGAGGGAGAGGGGCTGATTACAGTGAGTGTACACGGAGGGAGAGGGGCTGATTACAGTGAGTGTACAAGGAGGGAGAGGGGCTGATTACAGTGAGTGTACACGGAAGTAGAGGGGGTTATTACAGTGAGTGTACACAGAGGGAGAAGGGCTGATTACAGTGAGTGTACATGGAGGGAGAGGGTCTGATTACAGTGAGTGTACATGGAGGGAGAGGGTCTGATTACAGTCAGTGTACACGGAGGAAGAAGGGCTGATTACAGTGAGTGTGTACAGAGGGAGGAGGGCTGATTACAGTGAGTGTGTACAGAGGGAGGAGGGCTGATTACAGTGAGTGTACACGGAGGGAGAGGGGCTGATTATAGTGAGAGTGTACAGAGGGAGAGGGGCTGATTACAGTGAGTGTACACGGAGGGATGGGGCTGATTACAGTGAGAGTACACAGAGGGAGAGGGGCTGATTACAGTGAGTGTACACGGAGGGAGGGGGCTGATTACAGTGAGAGTACACGGAGGGAGAAGTGCTGATTACGTGAGTGTACACGGAGGTAGAGGGGCTGATTACAGTGAGTGTACACAGAGGGAGGGGGCTGACTACAGTGAGTGTACACGGAGGGAGAAGGGCTGATTACAGTGAGTGTACACGGAGGGAGAGGGGCTGATTACAGTGAGTGTACACGGAGGGAGAGGGGCTGATTACAGTGAGTGTACAAGGAGGGAGAAGTGCTGATTACGTGAGTGTACACGGAGGTAGAGGGGCTGATTACAGTGAGTGTACACAGAGGGAGGGGGCTGATTACAGTGAGTGTACATGGAGGGAGGAGGGCTGATTACAGTGAGTGTACACGGAGGGAGGGGGCTGATTACAGTGAGTGTACACAGAGGGAGGGGGCTGATTACAGTGAGTGTACATGGAGGGAGAAGGGCTGATTACAGTGAGTGTACACGGAGGGAGAGGGGCTGATTACAGTGAGTGTGTATGGAGGGAGGAGGGCTGATTACAGTGAGTGTACATGGAGGGAGAGGGCTGATTACAGTGAGTGTACACGGAGGGAGAGGGGCTGATTACAGTGAGTGTACACGGAGGGAGAAGGGCTAATTACAGTGAGTGTACATGGAGGGAGAAGGGCTGATTACAGTGAGTGTACACGGAGGGAGGGGGCTGATTACAGTGAGTGTGTATGGAGGGAGGAGGGCTGATTACAGTGAGTGTACACGGAGGGAGGAGGGCTGATTACAGTGAGTGTACACGGAGGGAGGGGGCTGATTACAGTGAGTGTACACGGAGGGAGGGGGCTGATTACAGTGAGTGTGTATGGAGGGAGGAGGGCTGATTACAGTGAGTGTACACGGACAGCGAGGAGCTGATTACAGTGAGTGTACACGGAGGGAGAGGGGCTGATTACAGTGAGTGTATACGGAGGGAGGGGGCTGATTACAGTGAGTGTACACAGAGGGAGGGGGCTGATTACAGTGAGTGTACACGGAGGGAGGAGGGCTGATTACAATGAGTGTACACGGGGAGAGGAGGGCTGATTACAGTGAGTGTACACGGAGGGAGAGGGGCTGATTACAGTGAGTGCACACGGAGGGAGGAGGCTGATTACAGTGAGTGTACACGGACAGCGAGGAGCTGATTACAGTGAGTGTGTACGGAGGGAGGGGCTGATTACAGTGAGTGTACACGGAGGGAGAGGGGCTGATTACAGTGAGTGTACATGGAGGGAGGAGGGCTGATTACAGTGAGTGTACACAGAGGGAGGAGGGCTGATTACAGTGAGTGTACACGGAGGGAGGAGGGCTGATTACAGTGAGTGTACACGGAGGGAGGGGGCTGATTGCAGTGAGTGTACACGGAGGGAGGGGGCTGATTGCAGTGAGTGTACACGGAGGGAGGAGGGCTGATTACAGTGAGTGTACACGGAGGGAGGGGGCTGATTGCAGTGAGTGTACACGGAGGGAGGGGGCTGATTACAGTGAGTGTACACGGAGGGAGGGGGCTGATTGCAGTGAGTGTACACGGAGGGAGGAGGGCTGATTACAGTGAGTGTGAAGGGAGAGTGAGGGGCTTACTACATTTTAGGTAAACAGAGCTGTAGTCTACATTTGATGGGAGGTGGTGTTACAAAAGATGCCAGGAAGAGTGTCTGAAATCCTCAGGAGAAAATATGGAATTTATTTATTTCAACCCATGTTAAAATTCATGATGTCAAGCTGGCCTTTCGGGAACATTGGTGTGATATGGCTATAGATCAGGATTGCTGCAATTGTGCAACTCAGTAGTTATCTGCTCCCTCCTGGCCAGAGTCTTTCAGCTTGAGTCAATCAAATGAAGGAATAGACTGGCGAGTGCACAAAATAAAATCATTTTTAGTAAGTATTTTAAAAGCACAGATTTTCATGTTTATGTGTTGAACTATAATGTGTGAAACTGATTGTTAACATCTTATTTAGTTTTTGTGGCATCTGCAAGGAGGCACATTAATTTTCAAGCATTAAATGATATCACATTGGAAAATAGTCTGTGGAGCATTGGTCTAAAGGAAAGGTAGACTTACACATATAAGGCACTTTCCAAGATTCCCCAAAGCATTTAATAGCAAATTAAGTATAATATCTATTGCACTACAGGATTGCGGCAGCCAATTTTCACATGGCAAGTTCACATGGACCTTCCACTAAACACATGGGAAAACCAATGTCCTCTTCCAACCAGCTGCCAGAGTACAAGATTCCTCTTCATGTATTGAGATGAATGGTGAGTTGCTGCAAAATTTATATCTTTATAAATAAATTGAGAGCTTCCTTTTGATAAAGGTAGACACAGATGAATCTCGACCCTGTGACTAAGACCATGACTTACCAGACAACAAGGATCTCCATATTCCTATACACTTCAGAGATTTGGACAACCTGCAGCAGGCACCTCGAAGAATTGAAAAGGTGTCATGGCGAAGCCTTCACAAGATCCTCCAAATCCAGTGGCAAGAAATACAATCCAACAGCAACATTGTCTCGCTCAAACCAATTTGCTCAACATGAAGGTGAAAATCAGTCAAAACCAGTTCCACTGGTCAGGACATATTGTTCTTATGCCTGATACTAGACCCATGAAGTTCATGCTCTACTCGGAATGCAGTTGTAACAGGAATCACCCAAGGGAATAATAAAATCAAACATCCAACCAACTCATGTGAGATCCTGGCTTATGACTGACCAAAATGGAGAAGGTAGATTCAGGAATGTACTAAACACCTTGAGAGATTTGTAGGGAGTATGCAGAGGTAATATTGGAGGGAATGCACAAACCTCCAGAATTCTGATCAGCCATTGTAAGAACCATCATACCATAGTCATCCTTGATCCTGAGGGACTGCCTCAAGAAGAAGTAATCTTTCACAATAATCAGATGATGACCAGATAACTTGATTTTTGTGATTAGAGTGGTGCTGGAAAAGTACAGCCGGTCAGGCAGCATCCGACGAGCAGGAAAATCGACGTTTCGGGCAAAAGTCCTTCACTGATTGAGGAATAAGAATCAGACAGCAAACTGGGCACATCACCCCTGCTTGTCTTCAAAATAATGCCATAGGAGTTTCTGCATTCATTCTAGAGGGGACATTGGGTGGAGGGATGTGGGGGGTTAATAGTATTCCTTGAAAGGGCAGCCTTCAGCTGCATCTCCACCCAGGCAGGTGGGAAAAGTCTGTAGAATTGCCAGGAGCATTGTCCCACAACTCCAATCTTGCCAAATCCAACTAGCCTGTTGCTGGATGTCTATCTCCACACATTTAACTTAGTCCTTCATCATATTTGAATGCTAGAGACAGTCTGAAAGGTGCCTTTGATTCTGGTTAACAATAGTCTTAAATAGCCTGACTGAGTATTTGCATGATGGGTAGACCTGCTTAGTCTGAACTGACATTGGCACAATGGTCAGCACCAGGAAATCTGCTTGCCAGCCATGGTTGGTATTTGAAAGGCCTGTCCACCTGCAGGGAAATGAAAATTCCCTGAATTGGGACTTAAACCTATAACTTTCTGACTCAGAGCCCAGAGCATTATTACTGGAGTCATGGATGGTATCAAAATGTTCAATTTCAGCCATTCAAGTTGAAAGAACTGTACATTCATTTCCTCAGTCCACTCCTTCAGTTCCATTTAAATTTTGGCGATTCATTTTGATTTTGTTAATTCATTTGTTCTTCTCTCATTTTTTCACTTGTTCGACAATGAGTCTGTTCATTCCAAGTTCATGTCACCTCAAAGTAAAACATTTCAGTAGAAGATCAGATATGCTGGTGTATTTCTTAGCTTCTCTTTGGTGACAGAGAGTAACATACTTTCTTCAAGCGTTTAAATGAGTTTCCATTGGATAATTTGAATTTGGCCCATGAAATTAATGGAGATTTGCATTCCACACATTTTAATGTTATTTTTATTACATACATGCAACCATGTGGAATAGCAGCTGGAGATAATTCAGCCAGTTCAGCCTGCTTTGCTTTTCAATGAGAACATGGCTCATCTGTTAGCGTTTCAAATTCCACATTCCTGTTTAACAAAAATCTATCCACCACTTAAAAATACTCAGGGATCATGTCGACCACCTTCTGAGGCTGACAGTTCTAAAATAATACAATCCTCTAAGGGGAATAAAATCTCCTCATCTATGTCCAGAAATGGTGACCCAAACTTTACAACAGTGCCCCCTAGTTCTTAACTTAACCACAAGAGGAAACATCCTTTCCATCCTGACCTTATCAAGTCTATATTCTTTTATTGTTTTTCTTTACTTCATTTCTCTTTCATGTTTTACTCTCATGTTCCTTTTTAACCTTTCTTCCACAGTTTCTTACATTTTTGTGTCTTTCATCTTTTAGCTTGCATTTCCGATGAATTTGTTCTTTGACTTCTTTCTCTGCTTCCACTCTCTGATGCCGAAACTGTACTTAATTTTGTTTTAGACTAATTTTTCTCAGTCAGAGGAATTTGCGAGCAAGATGTTTCTCTTCAATCAGCACAGCTGGTATAGCCCACCTGCAGTAACAATATGGCCTTATACAAAGGCAGCAGGTTTGCAAACAGCAGCACCAACGCTTTGATGCAGGATAGAAACTGTGGTGACAGCAATAGAGGTTTGAGGAGAAAACAGGAAACTGTGAGCAGACATTTAATATAAAAAGAACTTTCAAAGAACTAGCCAAATTGAACATTTTACAGATGAAATAACTTAATGACTGAACTACAATAATGCATTAAAAAAAACCTATCCCACAGATGCTATAACCATACTGGAAGCTAAGCAATAAAATGTAGCCATTTGCGATTGAGCAATAGAGAGGGAAAGGAAAATAAACAATCATCAACCTCAAACTTGGCTCTTAACCCAAGAGTTAGTTGCGCCCAGCTTGTGTTTCCCATGGCTTGTCCAGGTATATTAAACAGGAGCTTAAAACAGTTAGAACTGCAAGCTTCACACTGGCTGCACCAATTCTAACGGATATCAGGAGATGTTCTTGTAACAGGGCAAGATGGGCCATGCCAATGTTTCCTCCCTTCAGGTGGAATACACAGCTATTGTGAGGCACCCATCTAGCAGCCTGGCCAAAAGCTGATGAAACTCATTACAACAGTGGCAGGTGAATTCAAGTATCCAGCGGCTCTGGGATCCAAACCTGTGACCATCTGGTTATGAAGCCAGTGCTGTGCTCACATGACGCCCCACCTGCCTGCAGGGGAGACCATTTTATTTTAGTTCTTATCTATAGTTCAAACCTGTCAAAAATACACATTTTCTGAACATATTTTTTAAAAATCTCTATATTTCGGATTTCTTGAGTTCACCCAAGAGCTGCCCAATTTGGTGAAATTCTAGGTGAAGCTTATGATCAAGCTTAGTGAATAATTAAATTATAAATCTAATTAGACATTTTAAGGTATATGTTGTAGTCCTGGGCTTCCAATCAAACTTCATCAGCAATGGGAATGTGAAGGTTAGAGCACCCCATGCCATTTTCAGTTCATTTACCACATTTTTAATTAAAATAAATGGATGGGAGATTATGCAGGTACACTTAATTTATTAGAATACTCTATGCAAAGGAAATTTCAGATGAGATTCGAGAAGCAATTTGGGCTTATCAGTGGGATGTGGTAGTGGGCACCTTTGAGTACAGCGCCGTGCTTCTACATAGCTCAGTGAGGGATCTAAAAGCTATTTATGGAAAACACAAGAGAGATCTGTTCCAATCATTAACTTATGTTGGCACTTGGGAGTCCCGTGGATATCATCAATAGCTTGGATGTAGTTTTTTTGACAATTTGCAGGAAAGTGTAAACAGAAATTTGTTCCTTCTTATTTCACTTCAATGGCAATGAAATCCCGATGCTAGTTAAGCCTGTGGTGTATAAGACATGCATCCAAACAGTTCTAGTCAACAGTAAAGGATTTCCATGCTCACCTAGATTCAGGAGGCTCAGTGGTTAGCACTGCCGCCTCACAGCGCCAGGGACCCGAGTTCAATGCCATCCTCGGGCTACAGTCTGTGTGGAGTTTGCACATTCTCCTCGTGTCTGCATGGGTTTCCTCCTGGTGCTCCGGTTCCCTCCCACTGTCCAAAGATGTGCAGGTTAGGTGGATTGGCCATATTACGTTGCCCATAGTGTTCAGGGATGCATAGGTTAGGTGCATTAGTCAGGGGTAAATGTAGAACAATTTACAGGGGAACAGGGCTGGGTGGTATACTCTTCAGAGGGTTGGTGTGGACTGGTTGGGCCAAATTGCCTGTTTTCATGCTGTAGGGATTCTATGACTACACTGGATTCTGAGTGTCAACCTGTTAATGGAAAATCTCTTTGTCAAAGCCTCTCGTAACTTGGTAGGACTTATATCTCTGAGTAACAGGTTGTGAAGTTTGGAGTCTCATGCACATAATTCACCTTGATTCTCCTGAGTTTCAAATGCTCCTTTGGGGTGAGTCACATGAGACTGATATAAAATATTCCATAATACTGTTTCAAGGAAGAGCAAGAATATGCTGGCCAATAACTGTTCCTCAGTTAACCACATTAAATGAAACATTGTTTAGTGATTATCTTATTTAAATTTGCAGGGCCTCACTGAGTCCAAATTACCTCCCTCAAAAGTGCTTTAAAAATACTTCATTTGCTGTAAAGCTTTTGAGAATTGATTAATTTATTGTCATGTGCACTGAAGTACAGTGAAAACCTTTGTTTACAAGCAGTACAGGCAGATCACAGTAAGCAAGAACGTACAGAGCAGAGGCTGTAAAAAAACTTAGACAGAGGCATACAGGTTACATTACACAGGGTGTGCAGTAGGCGAGATCAGTGTTAACAAGATCAGCATTATTTGAGGTTAGAGAGTCCATTCATCAGTCTAATAACAGCCTGGAAGAAGCTGTTCCTGAACATGCTGGTGCATGTGTTCAGGCATCTGTATCTTCTGCCTCACTGAAAAGGCTGTAGGAGAGCAGTACCAAGGTCCAATGGGTCTTTGATGATGGCAGCCTTTCCACGGCAGCAAGCCATGTAAACGAAGCCCATGGATGGAAGGTTGGTTTCCGTGATGGTCTGGGCTGTGCACACCACCTTCTGTAGTTTCTTATGGTCCTGGGCAGAGCTGTTGCTATACCAGGTCGTTGTGCACCTGGACAGTATGCTTTCAATGGTGCATCTGTAGAAGTTGGTGAGGGTCCTTATGGACATGCTGAATTTCCTGAGCCGCCTGATGAAGAAGAGGTGCTGTTGTGCCTTCTTGACCATCACATCTACGTGGGAAGGCCAGGACAGGTTGTCAGTTATCATCACTCTGAGCAAATTGACTGTCTTCACCCTCTCAACCTCAGCTCCGTTGATGTAGATGGGGGTGTGTACTCTGAAGTCAATGATCAGTTCTTTAGTTTTGCCAACATTGACAGAAAGGTTGTTCTCATTGCACCACGTCCCCAAGCCCTCTATCTCCCTTCTGTATTTTGGCTCGTTATTGTTTAATAGGTAAAAACAATGACTGAAGATGCTGGAAATGAGATTCTGGATTAGAGTGATGCTGGAAAAGCACAGCAGTTCAGGCAGCATCCGAGGAGCAGGAAAATCGACGTTTCAGGCAAAAGCCCTTCATCAGGAATACATTGTTAGATATCCATCTTACAGTGGTGGTGTCATTAGCAAACTTGTAGATGGCGTTCATTTGGAATTTGACAACACAGTAGTGGGTGTACAGGGAGTACAGAAGGGAGCTGAAGTCACATCCTTGGGGGTGCTCCAGTGTTGAGTGTTGTTATGGAGGAGGTGCAGTTACCTATCTTCGTTGATTGTGTTCTGTAGGTCAGAAAGCTGAAGATTCAGTTGCAGAGGGCCGAATCCTGAATCACAAAAAGAGCTACGCAAGTATCAGTCTTTCTTTCTGGCGTGAAGATCTTTAACCACAAACGATGGTAAATTTAGTATAGACTATTTAATTTAAAAAGAATACTAAGGTTGCCACCCAATTAAGCCAATTTTGAATACTGGTGTCAAAACTGAAGATACCATAGACTTAAAATTATTCCAAAAAAAGCTTTCAGAACTTAAAGTAAGCAATTTAAGTTAAACAAGGAAATGAAGCAAGTTGTCACATTTCCAGGCAGATTCAATGTCACAATTACTTCAGACAGAGAATTGAATTGATCAATTAGAAAGAAAGAATTTATTAGATACAGAATTGGTTTGGTGTACATGCTGACTCACAGGGAGGGCAGGTTAACACATTGCCTTATTTAATGGGATGATTAAAAGAATATATTATTGACAAACAAAAAAATTAAAGAACACATTGATACCTTTGATGGCTTCTTAAAAGTATTGATAAACTATTTACTTTCAGAACCATTTGATAATGGAAAGAGCAAGATTGAAAGAAAAGTGTCCAGGAGACTCTGTCGATAACTTCATCAATTATCTTTTTACTTTGTCTGAATTTTGTGAATATGGAGCATCACAATGAGAACTAATTAGAGACATAATTGTTATGGGAACTTCTCTTCATCTCTTTAAATCTCTTACAATCAAAGGACAATTACACTCTGGAAGAGAATATCTAGATTGTGTGAGAGACTGAGATTTGGAAAAAAACAGAAAAAATCTGAGGACGAGAAAGGTAAATTTATTGTGTAAGACCATCAGAATACATCAACTTCATAAGGTACATGGACTTCAAACAATCACGTGACAACAAACACAAAATGGCTTTTAATTCTTTTGATTCTAGGTATCACTGTTCAGTATATGTAACAAAATAACCATGTGCACAAAACAAAACAATGTCCAGATCTATGACAAGAATGTCACTTTTGCAAGAAGTGGAACATTTTCAAAAGAATTGTGCAAAAATCAGGAACAATTCTTATACAACAGAAAGGATGTCAGTCATATCCTCATAGACTTCATACTAAAAACAATCAGGAAATATTTCTGATGTCCAAGATGTACATTGATCAGAACATAAATTTTTAGATGATGAATATCTCCTTTAAAAAAAAAATCACAGCTATTCCCAGGGGAAATAAGTGACCCGTTTGACTCAAAAATGTTATTGGACATCCAAATCAATTCAAGGTTGATACAGGAGTGAGCATCACTGACAAAACTCCTTGGTTGAAAAAGCAAGTTACAATCTACTAATCTTACACAGAGCAGGTAGAACTCCTAAGATTAAGAGGATCTTTAAAGTTTCTTTAAAATATAAAGATCATTAGTTCACAGAACATGATTATGACACCCAGAACCATGGACTTTGCCTTGAGAAAAAAAGGCATGTATTGCCTGAAAGATCTTGGATTTGATGAAAGATTCCAATCATTCAAGGAGATATCTACCATTGACTAAGTTGATCTACATCAGCAACAAGAAGGCTTTATTGGCTTCAGAAGGATACTGGCGAAACCCAAAAAGAAGTGTACACTGACTGAGATCATTTACGATGGGATTGAAGAACTGTTTCCCACTTTCAATGTAGTAAAAGCTATTGATTTCAAAGGGCTGAAATAGCTATTTATTTGTTACCAATCTTAAGGAAAGATTTTCAGGACTTGATTTGCAGTGGAGAACTTTGAATATAATTGGCCTACAGGCTACAATGAGTCAGAGAACAGTTGGCAATACTGAACAGCCAATACCACTGCCAACGATGAAGCCAAACAAAATGATGACGTCAGCTAAGAGAAAGGTTTCATATGGAGGCTTGTCACCTTGAGACAGAGTCAAAGGAAGAGGATTGCTTCTTTCACTTCTTTCTTCTATTATATCCTTTGAGGAAATTACAGATTCTTCAGGCAGTACAACAGACCACAAACAGTGTTGCAAATGTGGTGTTGGAAAAGCACAGCAGGTCAGGCAGCATCCGAGGAGCAGGAGAGTCGATGTTCGGGCATAAGCCCTTCATCATGCCTGATGAAGAGCTTATGTCTGAAACGTCGATTCTCCTGCTCCTTGGATGCTGCCCGACTTGCTGTTCATTTCCAGCACCACACTCTAGAATCTGATTTCCAGCATCTGCAGTCCTCACTTTCTCCTAGACCACAAGTAGTACAACTCCAACAAGCATCCTGAATAACAAAAGACCTGCCAGTGCCACAAAATGACAAAGAGCAACACTGTAATAAATAATCCTTGAGCAAAAAAAAAACACTTACTCATCCAAGTCTGCAGTACTTCAGCTGTACAAAATCTGAAATTGCTGGAAAATCTCAGCAATCAGGCAGAATCTGTGGAGAGAAAGCAGAGTTAACGTTTCAGGTCTTCAGAACATTTTTTTTTCATTTGGTGCATTTTAGACATTGCCTACCATGAAATAATCTTCTGAACCAACTAACTAAGGACATTGTTGCTAAGTTTGCAGATGACACAAAGATAGGTGGATGGGCATGTAGTGTTGAGCAAGTGGACTTGGGCAGGCTAGGAGATTGGGCAAAAAAATGGCAGATGGAATACAATGTGGATAAGTGTGAGGTTATGCATGTTGATAGGAAGAATAAGGGTGTAGACTATGTTCTAAATGGGAAAAGGGTTCAGTAACCTGAAGCACAAAGGGACTTAGGAATTCTAGTCCAGGATTCTCTTAAGGTTAACATGCAGTTTCAGTTGACAGTTGAGGAACAGCTAAGTGGACCTCGTAGAATAGGAATTCCCAGATTGGGGCTGTTAATCTGGTCCCATTGGGAAGCCTGACCAACAGATATAAACAGGAGTGTCAAACATCCTGGTTACTCTGAGAGCTGGCTCTGAGGGAGCTGAATCAGTGTCAATGACTTGCCATGTGTGAATGAAGGGTGACATAGTGATGGGTACCGGCCTCTGTGGAGTTATTTCAGTGACAACGAGAGTGGGATTAATGATGTAACCATGCAAAAGCAACTACTAACTGATGGCCAACCAGATTTCAAACAGTCACTACAGCTGGCTTTATTATTAGAAAATGCGGCAAGTGGAGTATATGAGTTGCAGGGTGTTCTGATGGAAGCGGACACCTTCACCAGGCCAACTGAGTTAGGGAACACCACTTGAGTAAAGTCAATTGCATAGCCTCACTCAGGACATTTCCTGAAGTGAGGGACTCCAGGTCAGCCCACAGCAAAACCCAAAAAGCCAAGATCTGGCCAAGTGGTTAACCTTTTCTTCAGGATCCAGGTCAGCAAGCCATTGTAGTTGCTGCCAGCACGCAGACTCGAAGCAGCAAGAATCTCACTAGATCTAAATTAAGTAAGAGAACTCATAGTCTAGTATCTAGAAGAGTGCACGCCCTGGAAAGTCAACCTATATCTGGTTTGGAACGCTTAAATTGCTGAGCAACATCCAAATCAGAACCAATCGAAATAAACGGTCATCCAGTTCTAATGGAGGCAGATACTAACACGGCTGTTTCAGTGATTGAGGAACCATTCTTTTACAAAATTCACTCTGGACTCTAACCCTTAATTTTGAGCAAGATCTCGGCTAGACTGAGATTCTATATCAGCTGAAACAGCTGGTGGTGAGGGGGGAAATCAAGGGCCCACCATAACCAGAATTGAAACCATTTTGGGCCCAGAGAGACCAGATCACTGTAGCGGACACCATATTATTATGGGGAGCAAGAGTGATTGACCGGAGCAAAGGTCACCGCTAGATACTGCTGCAATCCACCAGGGTCTTCCAGGAGTTTCCAAAATGAAGATGTTGGTAAGAAGTTAAGTCTGGTGGCCATGATTGGATGCAGACATCGCTGTGGTGGTGGGCAGTGCCCAGAGTGCCAAGGACAAAATTACTGCCAACAGCTGCCCCACATGTGGGAAAGGTTGAGTAAACCCTGGGCTTAATTACATGTTGACCATGCAGGTCTTTCTATGGCTTCAATTCTCTTAGTCAGTATGGATGTCCACACAGAATGGCTGAATGTGTATGGAGTTTACTTATAAAATATGGAGACGATGATCAAAAATAAACTGAACACATCACTGTCAATACTTTGAAGACAGACTTAAAGCAACAGCTTACAGATTCATTCGGTACCAAACTGTCCCAATTCCTATATGATTATCAGATCACCCATCATACAACTACAGGGATAGCTCCAGCAGAGTTGCTAATGTGAGAGGATTCTGCACCGGGTTAAATCTGTCCTTCCCAGACCTTGGGGGGGGAGGGTGAAATAGAATCAGGAAGCCAATACTGGACACAAAACTCTGCTAAGCGAGATACACAGTTTACTTCAGGGGTAGAGTTTGTTGTAGGAACCATGGCAATGACCCTGCATGGGTAAAAGGCTTGGTTGATGTGAGGTCAGGGTCAGTGATGTATAAAGTTTGGGTAGGAGCAACAGTCTTGAACAAGCATATGGACCATCCGAATGCTGCAAACTCACAAACAGTGCAGGAGCAAAACATGCCTGGGCTTGTCTTGAAGGGCTTATGCCCAAAACATCGATTCTCCTGCTCCTCAGATGCTGCCTGACCTGCTGTGCTTTTCCAGTAGCACACTCTTGACTCTGGCTCTTCAACTGCCTTTCCAACTTTTCCACAACATGTGGGTTCTCTCTGTTCATCAAGCGTTGAAGATACCTCAGGCTCTGAGATGGACATGGCAGATGTTGCTGCCTTCATGCTTTTGCTGCCTGAAGAGGACAATGGATTTCTTCCAAGGCTCCCTGGGCACAACAGATGAGTTACTGAGCATTACATGCTGCCTGTATCAGAGGCAGAGCGGCAGGAAGCTGACCTAGTGCTAAAAATTCCCAGAAGGAGCGACAAAAAAAAGGCTTATCTCCTTGGATTCAGTTGAGAAGAGATGTATTGACTGTAAAGTGGTGCCACCATAGGAAGTGTGAAACCTGTGCCCACACCTCCCCCCTCACCTCCATCCAAGGCACCAAAGGATCTTTCCACATTTGACAGAAATTTGCCTATACTTCCATGTGGTATCCGTTGCATCGGGGATAGAGGACATCAACTTGCGGATTGTTTCTGAGATCATCTCTGGGACACCTGCACCAGCCAACCCCACCACCCCATTGCTGAACACGTTAACTAACCACCCCACCCCCGCCCCAATCCACCAAGGACAGGTAGGTGCTGGGCCTCCTCCTTCGCCAAATCCTACCACCCGACGCCTAGAGGAAAGAAACTCCATCTTCTGCCTTGGGACACTGCAACCACACAGGATTAATGTGGATTTCACCAGTTTCCTGATTTCCCCTCCTCTAACCTTATCCCAGTCTCAAGCCTCCAAGTCAGCACCACCCACTTGATGGTCCTACCTGTCCATCTTCCTTCCTTCTCTTTCACCCTCCAATCCAACCTATCACATTCCCAGTTACCTTTCCCCCAGCCCCACCTCCTCCCATTTATCCTTCAGCCCATCCTGGTCCACAAGCCTCATTCTTGATGAAGGGGTTATGCCTGAATCATTGATTGTCCTGCTCCTCAGATGCTGCCTGACCTGCTATGTTTTTCCAGCACCACACTCTCGATTGTAATGAGGTCAGCCAAGTGGACCTCATCGAAAATAAATTACCTGATTGTGACTGTTAATCTGATCCAGTTAGAGAGCCCTAGCTGACAGATATAAACAGGAGTGTCAGGTTCACTCTGAGAGCTGGCTTTGTAAATGAAGGGTGACTTGGTGAAGGGATACCGACCTCTGTTGTGTTATTTCAGCATTCATTTGAAGAGAGCTAGAATACGAGATCAGGGATGTATTGCTAAGGCTGCATGTGGCTCTGGCCAGACCTTATTTAGGATATTGTGAGTATTTTTGGGAACTGTATCTAAGAAAGGATATGCTAACGTTGGAGAGGTCCAGACAAGGTTTATAAGAATGATCTCAGGAATGAAGCCCTTGTCATATGAGAAGTGGTTGACCACTTTGTCTCTTTGTAGTTTAGATGAAGTGGGGGGGTGAGGAATCTCATTGATACTTACATAATATTGAAAGACCTGGATAGAATGGACATGGAGATTTTCCACTAATCCTCGGCACAACATTGCGGGCCGAAGGACCTGTTCTGTGCTGTACTTTTCTATGTTCTATGTTCTAGTAGGAGAGACTAGAATCCAAGGGCAAAGCATCAGAGTGAAGGGTCGTCTGTCTAGAACTGAGATGAGGGTGGTGAATCTATGGAACTCATTGCCACAGAGGGCTGTCAAGGCAAAGTCATTAAGTGCATTTAAGACAGGCAGATGGGTTATAGAGTCAGTTATACAACATAGTAACAGACCATTCAATCCAACCTGTCCATGCCGACCAGATATCCTGAATAAATCTAGTCCCATTTGCCAGCATTTGACCCTTATCCCTCTAAACCCCTCCTATTTATACACCTGCCCTGATGCCTTTTAAATATTGCAATTTTACTAGCCTTCAGCACTTCCTCTGGCAGTTTATTCCATACACACACCACACTCTACATGAAAAAGTTGCCCCTTAGGTCCTTTAATATCTTTCTCCTCTCATCTGAAACCTATGTCCTCAAGTTTTGGACTCTCCTACACTGGGAAAAAGAATTTGGCTATTCACCCTATCCATGCCCCTCAAGATTTTATAAACCTCTATAAGGTCACCTTCAACCTCTGACACTCCAGGGAAAGCATCCCCAGTTTATTCAGCCTCTCCCTATAGCTCAAACCCTCCAAACCTGGCAATATCCTTATAAATCTTTCCTGTACCCTTTCAAGTTTAACAACACTTTTCTTACAGCAGAGATACCAGAACTGAACACAGTATTCCAAAAGTGGCCTAACCTATGTCTTGTACAGCCACAAGACATCCCAACTCCTGTACTCAATGTGCTGACCAATAAAGGCAAACATACCAAATGCTTTCTTTGCTGTTTTTAAAAGGGACCTAAGGGGCAACGTTTTCATGCAGAGGTTGGTGCGTGTACGGAATGAGGAATGGTGGAGGCTGGTACAATTACAACATTTAATCGGCATCTGGATGTGTATCTGAATAGGAAGGGTTTAGAAGGATATGGGCCAAATGCTGGCAAATGGGATGAGACTTATTTAGGATGTCTGGATGGCATGGACGAGTTGGACCGAAGGGTCTGTTTCTGTGCTGTGCATCTCTGTAATTCTATGACTCCATCTACTGCAAGAATATTTGCCGCAAACTTTTCTCATGGTGATTTCCACTGCTTGTGCCAGTTAAGGAAAGCCCAAGCTGTGAGAAGAATTGACTGTAGCATCAGTCCCAAGGCTGACCACAGGTATATCAAACAGGTGATATGCATCCAGCGACATGATAGCTTAACCTCAGCAATGGGGGAGTCACTGGGTTAGTAATCCAGGCCAATATTTAGAGGATATGAGTTCAAATTCCATCAATCAAGGTCGAATTCATAACTTCATCACCTTTCTCACTCAACAGCAAAACCACCAACATACAGCAGCCCAATGGCATGTCAGGGCTACATATTATAAAGTACAACGTGCCATTGATGTCAGAACATTCAGGCTTCAAATGGTCATCGGACAGGAATTTGTTATCTGGGCATTAGTCATCCAGGGCATTTAGGTGATCATTCAGAAGTCTGGGATGGTATTCCAACCTTCATGCAGCCACCCAAGTATCTGATGACCACGCAAGCATCTTATTCCTTTTAAGCACCAACTTGCTGTTTCTCATCTGTGCATTGTGACTTCCGTAGCAAAGCTCAGCAAAATCCAGGATGCAGGATGGGAAAAACATTGTAACAGGCTGCTCCTTTTTTGAGGTGTTCTAGGTGCTGGAGATGACATCCTTGAATTCCAGGAGCAGCAGTTACTGTTTTATAAGCAGTGGCGTTGTTTTGGAACCGTGGGGAGAAAATATCAAAACAACGGCACTTTTAAAAGGAGGAAGGCAGACAAAAGTCAAGAGGCAGTATATTCCTGATAGGGTGAAAGGAAAGGCTGGTAAGTGTCGGGAATGCTGGATGACTAGTGAAAATGAGGTTTTGATGAAGAAAAAGGAAGAAAATGTCAGGTATAAACAGAAGAAATTGAGTAGATCCTTAGAGATGTATAAAGGCAGTAGGAGTATAAGGAGGGCAAAAAGGGTTCATGACGTAGCTTTGGGAAATAGGGTTAAGGAGAATCCAAAGGGATTCTATAAATACAATGAGGACAAAAAGGTAACGAGGGAGAGAATAGGACCTCTCAAAGATCAGCAAGGTTTCCTATGTATGGAGCCGCAGGAGATGGGGAGATACTAAACGAGTATTTCGCATCAGTGTTTGCTGTGGAGAAGGACATTGAAGATATAGAATGTGGGGAAATAGATGGTGACATCTTAAAAAATGTCCATATTACAGAGTGCTAGATGTCTTAAAATGCACAAAAGTGGATAAATCCTCAGTTCTTGATCAGGTGTACCCTAGAACTCTGTAGGAAGCTAGGGAAGTAATTGCTGGGCCTCTTGCTGAGATATATGTACCATCAATAGTCACAGGTGAGGTGACGGAAGACTAGAGACTGGCTAATGTGGTGCCACTATTTAAGAAATGTAGTAAGGACAAGTCAGAGAACTATAGACCACTGAGCCTGACATCAGTGGTGGATAGGTTGTCGGAGGGAATCCTGAGGGACAGGATTTACATGCATTTAGAAAGGAAAGGATTGATTCGGGATAGTCAGCATGGCTTTGTGCGTGGGAAATCATGTCTCACAAACTTAAGGTTTTTGAAGAAGTAACAAAAAGGATTGATGAGAGCAGACAGATACACATGATCTATTTGGACTTCAGTAAGGTGTTCGACAAGGTTCCTCATGGGAGACTGGTTAGCAAGGTTAGATCTTCTGGAATACAGGAAGAATTAGCCACTTGGTTACAGAACTGGCTCGAAAGTAGAAGACAGAAGGTGGTGGTGAATGGTTGTTTTTCAGACTGGAAGCCTGTGACCAGTGGTGTGCACAAGAATCGGTGCTGGGTCCACCACCTTTTCTCATTTATATAAATGACTTGGATATGAATATAGGCAGTATAGTTAATGAGTTTGAAGATGGCACCAAAATTGGAGGTGTAGTGGACAGCGAAGAAGGTTACCTCAGATTACAACAAAATCTTGATCAGATGGGCCAATGGGCCGAGAAGTGGCAGATGCAGTTTAATTTAGATAAATGTGAGGTGCTGCATTTTGGAAAAGCAAATCAGAGCAGGACGTATACATTTAATGATAAGGGAGTGTTGCTGAACAAAGTGATTATGGAGTGTGGGTTCATAGTTCCTTGAAAGTAGAGTTGCAGGGAGATAGATAAGTGAAGAAGGCGTTTGGTATGTTTTCCTTTACTGGTCAGAGCATTGAATGTAGGAGCTGGGAGGTCATGTAATGAGGACATTGGTTAGGCCACTTACGGAATACTGTGTGCAATTCTGATCTGCTTCCTTTTGGAATGATGTTGTGAAATTTGAAAGGGTTCAGAAAAGATTTATAAGGATGTTGCTAGATTTGGAGGATTTGAGCTATAGGGAGAGGCTGAATAGTCTGGGACTGTTTTCCTTGGAGCGTCAGAGGCTGAGGGGCTTATAAAATCATGAGAGTCATGGATAGGATAAATAGACAAAGTCTTTTCCCTAGGGTGGGGAAGGGCATAGGTTTAGAGTGAGAGGGGCAAAATATAAAAGGGACCTAAGGGGAAACTTTCTCACACTGAAAGTGATATGTGTATGGAATAAGCTGCCAGAGGAAGTGGTGGAGACTGGTACAATTACAGCATTTGAAAGGCATCAGGATGGGTATACGAATAGGAAGAATTTAGAGGGATATGGGCTGGATGCTGGCAAATGGGACTAGATTAGGTTAGGATATCTGGTCAGCATGGATGGGTTGGACTGATGTGCTGTACATCTCTATGACTCTATGACTGTAATAACAGAATGAAATCCACACTGCTAACTGACACAGCAGTGAACCTGCACAATTACTGTCTTTGCTGTTGAATTCAGGTATCGTGGAGATCGGAGTGCATCTGGGAAAATTAACAAACAGTGAAGTTCACAACTGATCTTGGAGGAACCTGTTTGGGAGAGGTCACAGCACAGAGACAGATAAGTGAACAGTTTTAAGTGTTGCCTTGGGGCCTTGTACTTAAAAATATTAACTATACGTATTAATTTGACAGTGCTATTTTCTGGGTTTGTAAATTGAAAGAAGCAAAAATGGCCCTTAGTAGAGTGATATGCTCTTTTGTCAGACGTGGGGGTTTAGGGAGAGTTTGCGTGTTACTAAGGATTATATCTGCAATAAATGCTGTTGGTTGTGAATCCTATCAGATCGAATGGATCGGTTGGAGGCACAGTTAGAGGCAATGAGGAATTTACAAGAGCAAGGGGATGTTATGGATGACAGTTATAGGAAGTGAGAAAAGTTGCAGATACAATCACATAGATGGGTTAACTCCAGAAAAGGTAAGTGAGGTAGAAAGGTAGTGCAGGAGTCTTCTGTGGCTATTCTCATTTCAAACAAGTGTGCTATTTTGGAAAATGTAGGGGGGGGTGATGGATTCTCAGAGGAATGTAGCACGAACAGCCAAGTTTCTGGTATTGAGACTGGCTCTAATGCAATGAGAGGTACCTCAGTTTCCAAGAGATCGATTGTGTTTGGGGATTCTCTTGTCAGAGGTACAGATAGACGTTTCTGTGGCCAGCAGAGAAAAATCAGAATGGTGTGTTGCTTCCCTGGTGCCAGGATCAAGGATGTCTCAGAGAGGGTACAGAATGTTCTCAAGGGGAAGAGGGACCAGTAGGAGGTAATCGTAAACATTGGAACCAATGACATAGGAAGGGAAAAGGATGTGATTCTAAAGCTGCGAGCTAGTGAGGGTAGGAATAGGAGCATAGAGCAGATGAATGCATGGCTGAGGAGCTGGTGTATGGGAGAAAGATTCACACTTTTTGATCATTGGAATCTCTTCTGGGGTAGAAGTGACCTGTACAAGAAGGATGGATTGCGCCTGAATTGGAAGGAGACTAATATACTGGCAGAGAGATTTGCTAGAACTGCTTGGGAGGATTTAAACTAGTAAGGTGGCGTTGGGGGGGGGGGGACACTCAGGGAGATAGTGAGGAAAGAGATCAATCTGAGACTGGTATGGTTGAGAAAATAAGTGAGTCAAACAGTCAGGGCTGGCAGGGACAAAGCAGAGAACAAGACAGGACTGATAAATAAACTGCAATTATTTCAATGCAAGAAGCTTAATAGGGAGGACAGATGAACTCAGGGCATGGTTAGGAACATGGGACTGGGATATCATAGCAATTACAGAAACATGGCTCAGGGATGGGCAGGATTGGCAGCTCAATGTACCAGGATACAAAAGCTACAGGAAGGATAGAAAGGGAAGCAAAAGAGGAGGACTGGCATTTTTGATAAGGGATAGCATTACTGATGTATTGAGGGAGGATATTCCCGGAAATACATCCAGGAAGTTATTTGGGTGGAATTGAGAAATAAGAAAGGGATGATCACTTATTGGGATTGTATAATAGACCCCCTAATAGTCAGTGGGAAATTGAGAAACAAATTTGTAAAGAAATCTCAGTTATCTGTCAGAATAATAGGGTGGTTCTGTAGGGATTTTAAATTTCCAAACATCGACTGGGACTGCCATGGAGCTTAGGGGTTAGATGGAGAGGAATTTGTTAAGCATGTACAGGAAATTTTCTGTTTCAGTATGTGGATGTACCGACTAGAGAAGGTGCAAAACTTGACCTACTGTTGGGAAATGAGGCAGGGCAGGTGACTGAGGTGTTAGTGGGGGAGCACTTTGGGGCCAGCGACCATAATTCTATTAGTTTTATAAGAATGATGGAAAAGGATAGACCAGATCTAAAAGTTGAAGTTCGAAACTGGAGAAAGACCAATTTTGACAGTATTAGGGAAGAACTTTCAAAAGCTGACTGGGGGCAGATGTTCACAGGTAAAGGGAACAGCTGGAAAATGGGAAGCCTTCAGAAATGAGATAATGAGAATCCAGAGACAATATTTTCCTGTCTGGGTGAAAGGAAACGCTGGTAGGTACAGAAAATGCTAGATGACTAAAGAAATTGAAGGTTTGGTCAAGAAAACGAAGGCAGCTTATGTCAGGTATAGAAGGGATAGATCGAGTGAATCCTTAGAGTATAAAGACAGTAGGAGAATATTTAAGAGGAAAATCAGGTGGGCAAAAAGGGGACATGAGATGGTTTTGGCAAATAGAGTTAAGGAGAATCCAGAGGGCTTTTACAAATACATTAAGGACAAAAGGGTAACTAGGGAGAAAATAGGGACCCTCAAAGATCAGCAAGGCGGCCTTTGTATGGAGCTGCAGAAGATGGGGGAGTTACTAAACAAGTATTTTGCATCAGTATTTGCTGTGGAAAAGGACATGGAAGATATAGACTGTAGGGAAATAGATGGTGACATTTTGAAAAATGTTCATATTATAGAAAAGGAAGTGCTGGATGTCTTAAAATGCACAAAAGTGGATAAATCCCCAGGACCTGATCAGGTGTACCCTAGAACTCTGTGGGAAGCTAGGGAAGTGATTGCTGGGGCCCTTGCTGAGGGAATTGTATCATCGATAGTCACGGGTGAGGTGCCAGAAGACTGGAGGTTGCCTAACGTAATGCCATTATTTAAGAGATGTGGTAAGGACAAGCCAGGGAACTATAGACCAGTGAGCCTGACGTCAGTAGTTGGCAAGTTGTTGGAGGGAATCCTGAGGGACAGGATGTACATGTATTTGGAAAGGCAAGGACTGATTAGGGATAGTCAGTATGGCTTTATGTGTGGGAAATCATGTCTCACAAACTTGACTGAGCTTTTTTAACAGGTAACAAAGAGGATTGATAAGGGCAGAGTGGTAGACATGATCTACATGGACTTCAGTAAGGCATTCAACAAGGTTCCCCACGGGACACTGGTTAGCAAGGTTAGATCTCATGGAATACTGGGAGAACAAGGGGCGGCACGGTGGCTCAGTGGTTAGCACTGCTGCCTCACAGCACCACGGACCTAGGTTCAATTCCAGCCTTAATGGTAAGGTGCTAGGGAGTGTTGCTGAACAAAGAGACCTTGGAGTGCAGGTTTATAGCTCCTTGAAAGTAGAGTCACAGGTAGATAGGATAGTGATGAAGGCATTTGGTATGCTTTCCTTTATTGGTCAGAGTATTGAGTACAGGAGTTGGGAGGTCATGTTGAGGCTGTACAGGACATTGGTTGGGCCACTGTTGGAATACTGCATGCAATTCTGGTCTCCTTCCTTTTGGAAGGATGTTGTGAAACTTGTAAGTGTTCAGAAAAGATTTACAAGGATGTTGTCAGGGTTGGAAGATTTGAGCTATAGGGAGAGGTTGAATAGGCTAGGGCTGTTTTGACTGAAGCATTGAAGGAGAGGGGTGACCTTATAGAGGTTTATAAAAACATGTGTGGCATGGATAGGCTAAATAGACAAGGTTTTTTTCCCTGGGGTGGGGGAGTCCAGAACTAAAGGGCATGAGTTCAGGGTGAGAAGGGAAAGATATAAAAGAGACCTAAGGGGCAACGTCTTCATGCAGAGAGTGGTACGTGTATGGAATGAGCTGCCAGAAGAAGTGGTGGAGGCTAGTACAATTGCAACATTTAAAAGGCATCTGGATAGGTATAGGAATAGAAAGGGTTTGGAGAGATATAGGCCGGGTGCTGGCAGGTGGGACTAGGTTGGGTTGGGATATCTATTTGGCTTGGACAAATTGGACCGAAGGGTCTGTTTCTGTGCTGTACATCTCTATGACTCTATGACGTCATAAGGTATAGATGCTATTGTTCTGGTGTCTGTAAATGTTACCCAGAGTCCTAGAAATTGCCAGGACTTGATTTACTAACCATGGTAGGACTGTGAGGGTTGCTCCTTCAAGCCTGTAATAACAAGAAATGATTATATATGAGAATGCAGACTCCACATACAGTGCACTTTCACTGCAGGATATGACCAAAGTTATCATTCAACTTCACAATCTTCATTGAAACCCGAGCTGCCAGGCACAAAAATAGTGGAAGTACAGGAACGGCAACCTCATTGTACAGTCTATAGAGTTAATAATCAGGAAATTGTGCTTTCTTTTAATTTGCACGAGAGATGTGAGTGTCGCTGCGTAAGCTACAATTTTTGCCCACCCCTAATTGCCATAATGATTCCCTCACTTTTTGTTCCTGCTAATCTCTTCTTCTTCTTTGTGGATCTCTGAGGTCCACATTGACTTCCAGAACCAATGTGAATCAGTTGCTGCTATCAGCATCAGTACATCAATGGACCCTCGGGGCAGCTACGCCCACACCCAGCCACACAGCTGAGAGGAAATATTCCTCTCCTCTCTCTACCTGGCATTCAGTAACTGTGAGGCCTGCAAGCCTTTTGTTGCGGGTTCATTGGCCTCTAAAAAGAGCATGTGGTATATTGGATCCTTCATCCTCAGTCATAGAGCCATTTGCCTACTTTATAAATAGTTCTGACCTGTTCCAGATTAAAGAAACTACCAATGATATTTAGAAAGGAACTGTCAATCTACACTTATTTATTTTTGGGGAAAAAAAGTCATTCATGATTTTGCACTGAAGAGTTTGAAAAGTGGAACTCTTAATTTCTCAGACAATGGAGTTTGAAGGTCCACTATGGTACAAAACAGATTTAGAAAGATGATACAAAAACTGAAAGATTATAACAACTGGAAAGGCCCCCTGGCAGGGCATCCTCTCAACCTGGTACAGTGTCCTCAACCTACAGTGGCAGTCTCTAGGGATCTCCCAGTCTCATGATCCTCAAGGTGAAAACCACCGTGGTCTGGAACCAGGGCCCTGTGTGGACTGGAGCTGGGTGCCAGCATGGTCTGGGTTGGAAGACCGTTGTTCTGAATGTTTGTTTCTGCAATGCTGGACACTCTATTTCTCTACTTGCTGAGATCTTGTAACTAAAGAAGCTGTGTTGTAAGTGACCACATATAAACTTTTCACGATACTCACTGAGTATGTGACAGTAAAGGCTAATTCTAATTCTAAACAGAATTGGACTCGTTGCAGAAAAATAAAAGGGTGAAGTGTGAACTGATGGAACTATTTAAAAAGGGATCAATATGCAAGAAATAGAAAAAATAATCCCCAAACTATGGATCATAATTACAATGTTGCTTTCATCACCCTTCCCTGAATGTTGTGAAATTAGCATTAAGCAATTTGACAGTAGTTTGAGCTGATAATACTGTGTGCTAAGAACCATCATTCTCACTAATATGTGGTAAATGCACTTCCACAGAATATTGGAATGGGTTGTGTGATTGCTGCCTTTAATGCAAACCCAGTTTTCTGTGATCTGAATAAAAAAAATTATACTCCTGCATTTTGGTGAGAATCAATCTGAAAGAAGAAATATTGGGAAGTTTAAGTGTCTAATGGCAATGAAATGGTGTCAAATTTAAACCACAGTTTAAATTAAATTCTAGGTTAAATCGTTCAGCCTAAGGTGAATTGCAACGTTATGCTCTGGCCACAAATAGATAACTCGGAAATGAATGGCTGCTCAGGTTAGTCAGTGGGAAACATTGGGGGAGGGAAAGAGGGTGAAACAATGATGACTCGTAATTGCTTTATCACTTTGTTATTTTCTCTTACTTCAGCTCTTTCTTTCCCCCTTAAACATCCTTTTATTAAAGAAGTAAATAAGTATCTTGTAAATGTCTAAATGTAAGTACTAGTTATCTTCTTGTTTTATCTAATCTCAGTTTGACTGCAGTTTTAATAGTCCAAAAGCAGTGTCAAATTAACATTTCCAAACATTTGCTAATCGCAAAACAAGGGAACAACACTGACTATTGTTTTGCTAATGCTTAAAGAGGATGTGCTAAAGACACATATCATAGTGAGATGTTCAGTGAAGGCCCTCTAACCACGAAGTATTTAGCATAACATGGAAACCTAAACTGTAGCATTTATTCAAAAAGAAACTGATTAGCTCATTGCTCAGGAATCTGATGTCAATCAGACATTTCCTCCTGAATGTGAAACCACTCAGTTTACTTTGGTCTCTTCATTTATTGACTAGAGCAGCAGTGACATCGATTGCGGCCCCGCTGCTGCACAAGTGAATTTCCTGCTGCCTTTGCAATGGTGCAAACTTGCCTTAAGAGATTTTACAGAGCCATTTGCTGAGTGTGATATGACTGGCAGCAAACATAAATACCGACACCAGGCCCCTAAAGTCCAGGTTGCAGGTTCCTTAGAACTAACTGGTATTCCAGTAATGGAACTCATTCTCCTAACATAACCAGTAACCACCAGATGAACAGAGTGCTGCAGGTACACCATCCAGAACTAAACAGTCTGCTTGATTGGCATCTGTCCACCAGGGGTGGCACAGTGGCTAGCATTGTTGTCTCACAGTGCCAGTGATCTGGGTTCAATCCCTGCCTCGGGCAACTATCCTGTGTGGAGTTTGAGTAAAAAATGAGGTCTGCAGATGCTGGAGATCACAGCTGCAAATGTGTTGCTGGTCAAAGCACAGCAGGTTAGGCAGCATCTCAGGAATAGAGAATTCGACGTTTCGAGCATAAGCCCTTCATCAGGAATGTGGAGTTTGCACATTCTCCACATGCCTGCATGGGTTTCCTTCCACAATCCAAAAAATATGCAGGTCACATGAATTGGCCATGCTAAATTGCCCATAGTGTTAGGCGCATCAGTCAGGAGTAAGTACAGTGTAGGTTAGGGGGATGGGTTGCTCTTCAGATGGTTGGTGTAGAGTTGTTGGGCCAAATGACCTGTTTCCACACTGTAGGGATTCTAATCAAACCACCTTTGACAATCACCACCAATACACAATGTCAGCAGTGTGTACCACTGACAAGATGTACAACAACAACTCACCAAAGCTCCTCAGACATATCTTTCCAAACCCATGATCTTTATTAAATAAAAGCAAATTACTGCAGACGCTAAAATCTGAAACCAAAAGAGAAAATGCTGGAAAATCTCAGCAAGTCTGGCAGCAACCTCTACCTTGCAGAGGCTGAGCGCCAACTCTCAGATTCCTCCTCCTACCTCCCCCGGAGCATGACCACACCACTGAGCCATTGTCTCCATAAAAAAACAACGCAAGCTTCAACTTCTCATCCACACCCCCGCTCACCCTCCACCTACCAACAGTCTCAATCCCTCGAACCCCATCTCTTCCAGCCCCAGCCCTTGCCGTGTGTTCACCATACCCTCTGACCTTCCCCACTCTGAGGCTGAGTGTGCTGTTCTCAACAAAGGACTCAGCTTTGTACTCTTACGTCCCCACCTCAATGAATTCTGGGTTTGACATGATGCTGAGCTCTTCTTCCGTCGCCTTCGCCTTCGTGCCTCACTTCTTTGGGCAAGAGTCCTCCCCCCCGCTCCACAGATCCTTTCACGTCCCTCCAACATTCCACCTCTAATTGGATATCCCCGCCAGGATAATTTCCTGCCCTCGATCTTTTAATTGACAATTGTTGACGGGACATTGGCCACCTGAATTTCTCTGCCTCTCTTACCCTTTCCAACCTCTCTCCATCCGAACTTTCTGCCCTTCGCTCCCTTAGGTCCAACCCCAACCTTGTCATCAAACCTGCTGACAAAGGGAGTACTGTTGTTGTCTGACGTATTGACCTCTATCTCTCAGAGGTGGAGCGCCAACTCTCATATTCCTCCTCCTACCTCCCCCGGAGCATGACCACACCACTGAGCATCAAGCCATTGTCCCAATAAAACAAAAGGAGCTTTGAGAAAGGGTCAGTTAGACTCGAAACGTCAGCTTTTTTCTCTTCTTACAGATGCTGCCAGACCTGCTGAGATTTTCCAGCATTTTCTCTTTTGGTTCCATGATCTTTATTGCTTAGGTCAAAGATTGCATGGGAACACCAATACCTGCAAGTTTCCGTCTCAGGCACACACCTTCCTGACTTGGAAATATACGGCTATTCTTTCACCATCACTGGGTCAAAATCCTGGAGCTATCTTCAGGAAGTCCCTACACTTCCAGGGTTCTTGCAGTTTAAGAATGAAGCTCGTCACTACCCTTTCCAGGGCAATTAGGGATGGACAAGAAATGCTTGTCTAGTCTGTAGCTCTCACAATCCATGAATAAATAAAGAATATTAAGCCTTTAAGTTTTTAATTTATTGAGACAACAGGAAGTAGTTGACATTTCCACTGGCCAGCAAAAGAATACAAACTACATTCTAAGTGACCTAGATGTTTACACATTTCCATTTGCCTTATTCTATTGTGAAAGCAGGGGATGAAACAGTCTGCAACACAAATTTCCAGCTCGGCGAACAGAACCACAACAACGAGCACCCGCGCTACAAATCTTGTCACAAACTTTGAGCTTTATATAAAGTCAAATATACTGTATACTGCAACCTTTTCTCATTGGAACTACAGTTTGATTTTTGGGAAATATCTGACACCAAGTGGTCATGGGTGGGATGTGCATCAGATTACACCTTCAGCTGTCATACGTTTTGTGTGTGATAGTGTCATAGAATGTGAAGCCAGACTAATCAATTTAGTTTTTTGAGCCTGTTCCACTATTCAAGGTGATCATGGCTTCTCTGTGACCTGTCTCCATGTGCCCACATTTGGTCCATATCCCTAAAAATCCTAGATTTGAAATTCACAATTGACCTAGAATCAACTATTGTACAAAATGTTCCAAATTCTACGAAGATTCTTCAACCAGCAAAAGTAGTTTATTTTTATCAACAGTATCAGTTTCCATAAAAACTTTAATCAAGGCCATGTCTATTGACACCCTGCGCCTACTCACTATGCACAGCTTTAAATTCCCACATACACATTTTGAAAGGGTTTAGCTATAAGGAGGACTGTGAAGATGGGCAGGAAGGCAACTGCGATGACGGGGCTCTGAGGAGTAAAGGGAAAGAGGAGAGAGATGAGAGGAGAGGGAGAGAGGGATGAGGGGAGTGGGAGGGGGTGAGGGATGGAAGGGAAGAGTGTAGAGGAGGATGAGTGAGGGAGGTGGTGGAGGACAGTGGGGCTACTCTCCCCATCACAACTCCTCCTCCCACATCAATATCTGCTCCCATTCTCCCCTCAGCACTGCCCATATGACTACTCCTCTGTGCCTGTTCTCACTTTCCCCTCCCCCAACCTCACTCCCCTCTACCCCAGTCCTCACTTCCCTTTACAACCCAATGCCCCTCTCTCAACCACACTCTCACCCTCCCTTCCTCCATCCTCATCTACTCTCTCCCCACTGCCTCACTCCACACCCCCATCCTCACTTCCTCCTCCTGTTCCGATCCTTGCCTCACTCCCCTCCCCGATGACTTCATTATCCCATCCCCCTAAGTCCTCACTTCCACCTCTTCCATTCTCAAACCCCCTCTTTACCTCACCCTCTTATCACATCCTCACTCCTTCCACCTCCCCCCTCATATGGGAATGTTTGAGTTTATCATACAAGGTTGTGTAAAACTAGAGATGTGACTCTTGCTCCCTCACTTAGTTTCAGAGCCTCTTTCTTAAAAATGACAATTCTGCAGCTGTGTTTCACATATTCCAGGTCAGCTGCCTGGCTTTGTCAGGTGAACACAGCACCCATTTTAGATAAGTAATATCATTATTAAAAACATTTTTTAGTACATGAAAGTCTCTGTATTAAAGTCAAATAATAAAAGTTGAATTTTGATGGACCATTTTCAGTATGACTGCAACAATATCCTGAAAGATGTGCATCTGGACCTCTAGAATGTCCCAATGTCATGACTATGTGGTAATTGCCCAGGATCTTGACATTTCCAACTGGCAATTATGAAATGTCTGGAACTGTCTGAAAATTACCCAAATTAGGAGTACAAATCTGATACTTTAGAGGGTTCCAATGTATTTTCCATAATAGTTTCCCAATGTACTTTCCAGCCTAATACCTCAGTCACCTGGCACCCTATCTCCTGAACATTCTATCCCTTGCCCACCAGTCACCCTACTCCCTCATCCTCTTGGCACCCTACATCATTATCCACCTGCCAACCTAATCCCTCTCCCACTGTCAAAGTAGCTTTGGGAACTTTAAACATTTTATTTACTGGAATACTGTAGCCTTTGTCCGAAAAAGAGATTGAGCCCTGTTGGCTCCAATGCTGATCCTGCACTGAGTGAACTTCTAGTTGGTTTCTCAGGATGGAAACATCCAGATCAGGCTAATCTTAGAAGTCCAGCTGTATACATTACCGACAGGAAACTTGAAAATCTTTAACAGGATTACTGCTGATTGGATCAGTTTAGATGATAATCAGAAAATCTGGGCCTTATCACTAGACCTCTTTAGATGGCCATTGTTTCTAGATGTTAAAAGTTTAGAAAATACTTTGATCAATCTTTTTCAGGAAACTATTTTCTTCTATCTTCTGCTTGTACCAGGATATGTGACTTAATTTGTGTTGTTTCCCCCTTTTCATATACACTGCGTTTTTTTCTATTGCACAGTTGTCAGTTTTTTATATTACAACCTCAGCCTTTTTCTCCCATGGCCTCGTCTTTCCCATTCTGCGCTCAGTGCCTCACAGTGCAGCTGATAGTTTGTTCATCCTGACTGCTTCATTTCACCCACTATGTATAAAATAATATCTTCAAATTCGTTGTGATCATGGAAAAAAAGAGTTT
This sequence comes from Hemiscyllium ocellatum, assembly GCF_020745735.1. Classification (NCBI taxonomy): domain Eukaryota; kingdom Metazoa; phylum Chordata; class Chondrichthyes; order Orectolobiformes; family Hemiscylliidae; genus Hemiscyllium; species Hemiscyllium ocellatum. The sequence goes on from NC_083405.1 coordinate 33,249,612, forward strand.
GAGGTTTCTGCTGTGTATGTTATGTATTTGAAAGACAAAATTAGGCAATTTCTTCCTTACAATGAGTATGTGAACCACCATCAGTTTAAAAAAGTTTGTCTCTCATGTCTTTTTAAAATCTTTTTCCTCTCGCCTTAAGAAAATGCCCCCTCGTCTTGAAATCATCCATTCTAGGGAAAAGACACCTATCATTAACCCTACTCATATGCTTCATGATTGTATAAACCTCTATGAGGTCACCTTTCAACCTTCTCCACTCCAGTGAAAAAACTCCCAGCCTATCAAGCCTTTCCTTATCACTCAAAACCTTCCATATTCAGCAACATCCTGGTAAATCTCTTCTGAACTCTCTCTGGCTTAATTACATCCTTCCAGTAACTGAGTGACCAGAACTGGACTCCAAAAGAGGCCTCATCAATGTCCCTTACAAACTCAATATGACTTCCCAACTCCTACATTCAAAGGACTGAGCAATATAGGAAAGCTTGCTAAATGACTTTTTAATCACCCTGTCAATATGTGATGCAAATTTCAAAGAGTTAAATACCTAAACCCTCGGGCCCTCACTCTACAATACTACCCAAGGCCCTACCATTTATTGTATAAGTCCTGTCTCTGTTTGTTGTACCAAAATGCAATACCTCCCATTTATCCAGATTGAACTCCATTTGCCATTTTTCAGCTCGTTGACCCATTTGATCAAGATCCCTTTGTAATTTTAGAAAACCTTTTTCACTGTTCTCTATGCCACCCATTTTGGTATCATCCACAAACTTACTAACCATGCCTTCTATATTCTCATTCAAATCATTTACATAAATGACAAATAAACATAGACACTGTACCGATCTCTGTGGAACACGACTAGTAATAGGCCTCCAGTGTGAAATGCAATTCTTCACCACTACTCTTTGTCTCCTGCCGTTAAGCCAATTGCGTATCCAATTGGCAAGGTCACCCTGACTCCCATGAGACCTAACTTTACTAATTAGTCTACCATGTGCAACCTTGTCGAAAGTTTTACTAAAGTACAAGTAAATAACGTCTACTACTCTGCCTCATTAATCTTTTCAACGACTTCCTCAAAAAACTCAATCAAATTTGTGAGACATGATTTTCCTTGTGCAAAACCATGCTGATTATCCCTAATCAATTCTTGCCTCTATAAGTGTCTTTAAATCCTACCTTTCAGAATCACATCCAACAATTTACCCACACTAGAAGTCAGACTCACAAGTGTATTGTTCCCTGATTTCTCCATACAACCCTTCTTCAACAAAGGCACAACATTAGGCACCCTCCAGTCATCAGGCATCTCACCCATACTTCTAAACGATGCAAATATGTCTGCAAGGGGCCTCGCAATTTTCTTCCTTACTTTCCACGGTGTTCTGGGATACATTAGATCAGGTCCAGGAGATTTATCCACCTTTATATTCTCTAAGACTTCCAGAACTTCCTCTTTTGTAATGTGACTTTTTAAAAAAAAATCAATATTTATTTCCCTGAGTTCTTTACTCTCCATTTCTTTCTCCATAGTAAAAACTAACACAAAATATTCATTTAGCATCTCTCCCATCTCCTGGGTTTCAACACAGAGGTGACCTCTTTGATCTTTAAGGGGCCCTTCCTGTGGATTTAGCATCCTGAGGAAGTGATAGATGTGGTCACAGTTACAACATTTTAAAGACTCTTAGATATGTACATGAATAGGAAAGGCTTGGAGGGATATGGGCCAGGAGCAGGCAGGTGAGATTTTTTTAGCCTGTGATTATGTTCAGCATGGACTGGTTGGACCGAAGGATCTGTTTCCATGCTGTATGATTCCACGGTTCAGAGTGAATCAAATCATTTCAAGAATGGTAACTGCATTTGACAAAGGGATAGCAAAACTACAGCAGAAGGCAAGTGTTCGAATACCTTGCTTAATACCATACGCAATGTTCATGGCAAATTTGGTGGCTGTTCAGTAACCTTAAAGTACTCATGGAGGCGCAAACAATTTGATCCCTTTAAATCAGTATGAACAACCATTTTCTTTCAAATTTTCTGGGAAAATGTTTTGATATCAGCTGAGCGTTACTTTTTATTCCAGACATCAATCTTAAGCTTCATATTTATGTATGGGTGCGCCTACCTTTAATCTCTTTCATGATCCGAAAGACCATGTGAACTTATTTTCTCAGGAACTGTTGCAGCTGGTGGCACGGTGGCTTAGTGCAGGACATTTTCTTTGATTGTGAACAAACAGTTATCCGTGGCTCCTGCACTATCCTTTTTTCTGAGTATTGTGCATTCTTTCAATGCTGTTTCATTGCATCAACCCCCCCCCCCCTTTCTCTTATCTTAACTCAATGCTCAATGTTTGAGAGATATTGTCTCCTTCTGTCTACTCATGTGCTTTGGCAGTGTCAACATAGAGTCATACAGCACATCTATGGTGTTGTCAATTTCAAACATCAGATTAGGGTGGAGTCCCAAACTAATGGGACTAAAGACTAATTAGTTCCCTGGTCTGATAGTCCACACGTAGTCTTAAAGGAAGTGACTGTAGAGATAATGAAAGAATTGGTTGCAGATATTTTCGAATCAACCTGCTCAGAGACGTTATTACTCAGCTCTGGAGCAGGTGGGACTTGCACCCAGGTCATGTTGGCCCAGAGGTAAGGACATGACAACCAATTTTGTTGTGGTGCAGTGGTAATCTTCCAAAATTTCCTCAATGTTAACAAGGTCCAATTGATTGGGAAAATGCAGAAGGAAGGAGAAAAATAGCAGACCTTTGGCTATTATAGAGGAGGAAGTGCTGGGTGTCTCGAAACACATAAAAGTGGATAAATCCTCAGGATCTGATCAGGTATCCCTTAGAACTCTGTGTGAAGCTAGGGAAGTGATTGCTGGGCCTCTTACTGAGATAATTGTATCATCGATAGTCACACATAAGGTGCCAGAAGACTGGAGGTTAGCTAATGTGGTGCCACTGTTTAAGGAAGGTGGTAAGGACAAGCCAGGGAACTATAGACCAGTGAGCCTGACATCATTGGTGGGCAAGTTGTTGGAGGGAATCCTGAGGGACCAGATGTACATGTATTTGGAAAGGCAAGGACTGATTAGGGATAGTCAACATGGCTTTGTGCATGGGAAATCATGTCTCACAAACTTGATTGAATTTTTTGACAATGTAACAAAGAGGATTGATGAGAGCAGAGGGGTAGATGTGATCTATATGGACTTCAGTAAGGCGTTCGACAAGGTTCCCCATGGGAGACTGCTTAGCAAGGTTATAACTCATGGAATACAGGGAGAACTAGTCATAGATGTGCTGTATAACTCTATGTTGACACTGCCAAAGCACATGAGTAGACAGAAGAAGACAATATCTCTCAAACATTGAGCATTGAGTTAAGATAAGAGAAAGGGGGAGAGGTTGATGCAATGAAACAGCATTGAAAGAATGCACAATACTCAGAAACAAGGATAGTGCAGGAGCCATGGATAACTGTTCATTCACAATCAAAGCAAATGTCCTGCATATTTGTCAAGCTGCAGAACTTGTAAAAAGCCAATTTCTGGGTAAAATGTACAGACCAAAGGTAGAAGACAGAGAGTGGTGGTGGAGGGTTGTTTTTCAGACTGGAGGCCTGTAACAGTGGAATGCCACAAGATTCGGTGCTGGGTACACTACTTTTCATTATTTACATAAATGATTTGGATGTGAGCATAAGAAGTATAGTTAGTAAGTTTGCAGATGGCACTAAAATTGGTAGTATTGTGGACAGCAAAGAAAGTTACCTCAGATCACAATGGGACATGGGCCAGGTGCTGACACTTGGAACTAGATTGGGTTGGGAAATCTGGTCAGCATGAACGAGTTGGACTTAAGGATCTGTTTCTGTGCTGTACATATCTATGACTCTAATTAATCTAACATTTGTTATTGGGAAATGCTAAAACTCTTTCAAAGGAGGTAGTCGAGCAACATCCATTAAATCACTTCAAACTCAGGCAGAGTCAAATGATTTTGTTATAGGGAAATGGTGTTTGTAGAAACTGTTAGGAAAATGAATTGTGAGGACGATACAAAGAGTATACAAATGCGCAGAATAACCGGTGAACATGGAACTGACAGCGTAGTGGCAGTCAGCAGGAAAGTGAAGTTGAAGATTAGACATGGTCTTATTTAAGGGCAGAATGGTCTACTCTTGCTCCTAATTCATATGTTATAAAAACTTGGCAGATGGAGTATAACATGAAAAAATGTGAGGTTGTCCTTTATGGCATGGGGATTAAAAAAGCAGGCTATTATCTAAATGGAGAGAAAGTACAGAATGCTTTGATATATTTGGATATCTTTGTACATGAATTACAAGAAGTTAGTATGTAGCTACCATGCAAATCATGACAAATGGAGTGATGACCAAGGGGGATTGGAGAGGAAAGGCGAGGAAGACTTGCCACAGCTGCACAAGCATGATGAGCTCCAAATGAGCCCTCTTCAGGCTATAGGTCTTCCTCCAGCATTGGAGGTGACAGGTTTGCAGGTTGAGAGTGGCATAAAATTCACTTGAAAGTCTCCTGGCCATTTAACTGCCAGCCTCTGACCTGACAGGTTTTTTTGTGAGCAGGTAAGCGAGGCTTGGTCTGGCCTGCCCATTCTCACCTAAAAGCAGACAAGTTACGAGCTATGTAATTTTCTACCACTGCAATTTTGCGTTCAGTGGTGAGGGTGAACCCCATCAATTTAACCTTTTCAAGTCAGAAAGGAAGTAGATGGGGGGTGTCAAGGGTCAGTGTCTCCATCGCTGATCCCCATCTCTCCCCCAACTACCTCCACCCCAAAGTTTTCCCCATCACCCCCAGGTTCTCATTCCCTCCCTCTGTGGCTTTTACAACATGATTCCCTGAGCATTCCCCCCCTCCGGGGCCTCACCTCCTCCCCTGGTTTACAGTGTAGTTTCAGTAGTGGCCACCATTCTCATTGGCATTGCTGGACCCAGAAAATTGCTGCTAAAAAGATTGCAGGAATAGTGAGGGATGAGGTCCTGCCTGCATCTCCACACTTATTGCCAACAGTGGAAAGTGGATCAAATAAGGTAATGGTCAATAGCAGCAGGCTAACCTGCAGATCTGGACTTCTGTTGCCAGCACTATGGAGGCTCCTTTTTTCCAATCATGCTCACTACTTCATCTTCAATGCTACCCTGAAGCTAACTACCATTGCTCCTGGAATAGATGGAGCTTTGTTGGTATTCGATGGATGATGAGGGCGATGGTAGGATGCCTTGAGGGTGACAATTAGACAGCAATTAAACCTTTGTATAACTTTTTCCATTAGAGAGATGGCTCTTTTAATTTTATTATGTTTCCATTGTCAACATTTTTCCTTTTCCTATTTCCAGACTCCTGTTCCTAAATATCTGGAATGTGGGAACTAAATGTAATACAGAGGAACCTCAATTATCCAAATATCAATTATCCGAAAATCGAATTAACCGAAGAATATCTTGAGGTCCTGACAGAAACATTATATCAAAGATGTGTGTCCAACACTGATCAAGTATTTTGTGATTAAACAGGCACCATCTCCAAATGACTGACCTCCCACCCTCTCTCTCTCCTTACACTTCCCCTGGAGTTCTACAGATGGGTGTACCCTAAATCCCCCTTCCCCAGATAATCTCTCCAACATTGTCCTGTAGAGGGCAAACGTGGAACCTGTCAAAAAGTTGCAGTAAAAAGGTGTGTGTGTGTGTGTGTATAGCTGAGTGTGCTATTTGGAGACTCACCCCACAAAGGCAGCAGTGGTCTTGTTGTTGGAGTCCAGTCCAGATGCCCCAGAGAGGGGGTGGCAGTGGACGGTGTTGGGGGGCAGGGGGCGTTGTTGTATGGTTTTGGTGGGGGCGGGGGCGGTGATGGATGGTGTTGGGGGGTAGAGGGCGGTGTTGGATGGTTTTGGGGTCCAGGGGTTGTGTTGGATGGTTTTGGGGGGGGGTGGGCTGGGGGCGGAGTTGGATGGTGTTGGGGGCGGGCAGCAGCGGGGTTGGATGGTTTTTGGGGGCGGGGCAATGTTGGACAGTGTTGGGGGCCGAGGGGTTGTATTGGATGGTTGTACGGGGGGGTGGGTGGGTGGGTGGGCTGGGGGTGGAATTGGACAGTATTGGCGGACAGGCGGGGATGGATTTGAGGGTTTTCGGGGGAGGGGAATGTTTGGACGGTATTGGGGGAGCGGGTGGGGGGTATTGTTGGATGGTTTTGAGGGCTGGGGGCTTGGGTTGGACAGTTTTGGGAGGCTGGGGGCAGAATTGGGCTGGGGATGGTGGGTGGGGGGTGCAGTGTTGGGTGGCTGGGTCTCACGCGCTGTGTGCTGCTACGGTCTCCTGAACGGGGAGCAGACTTTAAAAACTCCGAGCCCCAGAGGAAAGATATCTAATCGATTAACCGAATAATCGATTATCCGAAAGAAATAGTGCCTGCTCATCTCGTTTAGAAAATCGAGGTTCCCCTGTATTTCCAAATTAGTCATTTGGTAGTAGAGAACTTGAGTCCTGATGAAAATAGACAGATTTTGTCAAGGTTTTCATCTTGCATTCATCAGGACATTTCCAAGAAAACCATCTTCATGATAAACAACAATTTTATACTATTTCGGAACCTCGTGCTGATAGGTTGGTCGGTGGGCCACTTGCTGTACTTGCCAAATTTGCACGCAGTGTCCAAAATTAGATGTGACTTTGCAATTAGTCAACATTAATAAAATAATCCCAAATCTACTAGGAATTATGCTGACACCAATTTAAGATTGTCAGTTGGGCTCACAATGTGTTGCGTGTACATGTTTGTTTACTTGCATGTACTGGAGGCTACATACTGCATATGAAAAGACAGGGCCTGTTCTCTGCAGACAGAGGAACATCAACGTCTACTGCACTGTTACAATTTAATACAATTCACAAGAGCTGTTCTGTCATTCGTCAGGACCACGTTCCAGCCACTATGTCAATATGATTGGTGCATTGTCCATGACAATGCCTCTTCCAATCAGTTAGAAATCACACAACACCAGGTTATAGTCCAACATATTTATCTGGAAGTACAAGCTTTCACAGTGTTGCTTCTTTGTCAGATAGCTCTGAAAGCGCGTACTGGTGTTGTGTGATTTTTAACTTTGCCCAGCCCAGTTCAAAACCAGCATTTCCACATCATGCCTACCAATCAGGGTCATTTGTCAACCAATTAGCATGCTCGTTTCATGCAATTTAAAAAATGTTTTCTTTTCCAGTGTTGTGATGAATTCAAGATAACAGATTTCAACAAAATGTTTCTTTTTTGGCAATTTCCAAAATTGCTGGTGACAGAAACTAGGTGGGAATGCAAGTTGTGAGGAGGATACAAAATAGCTTCAAGGTGATTTGGACAGGTCAAGTGAATATGCAAAACTTGGCACACGGAATATAAAGTGAATAAGTGTGTAATTATCTACTTTTGTAGAAAAAACAGAAAGACAGAGTAGTTCTCAAATGGTAAGAGTGAGAAGTGTTGATGTCCAATGGGACCAGGATGCTTTTGTTCAGGAGTCACTAAAATATAGAGGTGCAGAAAACATAGAAAGACAAATGCTGGGCTTCATCATAAAGAGATTGAAGTATAATAGTAGAGATGTCTTGCTGCAGTTGTATATAGCCTTGGTGAGTTGTTATCTGAAGTACTGTATACAGTTTTGATGTTCTCATCTAAAGAAGGACACAGGTGGTACCATGGTTCAAAATACACAGTGGCAGTAGGTGAATTCAATCCTAAAAGTCCCCAAATAAACACCAAAAATGATCTCATGGGGGTGAACAATGGCAGAACAGTCACTCCCATAAACAGAATGGAAGAAAATAATGAAGAAACTCTCCAATCACAGACTGGACCGCTCCTGTGCTTGCTGCTCATTAGCTCCTTTTCGGCAGCACGTATGGAACTTGTGATGAGACACGACAGCCTTGCTCACCGTGGCAGAGTCAAGCACATCACAGCCTTGATCTATTGTGGGCAGCTGAAGGTTTTCTTGGAGAATTATCCAGAGATGCAGTCACTTATGCTGAACAGGCAAAACTCAGGGTAGGTTCTGCAGCTGAGTGAAAACTGAACATGGACTATAAATTGACCTGGTTTGGCCATATAAAAATTGTGGCTACAAGATCAGATCAGACTGTAGTTAAATCAGACCCTCTTGTTGTTTCAAACACATGTAAATGTAGTCTTGTACAAGTAAGAAGTGACCTTTCGTTTTTTTTGGATGGAGTCAAATTCCAATATTTGCTTGTTTTCTTCTTAAAGGTATTGTACAGAACCAAACTACATCTGTGACTATGTATGTGTATGTATAACTTAATAAAATATATATTTGAAATAAGAAAAAAATCCAAGACCAGGTTAGAGAATAGAAATCCTGCAGCATTTAACTCACCTCCTGACTCCACAAAGCCTGTCCACCATCTGCAAGGCACAGTATAAGAATATGATAGAATGCTTTCTACTTGCTTGGGTAAGGAGAGCTCCAACAACACTCAAAAAGATTGACACCATCCAGAACAAAGCACTTTGCTTGATTGTCACTATGTCCACAAACATCCATTTCCTCCAGCATCGACATTCAGAACAGCAATGTGCACCATGTTCAAACTGCACTGCAGAAATTCCCCAAGGCTCCTTGACAGCACCTTCCCAACCAATGCCTCCACAACCTACAAGGACAAACAATAGTAGAAATGTGGGAACTCCGCTAATTTCCTGCCCAAGTCACTCACCATCCAGACTTTCTAAATATCATCATTCTTTTAATGTCCCTGGATCAAAATCCTGGAATTCTCTCCCTAACATCTCAGGCAAGGGGGAAAAGTTGAGAAGTGGAATCCTTCATGGTAACTTCAGCCAATACAGGAATTGAGCCCAGGCTCTTAGTGTCACTCTGCATCACAGATCATCTGTTCAGTCAACTGAATGCATTGACTGCCTGAAATCTCGCAACTGAATGTAATGAGGAATGTCTGGTTTAGGGCTACATAAATTCATATTTGGAAAAATGCAATAGATCCTATTGTAATCAATGATGTCACTTGTGAAATGTAAATCTGAGATTGAGATCTGAGTTGCAGTAAATAGGTTGCAACTGTCTAAAATGTTCCAGCTTTACATATATGTGATGAAACACGTCAGTTAGGACCTCACCAGTCTGCAGAAGGTGTATTTAGGAAGATGACTTTTCATGAACAGAGGTTTCAGTTATTTTTAAAAATACCTTTTGTTAATTTACGCCTGTTATCTTGTGCTAATTTAAATACTGTGGTGTGTATGAATTTTGTGCTTTCATTATGTGCAGTGGCTTTACGTTTAATGCAGGGTTGCTAATTGTTGAGGATATTGGTGAATTATTTTAATTCTGCTTGTTTGTGAGTTAATAAATGTGTTAACAAAGATAGAAGGTATTGTTACTACTTGACAGAATCAGCTAATAAATTATACAGAGACAAGGAGAAAGAAGCCCCCAGGAAACTAAAAGTAGCCCTTCAGAAAACCTCAAGCGGAGCCCTTGAAAAAGAAAGCACATTTTGGCCCTTGCTTGGCTTAAAGTCTATGAATCAAAGGTTCACCAGACTAATGCCAAAAATTGTGATACGAGGAGAGAATGTGGAAACTGGGCCTATATTCTCTAGAATTTTAAAGAATGCGAGGGGATTGCAATTTCACAAAATTCCATTGCTAACAAAACTCTCAGTGCTAAAAGGTGATTGTGGGTAGGATGTTTTCTTTTGTTCGAGAATGTGGTGCTGGAAAAGCACAACAGGTCAGGCAGCATCCGTTTGCATTTGGCTGGTGAGTCTAGAACAAAGGGACATAGTTTCAAATTATGAGTTGGGCCATTTAAGATTGAGATGAGGAATTTATTCATTCGAAGGGTGGTTAGTTGTTTGGAAGCCCAATCACTGAGCATGTTCAAGTCAGAAACTGATACATTTCTGGTTATGAATGAAATCAAGGGATGTGGAGGATTGCGACAGGAGAAGTGGTATCTCGTAGATAACCAGCCATGATCCAACTGCATGGTGCAGCTAGTTGGATGGGTTGAACGGGCCACTCTTGTTGTAATGTTCCTTTATTTACATAAACAACAACACTCATTGTCTGTGCGACTTTCTACCAGGCTAAGCTCCTACAGGCGTAATCATTTTCTTGACCCCTACTAGGAAACATATGTCTTTTCTTGTCTTGCGTTTGTAGAATATTTAGACCCTGGTGATTTTACGAAAAAGACCGTCCACAAATACCCAATCAAAATGCTCTTTAAAGTTACTAAACACTTCTCAAATGAATTCTAAACCGCAGAAAGAATCCATAATTTTAATCAACTTTATCCAAGGTACAGACACAAGATGCTCCAGCACCCGCACTGCCTATGTTGGTTGACAGGACGTTGAACTGGGGTGGACAAAGTTAAAAATCACACAACATCAGGTTATAGGCCAACAGGTTTAAGTGGAAGCATGAGCTTTTGGAACTCTGCTCCTGCATCAGGTAGCTAGGAGCAGCTTTCCGAAAGCATGTACTTCCAAATAAACCTGTTGGACTATAACCCATTGTTGTGCGATTTTTTAACTATGTTGGCTAAGCCTTATGTTGCTGAGGTATTTCCTGCACAAAAGACCTCCCGCTCTGTCAGCTGTTTCGGGGCACACTTGAAAGACACCAATTTGCTTTCCCCACAAGCAACATGGTGAGTTTCTCACCAGGTAGCAGTAAATTGTGAATTAAAGAGGATTATTGCTTGATAAGGATTTGTTGACAGCCTGACTTGTCTCATCAATATTCAATTTCCTATCTAACTAAATTAGATTAGTTAGTGGGTGGCACGGTGGCACAGTGGTTAGCATTGCTGCCTCACAGCGCCTGTAGACCCAGGTTCAATTCCCGACTCAGGCGACTGACTGTGTGGAGTTTGCACGTTCTCCCCGTGTCTGCGTGGGTTTCCTCCGGGTGCTCCGGTTTCCTCCCACAGTCACAAAGATGTGTGGGTCAGGTGAATTGGCCAAGCTAAATTGCCCGTAGTGTTAGGTAAGGGGTATGGGTGGGTTGCGCTTCGGCGGGTCGGTGTGGACTTGTTGGGCCGAAGGGCCTGTTTCCACACTGTAAGTCTAATCTAGTCTAATCTAATCTAAATTCATCAGCCAAGTTAGATACCAAGAAAACCAGATATGGAAATTAGAGGGAGTGCTTGTTGCTTGCTCCATATGACCTCAAACCGAAGATCAAACCAAAGCACAGAACATGATATCTTGTTGTATGGCAGTGTGCCATGTCAATCTCCCAGCTACACCATGTGCCAGCAGTTTTGTAGCAAACACATTGCATGTGCAACCAGCAGGCAGCCATGTCTCAAAATCTGAGGGAAGTAGTCCTCGTCGGAGTCCAGACAGGCAACGTCAGTCCAATGTCGGCTCGCATCCAATTCAAGGGATTGTTCATACTCAGGAGGTCCATGCCTCTACAGTCTGTGGAAGTGGTCACAGTCAGTCCTGCGCTAGTCAGGAGGGCAGCGCTAACACAGTCAACAAAATATACAGGCACCGATCAGCAGTCTGGTTATTTCCCGTCCAAGGCTGTCCATTCAGATCACTATGGAACCTAAAGTAAAAGAATGGGGGGTGACTGTTATTGTGAGAACGAGACATGAGTTAGCCTTTGGGAGCGGGGCTGCAGGATGCGGGAAAGGGTGGATAGCAATTGTGAATGAGGCGAACAGTATCTACAAGGAGGAGCTAGGCTAAATCATTCCTGGTGATGGAGTCATGGTGGGGGGAGGATTCATCCATGGCAAGGAGCATCCTGGCATTTGGGTTAGGGGTGGTGAAGAATCACATTTGGCATGGTCACCTCATATCTGGGTCAAGAAAATCGATGGAAGGCTCCTGCCCGAAACGTCGATTTTCCTGCTCCTCGGATGCTGCCTGAACTGCTGTGCTTTTCCAGCACCACTCTAATCTTGACTCTAATCTCCAGCATCTGCAGCCCTCACTTTCACCATGGTCACCTCATATGTCAGGAGTGGGTGGGAAAGGTGGGCATGTAGATGGGTTTAGTGGGAACATGGACAGGTGTGATGCCCAGGGTGTTCTGGATGTTCCAGGGATAGAGTCTGCAAGCCACTGGCTGAGGAGTACTCACTGTCACCTTCCATCCTGCTGAAAATAAAAATTGCAGGGAAAGAGAAAGGGGAAAGAAAATGTTTTTAAGCACTATCAGAATGGTCAGGGTAGGTAACTCGACTGGTCAGGGAGGGTTTTTAGTGATAGGAAACATAGACACTCATGTCACGTACAGGATACAGAATGTGTTGCCACCTCCCTGCCACAGACACTGCCAGATAACTCCGAACACTGAGGCTGTCAAAGAGCAGGGATGTTGTATGAGGACGGTCAATGCTGTCAACACGAGCCAGTGCCATGATACTGCTCCTCCTGCTTTCGGATGATGGAGCACAGAACTCCATCCATGGAACTTCATCACAGCCATGAAGAGATACCTGATATAGTGACCAAGTCATTCAGCCCTACGCAAAGACACAAACGGCCAGCTGTATGGTTAGAGCGCTGAAATTGAAACAAAAGTGCAAAATCATTTACAACCCAGAGTCAGCCAGGCCACCAAAGTGCCCTCAGTAAGTCTTCTTCCTCTCCTCCCACTGCGTTTGGGTGTCCTCCCTGATTCCACAGCTAGGCTGGAGTGAACCTGCTTGTCAATGGAATCTGTCAGCCCTGGAGGTTTGGTTCGCTCAACCCAGGCACGTCAGGCTTGGATGGCCCTGACATGATGAGTGTCTTCTTGCCAGGACCCTCCTTGGAATGGACAATTGAGGTTTGGAGGAAGAATGCATACAGGGTGGATGGACATGGGGGGGCCCAGCCACCTCTGCAATGCCCTGAGGGGCCATGGCATGGTTCCTCCTCCACTGGTTGCCTCCAAGCATCATCATGCCCCCTTAAGGGGAATGGGCACCCAAGTGTGTGCCATTATCCCGTCACCCATCACCAGACCTTCAGTCCCAAGGACCAACAACTGGAGTTCTGGAATGCGGGTCTATGCCCCCTGTCAATCAGACCCTGAGGGTGCTGGACCTGACCATCCATGGCAGCTGCCAACCTGTGGGGGCAGGATTCCCTGCTGCAGCTTTTGGCAATGCACCACACTCCTGCCTGCTGCTCCTGGTCCTTGCTACACATTTAGATGAAGTCCCTGATTTCCAACATTACTGGGTCCTCCCGCTCCTGACCCTGAGCAGGCTCTTGGTTTCAGGTAGGTCTCCCAGAGCCAGCAGCATGGGATATTCCTTCCTCAGCCAGTTGCAGTGCTGTCACCGTGAGGTGCTCACCACTCTGTGCTCCTGTACACATTGTCCACACTGAAGTACTTGCCAGTATTCGAGTGTGTGTACACGTGGGTTAATGGTGTGCGCTGGGTGAGGGCAAAGAATTGAATATGTCAAAAGCCTGAGTGAGAGTGGCAGAACATGAGCCTTGGTTGGAGGTGAGTACAATAGCAAAGCTAGAATGAGTATGAGAACTGAAGAGAAGATTATGACACACTTCCTGACACGGCAGAGACGGTAAATAACGTTGTCCAGACCGTGAAGACAGCACTTCATGGTGGGGCCAGGGATCAGGTTGTCAGGATCTGGTGGCATGGCTTCCTCTGGCTGTCCTCTGGGAAGAGGATGCCCCTCCTTTGCTCCTCCCCCCACCCTGCCCACCAGTGCTCATCCCGGTGCCTTTTAAAATGGAGCAGTTGTCAGGGAAGCTGGTGTTTCAGTTGATATCAGCTGAGTGCTGAGCTGCTTGGGAACAATACATGGTAAGATGGGACTGGATTCAGACTTGAGGGATGCTATAGAGGGTGAAGTTGGTAGTTAACTCAGCAAATTTCGATACAACGAGAGAACGTACTACGCTTTGCAGCAAAACCCTCCAAACTACCTTATGCGACGCAGATGTAGTCAGTGGCTCAGTAGTTAGCACTACTGCCTCACAGCACCAGGGACCCAGGTTCAATTCCAGTCTTGGGTGACTGTCTGTGTGGAGTTTGCACATTCTCCCTGCGTCTGCGTGGATTTCCTCCGGGTGCTCTAATTTCCTTCAATAATCCAAAGGTATGCAGGTCAGGTGAAATGGTCATGCTAAGTTGCCCATTGTATTAGGTAAATATTGGGTGGGGAATGGGTCTGGGTGGGTTACTCTTTGGAGGGTTGCTGTGGACTTGTTGGGCTGAAGGGAATGTAATCATTTGGCCTCTGGTGCTGGTCTTAAGATGTCGAGCCTAGACATTACACAGCCTAATACAGATTTATGTGTAACAGATCGATGGGAAAAAGGAATATCTAATATTCTCGTTGGAAAAGTTGTAATGCCCCTTGCGTAATAAAATGAAAGTGGAACACAGCGACATGATGGTAAGGCCTGTATTCTTCCCTCCTCCACAAGGTGGAGCTATTCATCTGGAAAACAATATCATGAAATAGCTATCTGAATTTGCTGTGGAACTTTTCCCAGCCAGTTGCAACAATCCCTGGGAAAGGACATGGCATTGCTATGTTCTAATCAAAAGCAAAGCCTCGTGAGATTTAGATTTGGGTTAGTGGTGTTTCCAAACTATTGAGCCGTAGGCCTTTAATGTTAAGAACATATTTAGTTGTTATTTGTGACATTTTTATACATTGAAGGGTACTGCATCAATACATGCTGCTTCTCTGAATAACTCCATATATAGTGCCCCAATGGTGCAACATCTGATGAAAGGATTATCAGAATGCCTGCTATCCATAACTGTGACACAGGAGGTGCTGTGAACTCTCAGCCCAGAGAAACATTTCCTCTGCTATCTATATTCCTGCCTTGACATTAGTTTCTCTGCTCACCACTGCTGTCTCCATTAACACTGTTAAAAATCACATAACACTATGTTATAGTCCAACAGGATTACATCAAAGCACTAGCTTTCAGAGTGCTGTTCCTTCCGGTAGCTGTGGGACAGGAACATAAGACACAGAATTTAGAGCTGAAAATGTGTTGCTGGAAAAGCGCAGCAGGTCAGGCAGCATCCAAGGAACAGGGAAAAAAAAAGAAGGGCTTATGCCCGATACGTCGAATTTCCTGTTCCTTGGATGCTGCCTGACCTGCTGCGCTTTTCCAGCAACACATTTTCAGCTCTGATCTCCAGCATCTGCAGATCTCACTTTCTCCTCACAGAATTTAGAGCAAAAGGTTACAGTGTCATGCAACTGAAATGCTATATTGAACAAAACTAGATTGCTGTTAAGTCTTTCATCTTTTAGAACGGGTTGCAGATAAAGGACCTGAGACAAAGGATCTTAGAGGAAAATATCACCAACTCGCTTCTAAGACATGCAGTCAATGGCAAGTCTACAGCTTTCAATGTGTCAATATCAGGGACAGTCTTTTATGGATATTGATTAGCGATAAATATTGCTTGGAAGATCAGCATTGACTCCTTGCTCTCCTGCAAGGTAGTGCCAGAAATTCTTTCTCTCCACCTGAGCAGGCATGTAAGGTTTTAGTTTAACATTTCACGTGAAAAATGGCACCTCTGACAGTAAAGCACAGCTTCGAGTCTGTAGTAATATTTTAACTTTGATTTTTGTGCTTATGCTCCTGACCAGCCCCCAAGGCCTGTTCACCATCTACAAGGCGCAAGACAGGATCGTGATGGAATACTCCCTGCTTACCTTGATGAGCGCAGCTCTGACATGACTCAAGAAGCTTGGTGCCATCCAGGACAAAGTAGCCGACTTGATTGGCATCACATCAACAAGCATCCACTCCCTCCCCTACTGGCATTCAGTAGCAGCAGTGTGTACTATCTACAAGATACACTACAGTAATCCACCAAGGCTCCTTAGACAGCACCTTCCAAACCAATGACCATTTCCATCTAAAAGGGCAAAGGCAGCAGATACATGGGAGCACCACCACCTGAAAATTCCCCTCCAAGCCACTCACTATTCTGACTTGGAAATATATTGCTGTTCCTTCACTGTCACTGTGTTATAATCCTGGAATCCTCTCCCTAATAGCATTGTGGGTCTACCTACAGCATATGGACTTCAGCAGTTTAAGAAGCCAGCTCAACACCACCTTCTCAAGGACACCCAGCGATGGGCAATGAATGCTGGCTCAGCCAGTGATGCCCACATCCCACGAGGGGATAAAAGAACACATCTGCTGCTTAATCATTCCAGGGTGAGCTATGGCTTAAGTGGCAAATCTACAGAAATACAGTAAGAAGGAAGTTATACTTACTTCCCAATGTCTGTTGATCAGAGGAACCACCGGAGTGAAAGTCAGTGTTGTCACTATGAGACAAAGGACCTTAGAGGAAAATATCACCAACTCGCTTCTAAGACATTCCTCTTGCAGGGTATGCAGTCAGTGACAAGCCTACAGCTTTCAATGTGTCAATATCAGGAACACTCTTTTATCGTTATTGGTATTATTGAACCACGCAGAAACTGCACTGGAGTCTGAAACCCCCTCTCCCCTTTACAAATATTCCCTTTATCAATATCACACAAATATTAGGGACAAGAACAAAAGCTCAGCAGATCTGGCAGCATCTGGGAAGAAAGATCAAAGATCTCGTTTCTGGTCCGATGACCCTTCCTCAGAACCCGGACCCAAAATGCTAACTCTGAATTCTCTTCACAGATGCTGCCAGACCTGCTGAGCTTTTCCAGCAACTTCCTGATTTATGGCATCTGCAGTCCTTTCGGTTTTCACAGAAGTATTATTTATTCATTATCACATTTCTGTTTTTGGGATAGATAAAACAAAGAACTGAGAATGTGGAGATCTGCAACAAGAACAGAAATTGCTGGAGAAACTCAGCAGGTCTGGCAGCATTTGTGGAGAGAAAGTGGAGTTAATGTTTTGAGTCCAGTGACTCTTCTTCAGAATTGATTGCATCTGGGAAACTGTGTTATTTTGCTGTATGCATATTGACTGCTCTAGCTTTTCCATTATGACAGTGATGACCACTACATTTCAAAATATTTTAATTGCCTGTAAAGCAGTTTGTGATATCCGCTCATCATGAAAAGTGCTAAATGAATGCACTTCTGAACAGGTGACAAAGATATCCATCTGAAAGTGAATGGATTCTTCATACAATATGCTGATGGGGGTCCAATGATGTTTTTGGACTCTGACTGTAATGTTAAGTGACGGCCTGAGCAGAGATTCCATTGTTGCTCTCCCCCCAGGTGAAGAGAGCAGGAAGAGGATCTGGAGCCCAGAAAGGACTCTAACAGGAATGTCTTTGTACTTCTTACAGTTGTGTACACTTCTGGAACTAACGAGGAATGGTTTAGTCCATACCATTTCAAGTACTCTTCTCGCTAACCTTGAGATCATTCAGAAAAGCTTTCACCTCATTTTCTTCAGTGTAAATTTCTTCTGAACCATTTCTTCAGTTCTGGAATAGTGACCTATTTTTTGATGACCTAACACTTCGATAGATAGTTACCCACAAGCATAAGGCCCAGATGTTAAATCGCTAAGACTGGCCTTTCCTCATTGGCTATTCTACTCTGCATTAAAATCAGGCTTCAGGTATAAAGCACATCAACACAGTTACCATAGAGTTAAGAAGATCCAATACAAGTTGGGATCAAAGAGTGTATGCAGGAACGCAGGCTGTTAGCATTCCATTTGTATGTCACTTGATATCCTTCATGCACTTGTGATCCTTTGCTATCATTAAAATTTGCAACCTAATGGAATAATACTTTCAATGATGAGTCCCATTTCTTATTCAGGTGCCAGTATCAAAAATCGCTGTCCACATTTACAACAAGGTGACCTTTCATCATCTGCGTCCTATGACATTTAGTTAATAAAATCAATCAGGGAAACGGGAATCTTACTTGGAAATGGCTCTAATGAATTTATTATAGGCCCATTTACAAAATGCAGTTGACCTTTTCAGCCTAGAAAGTTTCCATGAGTAGAATGAACAGCTGTTAACTGTTCTCATTGCGTTAACTCACCAATCTTTTAACACTATGTATTTCACAACGATTAGTTCTCTCATAACATACAGACTAAATGAATACATGTTTGAAATAAGTAATAAAAACCTTGGGCTGAATTTTCCTCTGTTATTTTGCCTGAAATTACATAAGATGATGGCAGAAAGGGGGTAAAAATCTGTTGACAAAAGCAGGAAAAGCTCTCCAGAAGGACTGCATGGTGATAACCCAAACCAATACTGTCAATGGACAGATGCATCTGCAATAGATAAATTGGTGAGGTCAAGGTCAAACATATTTATTCTTCTTGTTGGTTCGCCCACCATCTGCCACTGATCTAGTCTAGCAGCTATGTCCTTTAGGACTAATTTAGCTTGCCCGGAAGTGGTGCTATGATACATTCTTGATATTGACATTGTAGTCCTTAATCCAAAGTACATTCTTTCTACTGTCAGGGTTTCCTCCAAGCGATGTTCAACATGGAGCAGAAATGGTTCATCAGCTGTGAAGGAATGAAGTGGCATTCAACAGGAGACTTCCTTGCCCATGTTTCTCTTAATACCATGAGTTTTCACGGGGCCAGAGTCAATGTTGTGGACCACGAGGGCAATTCGCTCCTGACTGAACACGACTATACTCCCGTCTTTGCTGGGTCAGTCCTTTTGGTGATGGTGGCTGGAGCATTGTATGTAAGATATGATTCTGTGAATGTGTCCATGTCAAGCTGTTCCTTGCTTATTTTGTGGGCCAGCTCTCCCAATTTCAACACGAGCTCTCAGACCCACTTGGAAGGATTGACACAGTTGTGTGAGCCATTGGTCTTTTCCAGTGCCAGGTGGTCTATCTGGTTTAGTTCCTTTTATCAAATTTCATAGCAGTTTGATTGAGCTGAATGGTTTGTTTGGCCATTTCAGAGAACAACTTAAGGGTCAATCACATTTCTGTGGATGTGGTGTCATATGTTGACCAGGTCAGGTGGGACTGGCAGATTTTCCTTCCCTAACGGTATTCATGAGCCAGCTACATTTTTCTGACAATCAATGATTAGTGTGCACATATAAATGTCAGTGAGGAGACAAAGTAGACAGGCAGGAGGCTGGAAGAACACAGCCAGCCAGGCAGCATCAGGAGGTGCAGAAGTCAACATTTCAGGTGTAACTCTTCTTCAAGACTGGGGGTGGGTGTGGGGGAAGCTGCATATAAAGGAGGAAGCGGGGGCAGAGTGGTGAAGTGGGGATAAGTGAAGACAGGTAGAGGGTATGACCTGATTGGTGAATTGGAGGAATGAATCTGGTAGGTGGCAGGGAGCAGTGGAAGGGAGGGGGAGGGGATGGGAAGGGAGTCGGGGGATGAGGAGGGAGTTTATTTGAAACTGGAGAACTCAATGTTGTCCAATGTTGAGACAGTCATACAAGTCTCCCCCTTCTTGCTGTCTCTGCCAATGCCAAGGATGATTGGCAAGGTCATAATCCTTGAGCTAGTAGCTGATGATCAACTGAATCAACTAGTACTGATGAAATTTGCAAATGATCCTGCTAAGGTCAACAATGAGTAAAATAATAGGAAGAAAACATTTCCCACAATTGCTATTGTGTAGAGTTAGGGAGAAGGCAGGAGAGGTAGAATCAAATTTGTTGTGACCTCAGACTAAGCAAATACTGTCTTTTACCATTCCCACTTTTCCATAGAATTCAGACAGATTCAAAAATGTTTTAAGGCTTGCTAAAGAATATCTGTGATGAACAGAATACAAGGGTACTTAATTCAGAAGATATCAAAACGTCTGCTTCATTTGGTGTTTTGGTTGTTTAAAGTTGTTTAAAGTTACACATCAGAATATCTCTTTCTTGGACTCTTCAGAAATCAGTGATTAGACTAGATTATGAGCCTGAGCTTCCAATTATGTCAGCAACAAGACACCTATATTGTTCTCATTTTCCCCCCCCAAAAAAAATCATGATAATTGTGTCATTGGGCAAGGTGATTTAACATGGCATTTTTGCACCACGGACATATTTAAATGGAAAGCATGTTCCAGTAAATTGACAGGTATCAAGTAATTACAATGATGGCAATTGGATGTACATTGTCTTGCAATCACCTTGAAGTTTGAGGGGCTGAAGCCTATTCTTGCTCTTGATTTGTATGTACTTATGTTCATATGAAAGCTCCAAGACATCACTGCAGGAATTGTTCAAGGCAGCATCCCAAGACCATTATTATTCTCTGCTTCACTCATAATCCTTTCCCCACCATAGGTTTAGATCTAGGGCTGTTCACTGATGATTGTCCAGTATTCAGCTGCATTTGCAGTATTCGGATAATTAATTAATCTACACCCACATGCAGCAGACCTGAAAAACATCCAGGTCTGGGCTGATGAATGGCATATAACGTTGTATCCTATAAGTTACAAACAATAACCATTTCCAACAAGAGAGAATTTAATAACAATGCCATTATCAAATCCCTCACTTCAGTATCCTAGGCATCATGATTGAGCAGAAAGAAATCCAAGCTAGACAGGTAATTGATAGAGGTACTGGAAAGGTCAAATCCTGTGTACAGGTGTTCTGCAATGTCTGACTCACCTCTCATCCCCTGATTTACCAAAGCCTTTCCACAATTTGGAAGCCATGAGTCAGTAGCACTATGGCACACTTTCCACTTGCTTTGAGGAATGCCGCCCCAACAACACAAAGCTCAACATCATCAAGGAGAAAGCAGCCTGCTAAGACTGGCACCCCAGAGTTGCAATATGTACTACCCATCTGCTGCACAGCAACAATGTGTCAAGGGTTTTTTAAACACTTCCTAAATCAGTGACCACACTGAGAAGGATATGGGCGATAGATGAATGAGAATACCACCATCTCAATATTGTCCTGCAAGCCATACACTGTGCTGACTTGGAATTAAACCACCATTCTTTGATGACACTGGATCAAAATTTGCCTTGGTGCACCTACATCCACATGGACTACAGCAGATCAGGAAGAAAGCCCATCAATACCATTTTATGAGCAGTTAGGGATAAACAGTTCATGCTAACCCTCTAAGCTAGCACACATCCTGAGAATGAATGAAAATAATTCAATGCTATCCTGATTTTAAAGCTGCTGTTTAGATATAACGTAAAAATGGTGTTCTATATAATGTTACCCTTGGCGGAATCACGACGTTCCATTTCAGTGACTGGTGTTGGACATCTATTTCCACTCATGATGCCAATTCTCATCACAATCTATTATACTGAACATACAAACGAGTATATTACCTATCTATATCTAAACTGTATATTCTTGCACGTCTCCAATAATCTTTCATCCCTTGAGTAATCATCAATCTACATACTTTTGCCATAAAAGTATTTAAAGATTCTGGTTTCACTGCCTTTTGAGGAAGGGAATTCCAAAGACTCATGACCCTCTGAGATAAAATGAACTTAGCAATAGCATCAACACTGGCACAGGCTGGTAAGATGGGAGGTAGTTTCTGATTAGCCTATGCAGAGATGTTATATCACATCTCTGGAGTAGGTAGGGCTAGATAAGGTAGCATACCGGGCATACCAAGGAAACAAATATTGAATCAGGGAGCAGGTCTCAGCAAAATTAACAAAAGCAAAATAATACTAATGAAAATGACACAGAGTGACAGAATCCCACAACCTGAAGCTTCCCATCCAGACTTGTAAAGGAATTTGATGTAGTCATTGTAGATCCTTAATTATAATATTTCAAAGACTTCTCAATTCAAGACCTGTTCCTCTTGATTGGAAATGTGCGCATGTTGCTCTGCTATTTAAGATAGTTTAGTGTACAAAGCCAGGATAGTGATGCCAGTTAATTTAACATTTGTTTCAGGAAAATTACTGGAGTCTTTTGTTAAACGCAGAATGGCTGAACTCCTTGAAGGCCTTCAACTGATCAAAGGTAACACCTCACAAACCTGGTTGAACTTTTTAAGCATTTACTAAAGTAGTCTTTTCATGTTATTTACATGGACTTTTATAAAGAATTAATAAAATCTCCTACAAGACCACTATTGGCTAAATTTGAAACACTCAGAATTGAAGCCAAATCATTGACTTAAATAGGAAAATTTCTGAGCAACAGGAAAGCACAGGTATTGGGCAAGTACTCCAGTTGGCAGGGTATGGCTAGGGGCTTCCTCCATGAATCTATGTTGAAAGTTCAAAGATTCACTATTCATAATGATTTACATGATAGGATAGAGAGTTATGTAGATTAGAGTGGTGCTGGAAAAACACAGCAGGTCAGGCAGTATCCGAGGAACAGGAAAATCAACATTTCGCTCAAAAGCCCTTCCTCATTCAGGAATGATGAAGGGCTTTTGCCCGAAACGTCGATTTTCCTGTTCCTTGGATGCTGCCTAACCTGCTGTGCTTTTCCAGCATGACTCTAATCTAGACTTTGATCTTCAGCATCAGCAGTCCTTACTTTCGCATAGAGAGATATGTACTCCAAGTTCACAAATGACACAAAGATAGACAAGGTAGTAAGCAGTGTAAATGGAATTATAACATTACAAGGAATAAGTGATTAACAGAATGGGTACAATTGTGGCAAATGGATTTCAAATTAGGCAAATATGAGGTCGTCTATCTTGGACTTAAAAATTATAAATTGGAGTACTTTCTAAATGATGAAAAGCAGAACCAGTAGAGATCCATAGAAACTTAGAGATGCATATTCATATCAACCATTAAAATGTGATGGACAAGTGTAAAATTAAAAGTGTAATGAAATGATAGCCATTATATCTAAAGGACTAGAATACAAAAGGGTAGAATGTGTGCTCTATTGTACAAACAATTAGACAAAATTTAGAGAAAGATTAGCAGCTCTGGGCACCATACTTTAGAAAGGATACATTGTCCATGAAATCTAGTGTATTGAGTCATAGAGGTCTACAGCATATAAAAAGGCCATTTGGCCATCACATCCACTCTGAAAACAAACCTAACTATTCTAATCACATTTTCTAGCACTTGGCACAAGCCTTGTATGTCTTGGCATTGCAAACACACATCTAAATACTTCTTCAATGCTATCAGGGTTTCTGCCTCCACCACTCTTACAGGCAGAGTTCCAGATTCCCACCACCCACTGTGTGAAAAAGCTTTTCTTCATATCTGCACGAAAGTTTCAGCCCCTTACTTTAAACCTATGCTCCTGGTTATTGATTCTTCCATCAAGGGGAAAAGTTTCTTTCTGTTTCCTCTATCTATGTCACACTCAATTTAATTTGATTATATCTCAGTCATATTCCTCTCAGTCTTCTCTGATCTGAAGTAAACAACCTCAGTCTGTCCAATCTCTTTTCATAACTGAGAAACACTCCAGCCCAAGCAACATCCTAGTAAATCTCTTTTGGACCCTCTCTAATGCTATCATGCCCCTCCTATAATGTAGATTCCAGAACTCCATACAATACTCCAGCTATTACAGTTATGCAGAGGGTGGCACGGTGGCTCAGTGGTTAGCACTGCTGCCTCATAACACCAGGGTCCCAGGTTCGATTCCAGCCTCGGGCGAGTGTCTGTGTGGAGTTTGCACATTCTCCCCGTGTCTGTGTGGGTTTGCTCCAGTTTCCTCCCGCAGTCCAAAAGATATGCAGGTCAGGTCAATTGGCCATAGTGTTAGGTGCTTTAGTCAGAGGGAAAACAGCACACATCGACATCCACACCAAGATCCCTCTGATTCTTGGTGGTTCCCAGTGTCCTACTGTTCATCGTGGATTTCCTTGCCTTGCTTACCCTGCCCTGTGCATCATCTCGCACTTATCTGAATTGAATTCCATCTGCCTCTGACCAGCTTGTGTATATCCTCTTGTAATCTAAGGTTATCCTCTTCATGATTTACCACCCCACCAATTTTCATATCATTCGCAAACTTATTGATCAATTCACCTACATTCAAGTCTAAGTCATCTATGTAAACCACAAACAGCAAGGGTCCCAAGGCTGATGCTTGTGGGACCCCATTGCACACAGATATCCAGTCAGAAAAACACTCCTCAACCATCAGTCTCTACTTCCTGCCACTCAGCCATTAGTGGATATAATTAGCCAATCTTCCTTGAATCCCACAGGCTCTTATCCTCACCATCAGTATCAACTGTGGGATCTTATCAAAGCAGGAAAACTGAAGAACTGCGGATGCTGTAAATCAGAAACAAAAACAGAAATTGCTGGGAAAACTCAGCATGTCTGCCAGCATCTGTGGAGAGAAAGCAGAGTTAATGTTTCGGGTCCAGTTCTGAAGAAGTGTCACTGGACCCAAAATGTTAACCCTGCTTTTTCTCCACAGACTTGCTGAAGTCAAAGTAGACTACATTAAAAACATTGTCATTATCTACACACCTGGTCACCTCTTTGAAAAATTCAGTCAAGAATATTAGTTGGAATCCAAGGAGGAGAGATTACATTAATGAGGATTGTATTTCAAAGACTTTAGAAGGCTCAGGATGTTTCAATGGAAATTAAGAGGAACTGACAATGTAGATAGAAAGAAACTATTTCCCTTGATTTAAGAGTTTAGGAGTAAGTGACATAAATTAAAATTTACAGCCAGGCCTTTCAGGAAGGGTGCTAAAAGTTTTAAGGTATTTTCCACAAATCTGAAATAGATTGATTTTTGTTATGTAAAGGACTTCAAAGATAAATGGAGCAATGGCAAGATCATGATGTTAGGTCACAAATCAACCATCAGCTTATTAAATGGCAGACCATACCCAAGCAGCTCAATAGCTTCAACTTACTATGTTCTAAAGTCTGTTTTACTTTCTACCTGAAAAACGGATGGAATACATATCCATTCAACTGAATTCTACCAGTGTCTTACTGTAAATCTAGTTAGAAATCACACAACACCAGGTTATAGTCCAACAGGTTTATTTGGAAGCACGAGCTTTCAGAGCGCTGCTCCTTCATCAGGTGGTTGATGAAGGAGCAGCACTCCGAAAGCTAGTGCTTCCAAATAAACCTGCTGGACTATAACCCGGTGTTATGTGCTTGTTAACTTTGTACACCCCAGTCCAACACTAGTATCTCCAAATCATGACTGTAAATCTAGGAACAGACTAACAAGACGTAGAAATAGAAATAGAAATTCAGCCAGCCAAACTTTTACCACCATTCAATGCAATCACGGCTGATCAAACAGTTCACTGGCTTTTACTCACCCTAACCCCATAATGGAAATATATGGCACTGGTAATCAGAAATCTATCCATACTACCTTAAACGATTGAGTTCCACAGCCCACTGTGGTAGATAATTTCAAAGGTTCACGACCATCTAAGTAAAGAAAAGTATTCTCATTTCAGACCTAAGTGGTATTTCCTCCTTATTTTTAAATTGATACCCCTGGTTCTAGACTCCCCAACCAGGCGAAACATCTGCTGGGGAAGTGCCTAAGACATGCTTTTAACTACTCCTGCAATTACTCCTGCTATTCTCTCAGTGGGAATGCCAGGGCTACAGCAGGAGATTCTTAGAACTGCAAGGGATTTCAACGTCAGAGAGGGAGCTAAAGGCTGTAAGCTGCTCTTGTGCGTCAAAAATAATCACAGACAATTTAACCTTTGCTCTTGCTGTTCAAGTTACCAAAGCTTGAATATTGGATTGCAGCCATATAACAGCTATCTCTCAGGCTCTATATATAGGCATATTTAGAGAACTTGGTTCAGGCCATTTCTGCCCCTTCAAACATTCCATACCACATATATATTACCCTGAACACTTTACTTAAAACTTTATTTATGGAACACAAGTCACATTTTTCATTACTTATCAACTGCATACCTCAGAATCTACTTCTATTTTTAATTAACTTATTTTTTCATTCCCTTGTTTTCAAATTGTGCTAAGATTGGATCTTCCTCCAGAAAAAAAAAGACTTTAATCTAGATATTCTGACTTATGATAAGCTAGTTGGCACAGATTATGACTGAATACAGAATTGGAAACTCTGTTGCCAAACCCATTTCCAAACATATTGCTGCCAGTGACTATGAAGACCATAACTTTTAGCATCCAGGCCTGCAGATCATTCCAGCTTGCATTGATAACATTACTCACATTGGCCAACTGATAGTATACATATTCATAAAGATAATGATAGACACCCCAACACCATTTTCATCCTCCTCATATGGACAACTGGCAATAACATATGGGAGTTATGCAATGTTTCTGAATGTCAGAATTTTCAAAGATCTGAAGGGGAGGGGGTATAAATTTCATCCATATTGAGTTACAAACTCCACTGCTGAATGCCACTATTAGAAAGGATTTCACTTTCTGAACACTCAGCTCAATTGAAAAAATCAGCAATAAATTCTGCAAGTCAATGGCCATTGCAGAGGCACCTGTTTCATTAATTTTAAGACAGCCTTAGATCCTACCAAGTTGGGGAATGTCTCCTGGGTAGCAATCCTCTGGAGTGATTTCTAAAAATAACTCCAGAATATCCCAGGGCATCAGCTGAACAAAGGAATAATGAGGTGCACTCATTTACCCAACTCATTATTGAGCAAATCCATGATTTGGTAAAGTACTGATTTAGATGAATGGACAGATCTGACATCATCCCACAATCCAGCTAAAGTTTCTCAGATTGTGATATCCTGCTGCATACTTCTACTGGCAAAGAGATATCATCCTGGAAACCCAGGGGGTGAAAGGTCCCCGGTGATAACTCATAACTCTCGAAGAAGAGGAGGAAGAGCCTGAAGGGGTTGCAGAATTGAACCTGATACTAGCTGCAAAAGCTATTCAGGTAGATGCGATGCAAGAGATCTACTCTACCTCTTCAGTGTTCCCTCTGCATTCATTGTTATTTCACCACTTCAAAAGGTAAAATTTGAAACATGGTTGCCACTCAAAGCACACCTATACATTATAAAAATGTTGCACACCTGGGGTAATGAACCTGTCGAACATTCGGTAATGATGATGTCACATCACATGACTAAGAGCAAGAGTTGGACAGAGATTTCATGAAGGACTCACTGTGAGATAATGTGGATCAGTGTCTGTATGTAGTTCCTGTATGCATGTCAAATATACCTAGACTACTGCAGAATCATATAAGAGGTACCAGTAACAAGATCTCCAGTGCACCGAGGTAAAACATGACAGCAGGAAATAAGTAATGTGTCGAACCAGAGTGTTACAGAGAACCCAAATGCAGCCAGCAGTAAAAGAAAGACTACAATGGTGTAAAACCATGGCAAAACTCTGATTGTAGATCAAAGTGAAAAGGCAGAAAAAGCCTTTGACTCACCAGGAAATGGTTGTCTCAACCTGAGAGCAAGATAAGAGTTCTAAATCAGCAGCAGAGCTTTGAGCAGGCAAGAGAATGGAAACATGTCTACCACTATGATGGCCATTGCTAAGTGTAGAAAACCCATAGTAGGTGCACAAGTGAGACAATGGGTTAAAACACTGAGCAATCAGTTTAGACATTTGCTTTATGTTGAGTGAACAAGGGGCGGAGGAGACTTCATCTTCTTATGACAAAGTGTAAAACCCTTAGATGCATATTCAATGTCTAAAAAAGCTTAGTTTTGAAAAAGGTTCATTTAGAAAAGTGAGGCAAGGACCAGGGAGTGCATTGATTCTTTAATTTACAACCACCATAGATCAGCATAGAGCTTTAAGGGATGAATTAATAAGAATTCACATGGTTGTTGGTGTGATGGAGAAGGCACCGTTGGGTATTTTGAAGTCTAAATAGTAAATAACGCTTGTTTGGGCAGTACAATTTGTGAGTTAGTCCAAACTCCAGAAATTAAACATGGTGAGGCAAGGCCGAAGCTCCATGGAAGAAGCTAAGTGACTACTACAATATGTAGGCTCAAAACTAAATGCATTCCCAAGTAAAAGCCTGCCAAAAGTTCTAAAAGCACCTAACTACCATTTTCAATTGCTTTAGATGTGGCACAAGCAAAGCACATAATGGATCCTGAGATCCTATGTTCTACCATATACAGACTCTCGATCTGTCTCTCCGTCAGCATCATTGCACTCGATCTAAGTGGTGTCCGGATCTCCAGTTCCACTTCATCCTCTGGCTCCTTTGACTTGCTTACAAGAATTTTTTTTTCTCTTCCTTTCAGGCATTAAGGAACGCAAGGTGCAATAACTCAGACATACACACACCCTTCTAGAACCTTCCTCCCCTCCCAATCCTTCTGCCTCCTTCTTGTCTCCTAACTCCAGTACTTGTTGGGTATTTACTATCATTGGAAGAAGGATCACTGAATTTGAAACACTAACTTCTCTTTCTGTCCACTGATGCTGCCAGACCTACCGAATTTCTTCAGCAATTTCTCTTTTTATTCTATTATAGATGTGTTTACCCAGAAGAGGGTCAACCACAGCTGTGATAAACATATTCTTTTCCAAATGCAGACACTCCAAATTTTTAACTAATTAAAGCAGATGGCAACAGAATTTAAAATGCAATCAGGTCCAAGAAGTAGGAGAGTCAGAATCACAGATTTTGGCAAGATTTAAATATAAAGACAGAGAATTAACTGAACCCCATAATGTCTTGCAGAATCAAGGAGGTTCAGTTCCCAGCAGCCCAACATGCTCTAGACTAACGTTGATCACAAAAGTGGACAAAGTTGTGAAGGCTAATAACAATACAGAGAAGAATTTCCTAAATTATTTTCAGGCCTTCGTAAGCTAAAAAATGCACAACACACAACAATTTGGCCAAATGCAACACCAATTAGTCTTTTACTTCAAGAATAGGACTACACCCACCAATATATAAAGTGAAGGGAGAAATTGAAAAGATACAGCGAAAGAAGATAGTTACACTGCTCATGATACTTACTCGGATATGATCATTGTTCCTAAACTCAATGGAAATGTTAGAATGTGCATTGACCTAATACATGCTGTACAGTTGATGATTGACTAGCAAATTTGCAAATAGCATAATGTTCACATGCAATGTATTTTGGCAAGTAACTTAGAACAGAAATCAAAATTGTTAAGGACTTGTCATATGATGAGTGGTTGAGGACTCTGGGTCTATACTCAATGGAGTTTAGAGGGATGAGGGAAGATGTCATTGAAACTTACAGAATACAGAAAGGCCTGGATAGAGTTGATGTGGAGAAGATGTTTCCCCTAAAAAGAATGACTGGAACCTAAAGGCATAACCTCAGAGTGAAAGAATGACACTTTAGAACTGGGTGAGAAGTCACACAACACCAGGTTATAGTCTAACAGATTTATTTGAAATCACAAGCTTTCGAAGCACTGCTCCTTTGTCAGGTGAGAAAAAAATGTTGACCATGTCCATCTCAGTCCAACATTGGCACCTCCACATCAGGGCTTTAGTACTGAGGTGAATCTGTGGAATTCATTGTCAAAGAGGGCTGTGGAGGCCAAGTCTTTGAGTGTATTTAAGGCAGAAATAGATAAGTCCTTAATTAGAAAGGAGATCAAGGGTTATAGGAAGAAGACAGGGCAATGCAGTTGAGAAACATATCAGCCATGATTGATTGGCAGAGCAGACTCTGAATTAGCTCAGTTGGCTGGATGGTGACACAGAGTGATGCAACAGCACAGGTTCAATTTTCACACTGGCTGAGATCTCCATGTAGGCCCAGCCTTCTTAAC
The DNA here is from genome assembly GCF_020745735.1 of Hemiscyllium ocellatum. Lineage (NCBI taxonomy): Eukaryota > Metazoa > Chordata > Chondrichthyes > Orectolobiformes > Hemiscylliidae > Hemiscyllium > Hemiscyllium ocellatum. The sequence goes on from NC_083405.1 coordinate 33,279,359, forward strand.
TTTGCCTCTGAAGTGTACTGACCCTCAGGTTAAACTCACCACCCCAGCTGTACCTTTCCAATGAGAGAGAGATGTTTTCTGGGATTATGTTGACTTGGGACCAAGGATTGTGGGGAGAAGATTGGAGAATGAGGTTGGAGAAACATAACAGCCATGATTGAATGGTGGAGCAGACTCAATGGGCCAAATGGTCTAATTCTGCTCCTATGTCTTATCTTATGGTCTTCACCACTTTTATAAATTTTTTTCTCCCGATATGAATAGAAAAGAATAGAAACCCTACAGTGTGGAAACAGGCCTAACAAGCCCACACCGATCCTCGGAAGATTATCCCACCCAATCCCATTCTCCTACATTTCTCCTGACTAATGCACCTAACCTACATATCGCCTTACACTATGGGCAGTTTAGCTTCGCCAATTCACCTAACCTACACATCTTTGGACTGTGGGAGGAAACTGGATCACCTGGAGGAAACCCATGCAGACATGGGCAGAATGTGCATACTCCACACAGACAGTCACCCGAGGCTGGAACTGAACTCAGGTACCTGGTGCTGTGAGGCAGCAGTGCCTCACTGCACAGCACTGAGTCACCGTGTTGGTCAGGACCATGTCTAATATACTCCAAGAAGAAGCACAATTTTAGAGTTAGGAAAATTCTGAAAAAAATCACAGGAGGCGGTTTCATTTAGTTTTAGAGCTGAGATGGTGTCAGAAGTATTGAATTCAATGTATTTGACTCATTAGTCATAGCAGAATCACAAATGAGTTGAAGAATGTGGTGCTGGAAAAGCACAGCCAGTCGGGCAGCATCTGAGGAGCAGAAGAATCGTTTTAACCATAAGGTCTTCATCAGGAATGAGGGGTTGGCCCAAAGGGCTGTGAAATAAATGGGAGGAGGGTGGAGCTCAGGGGAAGATAGCTGAGAGTGCAACAGCCAAGTGAAGAGCTCCTTCTTCAAAGACCACAATTTCCCCTCCCACGTGGTCGACGATGCCCTCCTCCAATTCCTGCACCTCCCCCCTTGAACTCCACCCCTCCAATCGCAACAAACACAGAACCCCCCCCCCCCCCGCCGGTCCTCTCCTTCCACCCCACCAACCTTCGGATACATTACATCATCCTCCGCTATTTCCGCCACCTATAAAAAGACCCCAGCACCAGGGATATATTTTCTGCATTCTGGACAGACCATTCCCTCTGTAATGTTAGGTCCATGTCCCCCCACCAACCCACCCTCCAATCCCGACACACACCGCAAGAAGTGTAAAACTTGCACTCACATGTTCCCCCCCCACCCAACCCCAACAACCTTTGTCCAAGAGAGATTTACTTGTACTTCCATCTATCGTGTTCATTACTCACGGTGTGGTCTTCTCTACATTGTGGAGACAGGACGCTCACTTGCGGAATATTTCAGAGAACATCTCTGGGACACATGCACCAAACAACCTCACCACCCTGTGGCCGAACACTTTAACGCACACCTCACTCTGCCAAGGACAAGCAAGTTCTGGGCCTCCTCCACTGCCAAACTGTAGCCATCCAACGCCTGGAGGAAGAATGCCTCATCTTCCACCTTGGGACCTTCCAACCACATGGGATCAATGTGGATTTCACCAGTTTCTTCATTTCCCCTTCCCCACCTTATTCCAGATCCAATCTTCCAACTCAGCACTGCCTTCTTAAACTGTTCTACCTGTCCACCTTAGTTCCCACCTATCCACTCCACTCTCCTCTCCAACCTATCACTTTCATCTACCTATTGCATTTCCAGCTACCTTACCCTGCATCCCCAACCCTCCTCCCTCTCATTTATGTCTCAGCCCCCTTGGGCCAACCTCTCACACCTGATGAAGAGCTTATGCGCGAAACGTCAAATCTCGTACTCCTTGGATGCTGCCCGACCGGCTGTGCTTTTCCAGCGCCATGCTCTTCTACTCTGATCTCCAGCATCTGCAATCCTCACTAACTCCACAGTTCACAAATGAGTCATTTATAAAGTTTTCCAGAGAAAGTAGATTCATGCATATTGCAAAGTCAGTTCATGAGCCATAAGTAAATGCTAAAACACAATGAGGAGTAAGAACCCCAAACAAACTTCCAAAGAGAAATCATGAATTTGATTTGTCTTTATTAAATTATAGATCATCACCATTACAGAATGGACTACCACCAGCAAACACAGCTTCCTTCACAAAAACTTAAAACTGCATATTACTGTAGGAAAAAATGAGTGAAAGGGACAACATGAAGGAGTTCAAAAAGAGAAACATTGACATCAAGCAAGAGAATTGTAAATTCTTCAGCCAGGTAAAGGTGTATAGATTTGAAACAGACAGCAAGAGAGAAATTGTTGCTGAGGAAGCAGAACAACTGAGATCGTATTTGGTGAAAACATCAGGAGGTTATTATGAGGACAAATCAAAGAGCTTTAACATCTTTGAACAAAGAACCAGTGTAAATATGACTGTTCTAATTCAATCCTGAAGGGGAGAGAGGAATGACTGGAAGCTGTACACAGACCAACAAATTCACACTCATGCAGATCAAAGGGATACCATCAACCTCAGAAGCATGTCTGGACAAGATTGAATTGAGTCGCTGAATTGCCATAAAGACTAACCCAGTGACTTCTGAGAATTTTGGAATAATATGGTTTAACAGGACGTGTATGGAATCATGCTGCAATACCACATGACTAAGAGAAAGGGCTGTAGAGGATAACAAGCAGCTTTTGTAGATTAATTTTTGGTGTTGTGTTAGTCTGCCAGGAAAGGATATTCAAATGTACCCACATTACTGGAGAATCATTTATGAGAAGACAAAAACACTATCCTTATAAACTTTACTTTGATATTTCCTCGTCACATTTTATCAAAGTAGCCACCAATGATGAAATTATATTCTTGGAAATTAAAAGGTCTCTTTGTTCAGCAAGAAAAACGAGAAAAGACACTTAATTCATGTTATTCTCAAGGGGTGTCAAATTACAGAGGAGGAGTTGCTAGATGTCTTCAAATGCATAAAGGTGGATAAATCCCCAGAACCTGATCAGGTGTACCCTAGAACTCTGTGGGAAGCTAGGGAAGTGATTGCTGGGCCTCTTGCTGAGATATTTGAGTCATCGATAGTCACAGGTGAGGTGCCAGAAGACTGGAGGGTGGCTAACGTGATGCCATTGTTTAAGAAAGGAAAAACCAGAGAATGGTGGAGAAGAAGGGTTACACCCAAAACGTCGACATCTCCACCTCCTGATGCTGCCTGGCTTGTTGTGTTTTTCCTGCCTTCTGGTTGTCTATTTTGGACTTCAGCAATTTCTTTGTCTCTGACATCGCTGGTGGGCATGTTGTTGGAGGGAATCCTCAGGAATAGGATTTACATGGATTTGGAAAGTCAAGGACTGATTAGACAAAGTCAACATGGCTTTGTGCATGTGAAATCATGTTTCACTAACTTGAATGAGCTTTTTGAAGAAGAAACAAAGAAGATTGATGAGGGCAGAGCAGGGCATGTGCTCTATATGGACTTTAGTGAGGTGTTCAACAAGGTTCCTCATGGTAGACTGGTTAGCAAGGTTAAGTCACATGGAAAATAGAGAGAACTAGCTGTTTGGATACAGAACTGGGTCAAAGGTAGAAGACCAAAGGTGGTGGTGGAGGGTTGCTTTTCAGACTGGAGGCCTGTGACCAGTGAAGTGCCACAAGGATCAGTGTTGGATTCAAAAAAATAGTTTGGATGTGAATGTAGGAGGTGTAGTTAGTACATTTGCAGATGACACCAAAATTGGAGATGTAGTGGACAGCGAAGAAGGTTACCTCAGAGTACAACAGGATCTTGATCAGATGGGCCAATGGGTTGAGGAGTGGCAGATGGAGTTTAATTTAGATAAATGGGAGATGCTGCAATTTGGAAAAGCAAATCAGGGCAGGACCTATACACTGAATGGTAAGGTGCTGGGGAGTGTTGCTGAACAAAGAGACCTTGGAATGCAGGTTCATAGTCCCTTGAAAGTGAGTCTCAAGTAGATAGGATAGTGAAGAAGGCATTTAGTATGCTTTCCTTTAATGGTCACAGCATTGAGTATAGGAGTCAGGAGATCATGTTGCAGCTGTACAGGACATTGGTTAGGCCATTTTTGGAATATTGACCCAATTCTGGTCTCCCTTCTATAAGAAGAATGATGTGAAACGTGAAAGGGTTTAGAAAAGATTTACAAGGATGTTGCAGGGTTAGAGGGTTTGCGCAAAGGGAGAGGCTGAATAGGCTGGGACTGTTTTGCCTGGAGCATTGGAGGCTGAGGGGTGATTTTTTAGGGTAGGTTAGGGTAAATAGACAAGATTTGGAGGTGCCGGTGTTGGACTGGGGTGTACAAAGTTAAAAATCATACAACACCAGGTTATAGTTGAACATGTTTTTTAGAATTAAAATCCCTACAGTGTGGAAACAGGCCCTTCAGCCTAGCAAGTCCACACTGACCCTCCGAAGAGTAACCCACCCAGACCCATTCCCCTATTACTCTACATTTCCTCTTGACCAATGCACCTAACCTATACATTCCTGAACACGATGGACAATTTAGCATGGCCAATTCTCCTAACCTGTACATCTTTGGACTGTGACAGGAAACCTGAGCACCTGGAGGAAACCCATGCAGACAATGGGAGAATGTGCAAACTCCACACAGCTAGTTACCTGAGGCTGCAATTGAAGCCTGGTCCCTGCTGCTTGAGGCAGCAGTGCGAACCACTGAGCCACTGTGCCCCCTTATTTGGAAGCACTAGCTTTCGGCATGCTGCTTCTTCATCAGGTAGTTGTCACAGTGCTTCCAAATAAACCTGTTCAACTGTAATCTGGTGTTGTGTGATTTTTAACTAAATAAATAGGCAAGGTCTTTTCCCTGGGGTGGGGGAGTCCAGAGCTGGAGGACATAGGTTTAGGGTAAGAAGGGAAAGATATAAAAGGGACCTAAGGGGCAACTTTTTGACACAGAGGATGGTGCCTGTATGGAATGAACTGCCAGAGGAAGTGGTGGAGGCTGGTACAATTGCAACATTTAAAAGACATCTGGACAGGTACACAAATATGAAAGGTTTAGAGGAATATGTACCAAATGCTGGCAAATGGGACAAGATTAATCTATGATATCTGGTCAGCATGGACGAGTTGAACAGAGGGTTTGTTTCTGTGCTGTACATTTCTATAACTCTATGATAGGAGAAAATATGTATTTCAAGGTCATGTCTGATCAGCAATTTGTTATGGTGTTGGTAACTGATCCTAAGGAAGATACCAGAGTTCAGGATGGCTTTTTATATTGGCTGCAAGAGAGACTAACACATGACTAAGTAATTAAGAAACAGGGTTACCTACATTCTATGGCAAGGGGGTTCAGCTTGAAGTGTATATGTGCTGTATGGATGAACAGCAGAAGATCATGAAATTGATCCAACTGGGATGGGGCCAGAAATGATGATAGGCAGAATGGTGGCATGATTGATCAAGTGACTGAGAAGGTTGGTACAGGATAGCTTGCAATGGTAGCGTACCCTCTTGTTTCCTGAACTTTGATTGTTTCTAAATGATTAACTAACTATGCCAACCAGATTTCCCAAACTAATCTAGTCCAATTTCCTTCCACTTGGCCCAGCCATGCCCACAACCCGTGAATGAATAAAAATGAAGTATGAACTGGCAGAGATCATTGAGTGTTGTATTTGCTACGTAGTGGCAGCTGCGTTCTTCCCTCACTGCAGCAAGCTGGGAAGTGGTGATAGGTCTTTGTTTGAGGGCACCCCAAGTCCAAGTAGTCACAAGGAGAAATACAGCATGGAAACAGACCCTTCAGTCCAACTCGTCCATGCCGACCAGATATCCTAACCTAATCCAGTCCCATTTGCCAGCACTTGGCCCAAATCCCTCTAAACCCTTCCTATTCATGTACCCATCCAGATGTTTTTAAATACAGTATTTGTACCAGCCTCCACCACTTCCTCTGGCAGCTTATTCCATACACACACTACCCTCTGCGTGAAAAAATTGCCTCTTACGTCTCTTTTATGTCTTTCCTCTTTCACCCTAAATCTATGCCCTCTAGTTCGGGACTCCCCCACCCAGGGAAGAGACTTTGTCTATTTATCCTATCCATGGCCCCAAATGACTTTATAAACCTCTATAAAGTCATTCCTCAGCCTCTGACGCTCCAGAGAAAACAGCCTCAGCCTATTCAACCTCTCCCTATAGCTCAAACACTCCAACCCTGCAACATCTTTGTAAATCTTTTCTGAACCCTTTCAAGTTTCACAACATCTTTCCAATAGTAAGGAGACCAGAATTGCATGCAATATTTCAAAAGTGGCCTAACCAATGTCCTGTACAGCCACAACATGACCTTCCAACTCCTGTACTCAATGCTCTGACCAATAAAGGAAAGCATACCAAACACCTTCTTCACTATCCTATCTACCTGTGACTCTACTTTCAAGGAACTATGAACCTGCACTCCAAGGTCTCTTTGTTCAGTAACACTCCCCAGGACCTTACCATTACGTGTATAAGTCCTGCTCTGATTTGCTTTTCCAAAATGCAGCACCTTGCATTTATCTAAATTAAACTCTATCTGCCACTCCTCAGCTCATTGGCCCATCTGATCAAGATTTTGTTGTAATCTGAGGCAATCTTCTTCGCTGTCCACTATACCTCCAATTTTGGTGTCATCTGCAAGCTTACTAACTATACCTCCTACGTTCACATCCAAATCATTTATACAAATGATGGAAAGTAGTGCACCGGACCCTGATCCTTGTGGCACATCATTGGTCACAGGCCACCAGTCTGAAAAGCAACCCTCCACCGCCACGCTTTCTTCTACCTTCAAGCCAGATCACTGCTGTGTCAGTTAGCAGCGTAGGCTTCTCCCATGTGCTCACTGCTTTCTAATCGGTCTTCCTCCCTTTTAGAAGTGCCATTGTTTTGACTTTATTTTCCGCAAAGTTCCAAATAAACACAGCAGCACATAAAACAGTAATTGCTGCTCCTGGAATTCGAGGAAATCACCTCCAACACCTAAAATACCTCAAAAAAGGAGCAGCTCTTACAACCACAATTTTTTTCCCGTCCTCCATCTTGGATTACCCAGGAGTAGTGATAGAATGCATAAGAAATTAATTGACAGGTAGAAAGCAGAGGATAGCAGTGAACAATTTTGTTTTAGACACTGATGCTGATGCAAATACTCCCACAGCAGTTGATATTCATGCAACTGCTCTTTTTTTATATTCATATATATATATATATATATATTAATGATCTCGACAGGATATAGAAATATAAAGACACAGAAAATAAGTGCAGGAATAGGCCATTGCACCCTTTAGGCCTGTATCACCATTCAATATAATCATGGTTGATCATGCAATCAGAGTATCCCATTCCTACCCTCTCCCCCTACCCCTTGGTCCCTCAGCAGCAAGGGGCACTTCCAGCTTCCTCTTAAATGTACCCAATGAACTGGCCCCAATAGCTTTCAGTAGGACAGAACTCCAAAGGTTCACAACTCAGTGAGTGAAGAAATTCTTCTTTATCTCCGTTCTGAATTGCTTACCCCTTATTCTTAGACTGTGACTTCTCATCTGGACTTCCTCAACGTCAGGAACAATTTTCCCACATTTAGACTGTCCAGTTCTATCAAGATTTTATATGTTTCTATTCGATTTCCCATCATGCTTCTAAATTCCAACAAGTACAAGCTCAGTTGATTCAGGCTTTCCTCATTTGTCAGTCCTGCCATCCTGGGAAGCAGTGTGGACTCCTCAATAGCAAGAATGTCCTTCCTCAGACTAGGAGACCAAAACTGCACACAATATTCAAAAGTGTGGCCTCACCAAGGCCTTATATAACTGCAGCAAGGTTGGGGGTGTGTGGTGATGATAGGCAGGGAGGTGAAATAAGCTTTAAGATAGTTCTCAGGATTTTGCTGTTCTACACATGTTACATCCGGAGATCAAAATGATCCTGAACAGTGGTCTTTTTATATACAATTTATTTGTAATGATCCTGTGAAGGACTTTAGGACATTTCATTACACGAAAAGTGCTAGATGAATACTAATTATTATTTTTCTTGGTATAAAATAGCTGTTTTAATTTTTCCAACAAGAGCATGTATGTCACTGTTGTACTTAACCTCTAACAATAGTTTTGAAAGTAAAGATCAGAATCTTTTTTCTATATGAAGTATTTCATGCTTGTTTTTTTGTTGAATTGCAAGATTGAAATATAATTGTAAACAATAAAAAGGAAATTGGCTGAAATTGGAGGAAATTATTCAAGGATTAATTTAAATAAAAAAGTCTCTGAGAGTTTTACTTTGGTGCAATGTCAAACATTATCATAATATTTGATGGTCACTGAAATCTGAATTCAGATGAAAAGCAAACCCTTATAAAAAGAGTCAGCTCATCATACTCTGAAAATCTGGTTTTCCCTGGATATAGACATCATTATTTTGAAAACTGATTGAGTTTTCAAGCAATGTTTTGCAGCAGAAAGAAAGCTATCAGAATAATGGTGTTATGTTCTCCAAGGGAATAGAAACCAGAAAATGAAGACACCAGAGTATTTCAAGGTTCATCTGGCTTCACTTGTAATGAATACATATTCCTTCAAAATATTCATCCATTTTGTAGAATTTACACAGAGTTCTCTTGTAGCATCCTGAAAATGATAATGTTCTTCTTTCCATTATATGACCTATACAAATTCTCATTCAAATTCATAATACATTTCCCAGGTCTTTTTCTTATTTTTGTTATTGTTCTTCAATTCCATTTCGTTCTTTTGAGTTGCTTTTTATGTAAAACCTGTACAGACCTTAGAAACATAATCTCCACACTGGAGGAAATTGAGTTGAGATCACTATGGTATTGGAAGTTTAATATTTCAACTGCTGAGTTATAAAGCAGTGGCTTTTCAAATTGTCATGCTTTGATTTATAATTTGCTATACTGTATTTTCTAACCAATGCTTTAAGATTTGTTTTTTTAGATTAGATTCCCTACAGTGTGGAAACAGGCTCTTTGGCCCAACCAGTTCACACCGACCTTCCGAAGAGTAACCACCCAGACCCATTTCCCTCTGACTAATTGACCTAACACTATGGGGCAATTTAGCATGGCCAATTCACCTGACTTGCACACCTTTGGAATGTAGGAGGAAACCGGAGCACCTGGAGGAAGCCCACGCAGACACAGGGAGAATGTGCAAACGCCACATGGACAGTCACTTGAGGCTGGAATCAAACCTGGGACCCTGGTGCTGTGAGGCAGTACTGCTAACCACTGAGCCACCCCAAAGATTTGTTCTAAAAACTTTACTTTAGTTTCAACATTACCACGAGCAAAATATTATCTACTTCTCAGAATATCAAATTTTAAATTTTCTGTCAACCGCACACAACATAAAAATTAACGGAATGAAGAAGGAATATGATGGATTAAAAGGCTTTAATTGGTGATTTTGAGACAGCACTAAAAGATAAACTGAAGCATACACAATAGATCCCAACAGTTCCAGTGTACCCTTACCACAATTCCAGCAGAAGGTTTGAAAATTGAACTAGTATTTGAATATGTTGGATTCCTGACTTCCTTGCCAGTTTCCACATAGCTTTGGTAGGGCCTTGGTAGTGGAAGGGGGTTTGGAGGAAATTCCTATCTTCTTTGATTGGTTAGCATTGACAGGCTGGTTGCACCGCAGACTGATGCACCAACTGAGATTGAGCATACTAGCTTGCCTGTGGAGGAAACAGAGCCAACTTTAAGAAACAGCGATACAGAGAAAATAGGAACAAGAGTAGGCCATGTGTGGAAAAGATATGCTAACCCACGAAGGGCCCAAAAAAGCAAATTGGCCAAATTGTATCAGGACACCCAGAATTCCTGAGCAGCTTACGAACTAGGTCAGACAGCACACAGACAATGGAATACACTTTAAGCTCCCATGGACACGACGAGAGATCTCAAAGCCCTAAGGACAGTTTCATAACCCAGCAACACCAAAGCCACACAAAGAGCAGGACAGACAGACAGGCACCACAGGACAATGGAAGCACCTCACCACTTCAGAAAAGACTTCAACACCAACCTGTGAAGATGAATGGAACCATGATACTGTCAGGATGTTGCATTGTGTGAAGGAACAGGATAAACTGTTTTCCAGTTAGCATCCTTGCAACTAAATTATTCCATTTCTAGAAACATTGTGGTTTTCCATTTCTTAATCTGTGTCATTGTGCAGCATTACTATAAAACTGGTCTCATCCTCAGCTCTGGGAGGAGAAATCAAATTCTCTGTGCAGACTGTCAGTTCTGTGTCAGTTGGTCTGTTTTCTCCTCCAGCGATATTGCTTGCAATAAACTATTTGTCAATTTCACTTCAAGCTGTGTTTTGTGATGTCTAACCTGCTGGGCAGATTTCTCCGACACCATGCCATCCTTCAATCCTGCTCTGCCATTCACAATGATCATGGCTGGCCATCCAACTCAGTACCCTGTTCCAACTTTCTCCCATATCCTTAACCAAACCTAACCCATTCTTGAAAATGTCCAATATTTTGGCCTAAGTTACTGTTCTTGAATTGCAACTGGAATCATCATAACTTGCCAAGACTTTCTTGGCTCGCTTTGAACAAGAGTCAAGGGAGAATTGGTCTGTCCTTTCCAGGTAGGGACCTGTCATACTGATTGACATCTGGTGGTTGGATTTTGTGACTTCATGGCATGGTAGCCATCTAGACTTTTAAGTTGGTCAAACAGGCTCTCAGGAATACTGCATAATGTCCAGCCTTGTAACACCTCATTCCACTGGGGTCACCAAGTTCTAGAGGATGGCCCCTCCACATCAGATTTCTGTGCAGATTATAGCTGGGCTTTGTAACAGTATTGTTCAGACAGAATACCCCTGCTTGACGCTCAAAATCTCTGCTCCAATCATTTGAAGGATGCCCAAAGCTATGGGATTGGCATTAGGGATCACGAAAGCTCCAGCATTGTGATAATAAAGACGCTCGTCAAACAGGACAGCATCGTCAGCATTCTAGAGCACACCAGCATTGGCCAAAGCCACACACATGGGTATTCCTTGTGAATGTTGTTCAATGGATCGACATTATGGGAAGTCATCACAAATATTGTGATGCTGTTGAGGAGAGAATTCCTGGTGTAATTCCAACTTCAAGTACAATTTAACATTTCGATCATTCTATGAAGTTCTTCCTGTTCAATAAAATTTAAGGTTATATATGGATGGAAGCCTTCACAACATCTGCTCACCCTCCTTCAATCCTGCCTAAATTTCATGCCAGTATGACACTCTGGAAGGAATAGCTACCTCTCAGACTGGGTTAGAACATTTTGCAGCTCTAAAGATGGCTAACCTCTTTCCCTTCATTTTTGTAGTTGCAGCTGAAATGATATTCTCTCACACAGCTGAAGATGACAAATCAACATACATTTACAAATGTGGCAATTCATTTACAATCCACTGTCATCCATCTTGAGTACATCTCCAGGGTTTGCCATTGAGGTGATGGCAGCTTGGCCTACAGTGGAGCCTACTGGCCTTGGAGTTTTGTTTGGAAGGTGCCAGGGGAATTTGTGGCTAGATGGCCCAGACCTACTCAGTAACCTACTTCAGATTCACATCACTTGGTTTGAATTCCCAAAGGGTTGAGGTTGGTAAGTAAGGTGATGGTGGAAGGCCTGGCTACCTCTGGAGTTCCTGAGAAGAGACTTCTGGACTTGTCTATATGTGGTCCCACTCTATTCTGGCTCCATGTGAGGAACAGGCATCTGGAGTGAGGCCAATTTCTCATCCCCCCCCTCCAACCCCCGTTTCCCTGCTGTTGGTGTTTGAACAGGCAGTGCAGTGGAGTGCAGGTCTATGTATACATCCAGCAGGCACTGAGAGTTTGGGCCTCTGTCCCCATGAGGCAGCCTGATACTCACTTAACAGTTAGTAAAGAGAATTATTTCTTTACAGTGGTTATAGTTGTTGTGCTTGTACTCTCTTCTCCCAAGACCTTCTTGAAATGCTGTCATTAACATTGTCTCTCGTTTACACAGGTGCTACAGAGATCCTGCTGACACGAGCCTCTAGGTTGCTTTCAGTATGAAGGCATCATATCAATTACAGTCTAAAATCTAAATTTCACCAACACTATCCTTTGTGTAGAGTTATGTTCAAGAGTGCCTACGCTATTTACTCACTAGAGTGTAGATAACATATAACTACGTGTTGGCAATGGTGAACAGACCCACAGATCAGGAGGTGGAAGTTTAGAGCCTGAAGTGCAGACTGGCGACAGTTGTATGAAAGCTTGACCACTTTGCAATGCAAGAAAATAATCTTGAAGCAACGCAATTACTAATGAAAACATGAGAAGAATTTTTAAAATCTAGACAGTAAAATAACTGTAAAATCTGAGACACCACAAATTATACAATTCGAAAGAGATCTGCAATCATGCAAGGAAGTGGTCTCAGTGTTTCCAAAGATATTGTGAAAATTGAAAACAGGGTCAATGGGACCATGCACAAGCAGAAGACAATTATTTGCAATAATGTTTTGTAACCATTCACAGTGAATTGGCATATTTGCTTGTCATATTTGCAGTAAACATTTCAATCCTCAGAAAAAGGAGACAAAAAAGAAACACAAGTCCAAGCAGCCAATAAGAAGTTATCTCGAAAGAAAAATATCCCATAAGATCATAAGAATTAGGAACAGGAGTAGGCCGTTCAATAGGATCATGGCTGATCCACCATTTCTCATGCCTACATTTCTACTCTTTCCCTGAAACCCTTGATTCCCCGACTGATTAAGAATCTATCTATCTAGCCTTAAATATACAAAAGGACTTCACCTTCAAAACAAACTCTCAACCCTCGAGAGAAGTAATTCCTCCCCATCTCAGTCTTAAACTGGCACTGCTTTATTCTAAGACTATGCACTCTGGTGCTATGACAGGAAAAGTCCTCTCAGCATTCACCCTATGAAGGCCCTAAGAATCCAAAATATTTCAATGAGATCACCTCTCATTCTTCTAAACTCCAGGGAGCAAGATCCTAAACTGTTTGGTCTTTGCTCATAAGATAATCCCTCTATGCCAAGAATCACCCTAGTCAACTTTCACTGAACTGCCTCCAATGAAATTATATCTTTCCTTAAATAAGGGGACCAAAACTGCTCACAGCATTCCAGATGTGGTCTCACCAGCATCTTGTATAGTTGCAGGAAGACATCCCTACTCTTATATTGTAACCCCCTTGAAACAAGAGCCAATATTCCACTGGCCTTCCTGTTTATCTGCTACACTTGTGCGCTAGCTTTCTGTGGTTTGCATACAAATAGCTCCAAGTCCCTTTATGTTGCAGCTTTCTGCAGTTTTTCTCCTTTTAAATAACATTCTGGTCTTTTGTTCTCCCTTCCAAAATGAACAGAATTGCATTTTCCCATATTATACTCTATTTGCCAATGTTTTGTCCACTTAACCTATTAATATATGTCAGTCAACTGTTCTTATCCTTTACACAACCTGTCTTTCCACTTACTTCTCCACCTGAAGTCCAGAGCGGAATATTCTAATATTAATATGCAGAAACTGTTAATCTGCACAACTGACTGCTGTTGGCAGCAAAAGAAACCCATCATTGAGCAATGAAAGCACTCAAGAGCTTCTTCTTCAAACCAAAATGTACAAGACCAGATTATTGAGATCATAAATTCATCAAATGCTTTTGTTTACATTTAAACACACAAACAAGCTTAAACAGCTCAGAACTCAACAAGTATTTGCACAGTCTAGCTACTTCCATTTAATAGTGTAGCTCTTAGCAAACAAAGAACACAACTAAGCCTTGCACATTGTAAACAAAAAGCCTGCAAAGGATTTGCAAAAATCTCACACTTGGACCATTAGTGTCCTGATCTACTTGGCAAAACAGAGAGGTGTTTTGATGAAGAAAATAGTCTCTTTGTTCCAGAGATGTTCAGAACACTAAGATCATGGTAAATCACTAGCTAAAGAAAACTATGCGTTACAGTTAATGAGTAATGGATGACTTGGTTTTTGAAGAAGAACCTGGAGGGTGATACAGCAAAATCTTCATATGGGTCACAGCCCAAGGGCCAGATGCCATCCAAAGCAGTCATTCCGTTCACCAATGCCCCCCAAGGAAGCAACTGGAAAACACATAATAACTAGATATTCTCAAGAGAACCAAGCGTGATGTTGGAGGTTAATCCCTCAAACACTAATGAGTTGTGGAGAGAGCCATGTTTAAATATTTACGTTAAATGTTAAAAAGGGTAAACGAAATTTTAGGAGAGATGTAAAGGAAAAAAAGGAATTATATTTTATATGCAATTATTGAGAATGCATGAAAGGAACAATGTCACAGTGATGTCAAATCAAATGGAACTGGAGCCTGCATCTGTAAGGTTCCATGTTAATGTCTTCTCTTTCCATCCTTTCTCGGTTATTATGTTCAATAATATGTTGTTGTTTACTTACAAGAGTATGTATCTCACATGAACATAGAGATAAGCAGGAAGGTTGATGGGGTTTCAGATTTTACGAGTGTCGAAAGATATTATCAATGTTTTTGTCAAGATGCCACATATCAGTATGATCAGAAAAATTAAAATTTATGGATTCCGAGGGCAAATGGGTTATTTGCTCAGTTGATGCCAGAAGGATGGTTTTTGTGTGGTTTCATTGGGCTCTCAGTCACCTGTTTGTTTTTGATATATCAATGATACAGACTCAAAGTTAAAAGGGTATGATTCAGAAGTTTGCAGATGATACAGCAGACCATAAGACATAGGAGTGGAAGTAAAGCTATTCAGTCCATCGAGTCCACTCTGCCATTTAATTATGGCTGATGGCATTTCAACTCCACTTACCCGCACTCTCCCCATAGTCCCTAATTCCTTGCGAGATCAAGAATTTATCAATCTTTGATAAATTGGCCATATGATCAATAGTAAGGAAGAAAGTTGGAGATTGTAGAAAGACATTAACGAACTGATCAGATGGACAAAAAACATGAATAGAGTTCAATCTATCAAATGTGATTTAATGCATTTGGAAAGCTAATCAAGAAAGGGGAAAATGCTATACATGGTAGGATACTAATAAAGAATAAAGCACGGGGGACCTTGGGTGCATATGCACAGATCCACAAAGATGGGTAAAAAAACCAGCTATAATAATTTTAGTAAATAAGGTACAGAATTTAAGAGCAAGCAATTATGTTCAAACTGTTTAAAGCACTAGTTAGGCCACAGCTGGAGCACTGCATTGCAGCAAAGATGTAACCATGGGCATGTTAGTATCTAAGATGCTGGCCTTGCCCTCCTGGTCCACATCATCCTGTTTTTTTTAACAGAGGAAGATGGGAATTCAGAGTAGGAAGTCTATAGCTTATCAAAGTTACTAAGAATTTTAAGTACGGTAACAGAATTTTTCTGGAGAGAAATCCTTCAGCGTCGTAGGTATCTCTGAAGTGTTTATGCCTAGAAGCAACGTTTGCTCACAGCTCCGGAAGTTACCAATGTAATAACTTCCACAAACCTCACCTGCTTTTGGCACATTGTAATGGAGTTGACAGCCCATTGTACCACTTCTCCATTATGCCTTGTCTTAAAACACATTCCTTTAAATAAGGTTTTGGTCATATCTTTTGATACTTTCTTCTTTGACTTAGCATCCAATTTTTTATTGCACTTCAGTGAAATGTGTTGAGACATGTTTTGATATTAGAGATGTGCAAATTGAACTTGCTGTTGATATTTTTAATCAAAATACAAGCCACATATATTAGTACACAGGGCCCTGTCCTTTGCAGACAGTAAAGTATGTATATGCAGTATACTTCTTTAAAGTCAACAAAACGGTGGCACAGTGGTTAGCACTGCTGCCTCACAGCGCCAGAGACCCGGGTTCAGTTCCCACATAGGGTGACTGTCTGTGTGGAGTTTGCACATTCTCCCCGTGTCTGCGTGGGTTTCCTCCGGGTGCTCCGGTTTCCTTCCACAGTCCAAAGATGTGCAGGTTAGATGAATTGTCCATCCTAAATTGCCCGTAGTGTTATGTGAAGGGGTAAATGTAGGGGAATGGATCTGGGTGGGTTGCTCTGCGGAGAGTCAGTGTGGACTTGTTGGGCCAAAGGGCCTGTTTCCACATGTAAGAAATCTAATCTAAAAAGGAAGCAGGCACACTCTATCTACATTAGTGGAACTGAGATGAAGATGGTCAAGTTCCTAAGAGTGATAATAACCAACAATCTGTCCTGGACCACCCACATTTATGTAACTGTCAAGAAGGCACAACAACACTTCTAATTCATCAGGAGGCCAAGGAAATTCAGCATGTCCATAAGGGCTCTCACCAACATTTACAGATTCTCCATGGAAGACATTCTACCTGGATGCATCACTGGCTTGGTATGGCAACTGTTCTGCCCAGGACCGTATGAAACTACAGAAAGTCGTGAACACAGTCCAGACCATCACACAAGCCAACCAACCATTCATTGATTCCATCTACACTTCTTGTTGTCATGGAAAGGCAAGCAACATCATCTTTATAAACTTTTCTGACCACTTCCATCTGGCAGAAAATACAAAAACTTAAATGCACATACCAATACGTACAAGAACAGCTTCTTCCCCACTGTTTTTCGACTTATGAATGGACCTCTCAAATTTCAAATCTAATGTTGATCTTGTTTTTTTGTGTAGCTATAACTTTGTCTTCCTCACTCTGTTCAGTCATCCTATAATATTTATATGATGGGACCTGCCTGTACTGCACGCAAAACAAAACTTTTCACTGTATCTAGGTACATGTGGCAGCAATAAATCAATTCAAACAGATGACAGCCATTTGCTGGTTCATTTTGCATGGCAAAGCCCTGACCAAACACAGTCAACCTGACAGGTTTAAAACATAAACAAAGTCTGGTAATTAACAGTCCATCAGCATTAATGGGTATATTCTCAATGCCAATGCCTTTACTGATTAGTGTCCACTTGCCAACAAATCAGTACTGTCCTCTCCTACATTATACAGAGGAACCTCAATCATTTGACATTCGATTATCCGAATATCGGATTATCCAGCGAGATCAGAAGGTCCCAATGCTTGGCTAAAGTGTGTTATCCAACATTCGATTATTGGGAATTCAATTAACTGAACGAAATACTCAGCCACACGTGTCCTTCAGATAATTGAGGTTCCTCTGTAAGTGTTGGTTTCCCCTTGAATTGACATTCTTGTGAAATGTCCTGATGAATGTAAGATGAAAAGCTTCATTAAAATGTGCAATTTTTTAGAATTACTCAAGTTCTCTGCTATCAAATGACTGAATGTAAGTCGGACCGGTTAAGAACTGAAAAAGACTCACAAAAGCTAAGGCAACCTTTCATCTATTGACAAGCCAGAGAAAAGTCCTGGTGAATATTTTTAGTAGAAATCATTCCCATCACATTGCCCCTATTCTCTCGGTCTCTCTACCATTCAATATTGGGTGAAAATTGAATATATTTCATTCTCTTATGCTCCCCCCAATTTATTACATTGCCTCACCAACTTTCTCTAAAATCATTCAACAGTTTTCATGAAATTTATCAAACAATTGCTCCTCTGTGTCTGAAGTATTTAAAAGACACTTCAATTCAGATTGATAAAGTGATAAAACAACAAATTTCATTGAATTTATCATTCAGAGGTTTGAGGTACTACTGGCAGCAATTACCACATGAGGATACCACATTAGGTAAATTACTATGAATGTGACAAGTTTATAGAAAGTTGATCTGTCCATTATTTTCATATGGCTACTGCTAAAGTGCCTGCAAGATGATGCCTGCAATGTATTAAATCAACAAATACAAGCACAGAGTTCAGTCTTTTCTCATACTGCCATACAGTCAGGACACAACCTTTGCCTGTGTATGTAACCTAGCATTGTTTATCAGCCATTAATCAAGTCTTAAGTTTCAGTCTGTGCAAAGCATGCAGGATATACAAAGTAGAGGTTACAGTCATTATGATTTTTAAAAAAAAAATTGACATGCTGTAAATATTGAACTCAATACAAAAAACATGAAAACGATTGTAGCATGTTTATCAACATGAATTTGTTACATCCATACCTTTAAGCTGGCCGACATCTAGTTATGTCCAGATACAATGTTATGACCAGAATTACAGGTACGAACTGACACTAATTTGCCAGTCAAACATTTAATAAAAGTTGTTAGTTCCCATACAAGCATCTCTGGCCCAGCCAAGGAGAATAAGATTGGGAGTTGGCTCTAAATCATGGGAACCTTCTCACAATTATTAGATTATGAAAAGAATGAATATTAAAGTGCCCTTTTGAGTGAGATACTTAAATCAATAGTAGAAAGAGGCTAAACATAGAATATAGGCAGCTGAGCACATTTACATATTTCTGAATGATATATACCAGATTACATCAAAAAGTTTCATTAATTATCAGACTGCAGCACCCCTAACACTTAAGGAGAACCATTATCCCTGCTATGGACAGGGAATAACAAGATAAAAACAATGACTGCAGATGCTGGAAACCAGATTCTGCAGTAGAGTGGTGCTAGAAAAGCACAGTAGTTCAGGCAGCATCCGAGGAGCAGGCAAATCAACGTTTTGGGCAAAAACCCTTCATCAGGAATACAGGCAGAGTGCCTGAAGGGTGGAGAGCTCCCTGAAACTCAGAGCTTTCCAATGCAAGATGGTGGCAGAGCAAGGCTGTGTGGGGGCTCTTGCCTGGGGCCCATCTGCTCCCATCTGCTTTTCTTCTCTGTTTTAGTTTTGCTTCGGCTCTTTACTTTCACATTATTTTCCTTTCTTTTTTGTCCATTCTCTCTTCTTTTCTGTGGTAGGTTGGTCGGCAGCACTAGCACAATAGCGAGAGCAGGCTGCGGGAGGCAGAGTGGTGGATGTGGCTTCTTCTGAAGATTGAAGATGGTGATGGTGACAGTGGCAGTGAGAACATTCTCCCAGTGATCAGAAGCCAGCAGCAAATGGGTGTGTTCTCCCAGCATTCGGGGCCTGCGGCAGCGGCAGCAAAGCCACAGTGATTGGAGATGATGGCGCCGATGCCAATGAACTCTTTAAGATGGTGGGTCTGGCAAAGCTACATCTGCAACTGAAGTGGGACTTGTAGCCTGGCGGCAGCCTGGCCTGTCTGCAGAGTCAGAGACTCTTGGTTGCAGGTGAGTGCGCATTCAGCAGCTTCAGCAAAGTGGGCTCAGCAGGAAAGAAAGTGGAGTGACTCCTACATTGGTGGGTCTGGTACAGACAATGACGAGGCAGTGAAGACCTCCCTTGAGGCTAGCTGCTGGCATGAACTGGGTTGGAAAGACCGATATTGTGAACTTTTTACATCTTTATTTTTCCAATTTATTCCTGTCACCTACGATGCTGGACTATTTATTTCCTTACTTTTCTAATCTATTATTGTTTCTAGAGAACTTGATCTTACGTATCCATACCTAGGTGTTTTTGTACCATAAGATGGCACTGCAATGCGCTGACTGTAAACTTTTCACTATAAACTTTATTGAGTACATGTGAAAATAAAGCTAATTCAATTCAATTCAACTCAATTCGATTCCCTTCATGACAATTGGTCTCAAGTTGTCACTGTTGATGTCTCTGATGTGCCTTCTTTATGTATTCTGCAGACTGTTCAATGTCATGCCACCCTTGCACAAGATCCTCATAGTTCTGAGCTCATTTGTCTAAAGGTCATGTAAACAGAAGACATCTGCTCCTCTTTTCGGTCTTATTTTCAACCACACAGGCCAAATAACTTTTAGCATCAGCCATTTGCCTAGTCAGCACTCTGGTTTTACTTCTTCTTTGCATTGTAAGCTGATCTTATGTAAAGTCAGCACATTTAATCATCATGCTCTGGTACTTCGACTGTTAGCCATAACCATAGGGCTACAATTACCCACAAGTTCACAGCCCTTCCTTTTCACTCATTGAGAGTTTAGTGAGTTAGGCGTCAAATATTGGCCATGTCACCCTGCACAGGCAGTCAATCAGTCCATAATATTTAATACAGCTAAAACCTGATAGTACAGTAATATCTTCCAAAAATCACCTATGTTCCCATTCAGAAGTCTGAAGTGCAAAGTGACTTGAGAGTTCTAGTCCAGGATTCTCTCAAGGTAAACTTACAGGTTGAATCAGTATTTAGGAAGATAAATGCAATGATGGCATTTATTTTGGAAGGACTTAAATATAAAAATAGGGATGTACTTCTGAGGCTCTACAAGGCTCTGGTCAGATGTCATTTGGAGTATTGTGCACAGTTTTAGGCCCTATATCTCAGGAGGGATGTGCTGGCTCTGCAGGGTGTTCAGAGGATGTTCATGGGAATGGTCCCAGGAATGAAAAGCTTAACAGATGAGGAACGTTTAAGAACTCTGGGTTTATACTCAATGGAGTTTAGAAGGATGAGGGGGGATCTAATTGAAACATACAGAAGACTGTATGTTGGAACAAAGTAGATGTTGGGAAGAGGTTTCCATTGGTAGGAGAGACTAAGATCCAAGGGAATAGCCTTAGAGGAAAGGAAAAGCCTTTCAGGACAGAGATAAGGAGAAACTTCTTCAGCCAGAGAGTGGTGAATCTATAGATTCCATTGCCACATAAGGCTGTGGGGGCCATGTCATTGAATATATTTAAGTTGGAGATAGATAGGTTGTTGAGTATCAAGGGGATCAAGAATTACAGGGAAAAAGCAGGAGAATGGGGTTGAGAAACTTATCAGTCATGTTTGAATGGTGCAGCAGAGTCAGTGGTCTGAATTGCCAAATTGTTGCTCGTATGCCTTACAGTCTTATGGTCTTATAACTACATTCCACGTGGAATTATTTTGTTATACAGTTTTCCGAATCATGCCCTTTAGTGTTCAGTTCATTCTTTCCATTAGTTTTACATGTTAAGTCATGTAAAACTTCAGATTTGTTCTCAGCAAAATCATTATATTTTGCATGACTTGGGTAGTAAATTGGATGCCTTGATCAGACACAATGATGAGCTTATTCCTGATGAAGGGCTTATGCTCGAAACGTCGAATTCTCTATTCCTGAGATGCTGCCTGGCCTGCTGTGCTTTGACCAGCAACACATTTGCAGCTGTGATCTCCAGCATCTGCAGACCTCATTTTTTACTCGATGAGTGGGAGTCCCCACCTAGTGAATACTTGCCATACCAACATCAGCCATTATGCTAGTGGGAAACATGTCAGCTCATTTAAAAAGGTATCAATGACCACCAGGATATCTTCATATTCCCCTTTGCATGGTGGTAGAGGTCCTATGTAGTCTATTTGCAAATTGGACCAGGGTCCATTTACTGATCTTGTGTGTCTTAATTCCCTTTTGTTAGTGTAATGATTTGTGTTACTCTACGCACATAGCAAACAATTGCTCACATAATGTTTCAGATCATTTCCTGCATTGCCCCATCAATATAGCCTTCTAATTTGCTCAAGTGGTTGTTTTCACTCCTTGGTGATCCTAGGTATTAGATATATTATTTGGCTATGGTTTGGGTTCAATCATGTACCATCAATCCTTAAAGACAAGTCCAGATTTGAGTTGTATATTATTCTTCCACTTGTTGCAAAATGCAGAGTATATTCCCTCTGGGATATGTTTTAAGTCATTTTCAATGCCTTGGATTAGTATGAGATCTTCACACAAAGTCTGATCGAAAGTGATGGCATTTACTGTATCACCTATTGGGGGTTGACATGGTTCCCCCTCTCAGGCACCTTATTTTGCTAATTCATCCAATTGTATGTTCTAAGAGGGGCACAGATGGCAGGGGCCCCCTGTCCACTGACAAGAATCGTCTTGTTTCCTATGGTGGCAGGAACTTAGTCAGACTGCTGCTTTTGTACATCCTGTCTCAATAGATATCTACTGGTGGGGCGGATTTTTGTCAGCATGGTTAACCACATATACTGCTACTACTAGCTCAGCAGCCTGAGCACTCATTGCAACTGGCATTTTTAAAGCTATTTCTGCCACGACTTTGCTTGAGTGTTCTTTGTGTAGCTACCACACCCTGCTTTTCTACTTCTGTCGCCCATTGCAGAAGATCCAGTACAAAACATTTTAGGTGTTTTGTGGTTTCAACAGTTTCATCCGTTTGTCCAGACATTTGGCTAGGTTTCCATCCACCTTTTTGTTTTGGCACGAATGATTGCTTGTGATCATACGCTACCACTATTTGACATACATGTGGCTTGCCACAAGAGTTGAGATTATCATGGAAAAAAGTGGGCACTCTGTGTAACTGCAATATCTCAACCTTGTAACATTACAGTCCAATGTGCTACTTTGGCTAACAGTACCATCCTTAACTGCCTGTCCAATATTAGTTAGATGGGTGTGTATTCTGTCAGGACTATTGGAGGACTTAAGCTAATTATAGATGTAAAATGCTGTACTGCCCAAAAGACTGCTGTGAGGTGCCATTCATATGCTGGAAATCCCTGCTCTACATGGGTTAAGAGCCAAGTGGCATTGGCATCTGGACCAAGTGCTCCACGAAAATGACTGCTGAGATAGTTGAGTCTATTGCAGTGACGTCCAGATCAAAGGGGAGTTCTGGGTCTGGCACCTACAGGGCCAGAGCCTTGGCCAGCGCTTGCTTTAATTCTGAAACAGCCTGAATGTGCTGCCCGGTTCACTGTCACAGAACATTCTTTTTCAGGAGATCAGATTGCAGAGAGGCTTTGATGTAAAAATCATCAATATAGTTCCAACAGTATCCCATTAGTCCTGGAAAGGATTGAAGGGCTGTCCCTTGGGGCAGCTCATTGTAATATTGACAGAGTATGTTTCCTCCCAATTTCTCACTTACTGTTGATTACTATAGTTCCTAAATGCATAACTTGAGGCTTCATGATGAAGATTTTTTTAGAATCAACCTCTAATCCTAAGAAAGTGAGGTGAGCAAATAGTTCACAAAGGAATTGGAGATGTTCTTTCCTAGTGTTAGTTGAAGGGGCAAATCATTAACTTATTGGATCAGACATTTAGGCTGTGAGAAATTATCAAGACCTTTCGCTAGTCACTGGTGGAAAATGGGAGGGGTATTGTGGAACCCTTGAGGTAAACGAGTCCACGTGTACAGTTGCCCCTGGAACATGAAAGCAAATTCATATTGGCACTCTTGTTTCACGGGAACTGATCAAAAAATATGCTAATATCTCAGTTGGAAAAAGTGAGGACTGCAGATGCTAGAGATCAGAGCTGAAAATGTGTTGCTGGAAAAGCGCAGCAGGTCAGGCAGCTCTCCTGCTCCTTGGATGCTGCCTGACCTGCTGCACTTTTCCAGCAACACATTTTCAGCTAATATCTCAGTTGGCAAAGCATTTTGCTTGTGGGGCTTTTTTCATCACAGTCTCTGGACTAGTTGCCACCACTGGTACAATTAGTGGAGTGGTTTTATTTAATTCCCAGTAATCAATTGTTAATTGTCAAGAGCCATTAGATTAGATTCCTTACAGTGCGGAAACAGGCCCTTTGGCCCAACAAGTCCACATTGACCCTCAGAAGAGTAACCCACCCAGATCCATTCCCCTACATTTACCCCTGACTAATGCACCTAACACTATGGGCAATTTAGCATGGCCAATTCACCTGCCCTGCACATCTTTGGACTGTGGGATGAAACTGGAGCACCCGGAGGAAACCCACATAGACATGGGGAGAAATGTGGAATTGAACCTGGGACTCTGGTGCTGTCAGGCAGCAGTGCTAACCATTGAGCCACCGTGCCATCCCTGGGCTTTTTAACTGGCCAAATAGGTTAATTTTTTTGTCAACTCCACCAGGTATTATACTCCTTGTTATAATAAGCTTTGATTACCTTCCAAATTGCACTTTTGTCTTGTTTGAGAAAATACTGTTTTTGTGGTCAGAGGACAGCATCATGAGTCAGATCCACTTCACCCCTTATTTGGTTACAATCATGTTTATGCATTGTAAATGCTGATATGTGTTTGGCAATGATTTCTTGTGCATCTACATCATCGGACATGTCTGTGGGTTTAACTTAAAATTACTCAGTTGTGCCTATTCAGTTAATGTGGATCTCAGTTGAAACCTTCACTGGTACCTCACCCATTTTGCCCATCTGCCAAATATAAGAATTCATGGGGTTAAATGACAGGTAATATTTCATTATTAAACCAAAGCTACAGATATGCTCCACTTCTGGGTAGACATTATCCGAATGTTGCAAACCAAATCTCCCACTATAAATACTAACAAGTCAGTTTCTGATCCTTCTTATGAGTGGCAAATAAAACTACACAAATTAATAGTCTGTCTAGTGAATCATGATGAATCTATTCTTTTGGACGTGTTAAGGGTAGTGCGGGAACCCTCCCTATGTCCCACAAAAACTTAATGGGGCAGCCTCCTATCTTGTCTTCCACTAGGAGTCATCCAACAGCATCCCATTTGGTGCCATACACCCACATTGAAGAGGCCTGATATCATTATGCCCACAGACCTGGATCTGGGAGCTGAGGGCACAGGAAACATTCTCTGTTTCCCTGACTGGGTCTTTCAGCTGCAAATATCTGTGTTCTTTT
This sequence comes from Hemiscyllium ocellatum, assembly GCF_020745735.1. NCBI lineage: Eukaryota > Metazoa > Chordata > Chondrichthyes > Orectolobiformes > Hemiscylliidae > Hemiscyllium > Hemiscyllium ocellatum. The sequence continues at coordinate 33,304,079 of NC_083405.1, forward strand.
GACATGTCTCCTGCCATTTCAAGTATTTGCAGGGCACAGGGAACATTCTCCAGCATAATGGCCCAGCCAACCTAAATTATTCCATTTGGCTTGCTGTCTGGGGTCCACCTGTTGTTGCACCCAGTCACTACCCATGGTTGATCCAAAAGTATGGTGGAATCCAAAGTTTAATATTTCGTCATCCTCTCCCTTTCATTCCACTTCTCCTCGCCAGACCTGAACTCAGGCTTTTAACTGGGCTCAATGGCCCTCTTTTGTTTATTTTTGATTTCTCAATTTTCTGAACCTCCTTTTCTCAGGCTCCTACCTAAAACTCTTGCCTCTATGTGTGTGGTGTCTGTGGGATTGAAATTTGCACACGCTTTCCTACCTCCTTCAGTGGTGTGTGACATCAGGGCCCTTGTCCCATTGGCAAGATGATAGTCACCCAAATTCAACCCCAAGAAAAGGTCCACAATTTCTCATTGTGCTCTGGAGCTCCACCTGTTAACCATAGGGCCATAGTTACCTATAGGATTACAATAAGAAATTAGCTGTTTTAAGTATTAGAGATAAAATGCTGAAGATTATCAACTGAGTCTATCCTCCATCCAGGATTGTATTCTATGATGTGATCCTGCCTGAAATTGGACGGGATAGTCATGGGAATGAGGGAAAGATTTAATGGTTCAAGGTCTAACTGCTTGATCTGTCTTTCTTTAGAGTCCAGAGATTTAGAATTAGATTACATACAGTGTGGAAACAGGCCCTTCGGCCGAAGAATAACCCACTCAGACCCATATATTTACCCCTTCACCTAACTCTACGGGCAATTTAGCATGGCCAATTCACCTAACCTGCACATTTTTGGATTGTGGGAAACCGAAGCACCCAGAGGAAACCCATGCAGACACGGAATGTGCAAACTCCACACAGACAATTGCCTGAGGCAGGAATTGAACGCAGGTCTCTGGCGCTGTGAGGCAGCAGTGCTAACCACTGTGCCATTGTGCCGCCTGATTAGAGACCTAGAGTCATACAGTCAGACAGTACAAAAGAGGTCTTTCTGCCCATTGAGTCTACACTGACAAAAAAAATGTATCACCTATTTGCACTTTACAGCATTTGGCCTACGGCCTTGAATGTTATGACATTTCAAGTGTGCATCCAAGTACTTTTTAAAGGTTATGAGGCTTTCTGCTTTACTATCCTTTAAAGAAGTGTACTTCAGATTCCCATCACCATCCTTGTGAAAACATTATTCCTCAAATCCCCTCTAAACCTCTTGGCTTTTCAACTTAAAGTTAATGCCTGTTGTTAATGTCCCCTCAACTAAGCAAAATAGCTGCTTGCTGTCCACAACATTTATCATCTTATACATCTTTATCAAGTCTCCCTTCAGCTTTCTTTGCTCTAAAGAAACCAACCTGAGCTTATCCAGCCTCTCTTTATGACTAAACTGCTCCAAACCAAGCAACATTCTGGTGAATTTACTCAGCATCCCCTCCAGTGTAATCACATTCTTCCTATAGTGTGGGGAACAGAAATGCACACTGTATTCCAGCAGTGGCCTAACCAAAATCCTGTACAGCTCCAGCATACCCTCCTGCTCTTATAATCTATCCCATGACTAATAAAGCCGGGTATACCATTCTCCTTCTTTACTATCCTCTTAACCTGTGCTACCACTTTCAGCACTCCAAGATCCCTCTGTTCCTCTGGGCTTCCTAGTGTCCTGCCATTCATTGAGTCCTCTCTTGTCATGTTTAATTCTTCCAAACTGCATCACCTCACACTTTTCAGGGGTTAAATTCCATCTCCCACTGATTAGCCTTCCTGAAGAACATCTGACCATTCGTTACCCACCTGGTGAATCCAGAAGTTGGGGTTCATGGAGGGATGATGGGTTGTTTGGACAGGGATTAAAGTTCGTCTAGTTCCCTCCTGTCTCCAACTCATTTACTAGATAATCAAACATCAATCATGCAATCGTGACCCAAGATGGTTTAAATAAAATCAGGAGGAAAAACTGGTCACCACACATTTTGCTGAGACAAAGGTGAAAAGGATAGTCAGATATTTTCTGAAATAATGAAATGAATGTATAAACATGTGACAATATGTCGACAGGCTGGCTAGAGGGGATATGACAACAATGTCCAATACCTCCCCAACTCCTACCGACTGAGTGATGAAATCGTGGAAAAAAATGCACAATTATTCATTCAAGACATAACAATAAGAAATTATTTTAGTGCTATTCAGTCTGAGATACCCCATTCAGTTTTGGGACAATGCACCAATGAGGGCAAAGAAATGATCGATGCACTTTTCCTAGAGAAGGAGATGGTTCTGACAAATGTGGCAAACTTAAAATAAAGAAGAGCTTTCCTAAGAGGTACACTCTGCCGCATTCCTGATAAGAGAGAGATTGATGAAGTAGATGAAGTTAAATTATAGAGTCATAGAAATGCACAGCACAGGAACAGACCCTTCAGTCCAACTCGACCATGTCAACCAGATACTCAACCTAATCTAGTCCTATTTGCCAGCACTTGGCCCATATCCCTCTAAACCCTCCCAATTAATTTATCCATCCAGATGCCTTTTAAATGCTGTAATTGCACCAGCTTCCACCACTTGTTCTAGCAGCTCATTCCATACATGCACCACCTTTTTTGTGAAAAGGTTGCCCCTTAGGTCTCTTTTATATCTTTCCCCTCTCATCCTAAACCTATGTCATCTAGTCATGGACTCCCCCATCCCAGGAAAAAGACCTGGTCTATTTACCCTATCCATGCCATTCATGATTTTATAAGCCTCTATAAGGTTGCACCATAGCCTCCGATGCTCCAGGGAAAACAGCCCCAGCCTATTCAGCCTCCCCCTACAGTTCAAATGCTCCAGCCCTGGCAACACCCTTGTAAATCTTTTCTGAACCCTTTCAAGTTTCACAACATCTTTCCAATGGGAAGGATCCAGAATTGCATGCAATATTCCTAAACTGGCCTAACCAATGTCCGTACAAGCGCAACATGACCTCCCAATTCCTGTACTCAATGCTCTTACCAATAAAGGAAAGCACACCAAACACCTTCTTCACTATTGTATCTATCTGCGACTCTACTTTCAAGGAGCTATGAACCTGCATTCCAAGGTCTCTTTGTTCAGCAACACTCCCTAAGACCTTACCATTTAGTGTATATATCCTACTCTGATTTGTTTTTTCAAAATGCGACACCTTGCATTTATTTAAATTAAACTCCGTTTGCCACTCCTCAGTCCATTGGCCCAAGGTACAAGATCCCGTTGTATTCTGAGACAACCTTCTTCGCTGTCCACTGAACCTCCAATTTTGGTGTCATCTGCAAACTTACTAACTTTATTAGTTAAGATGCAATAGATTAATTAATTTGTTGATTTTATAAATATCACCAATAAAGTCAAGCAAGTCTGCAGGGTGCTTTGGTCTCATTCACCCCAGTTAAAATGCAGGAGGAGCCGAGCCATAAACTGAGCAGTTGCCCTGCAGCAACTCAATGCTGGGAACTGTGATTATTGCTTTAAGGTGAGAGTAGGGACATATGAGGTTTTGTCACAGCACAGTATACCAAACAATTACTGAAAGAAGTTCATTTTCACACATTTACACAAATATAATCAGATAAAAGCATAAGCACAAAAATAGCAGTAGTAGTAGACAATGTTTACCATCAAGCTTGCTCCACCAGTCAACATGATCTTGACTGATTTCTGTCATCAAATCCATTGTCCCATCCTCTCTCCATATTCCTTGATTCCCAATGAGAGCAAACTCTATCCTGTCAGCCATAAACCCTCATCTATGCCTCTCAGAGAATCATGCAATATAGAAGAGGCTCTTCAGTCCAACTACTTATGTTAGTCTCACTTTGCCGCACTAGGCCAATAGCCTTAAATGTTCTGAAACCTCAAATGTTTATCCAAGGTACCTTTGAAAGGTGACCTGTCCCAACTACCCTCCCAGACAGTGCATTTTAAATTCTTCAAATCCTCTGTAAACTTCTTTCATTTTAAAGATATGCTCGCTTGTTCTTGATCCTTTGCTGAAGGTCCTTTGTTACCTCTAACCTTGATTACTCCAACATACTTATGACTGATCTCCCATATTCTATGTCTGTAAACTTGAGGTTACCCAAAACTTCTTATATCTAAACTTAAAAATAGATCTTGTTCCCTACCATCACTGTGTTCACTGACATACATCACCACCCAATCAAGCAACACCTTAACATTAAAATTCTCATTCTTGCTTGCAAATCCTTGCTCTTGCCTATTTCTGTAATCTCCTCCAGTCCCACAGCCCTCGAAGCAATTTTCAAATTCTGGCCTCTTTTGCATTAATTTCCAATTATAATTACTGCACCATTGATGGCCAAGTCTTCATTGCCTAGACAGTAATGATTTGAAATTCTCTCTCTTCACTTCTCCACCTCTTAACTCACTCTTCTCCTTTAAAACATTTCTAAAGACGTTGCTTTTTGAAAAAGCTTTTGATCATGTGATGTGCCTTATGCACTGTAATTCGTTTTATAATGGTCCTGTGGTCTTGGCACATTTAATTACATTAAAGGCACTACATAAATTTAACTTGTTGTTGTTAACCATATTCAACATTGGAGCATCCACAACCCTCTGGGGTATCAGATTCCACATGTACATGACACTTTGAATGAAGACATTTCTCCTGATCCTCTCTCAGTCCTATCATTGTCATGAGACTGTGTACCATGTTGTAGATCTGCAAGCAGAACAAAACAACCTTTTGGGGTTTCCCTTGTCAATAGACCGCAAGATTCTGGGTAATCCAAGATGGAGGACGGGAAAACTTTCTGAGTGTAACAGCTGCTCCTTTTTTGAGGTATTTTAGGTGCTGGAGGTGACTTCCTCGAATTCCAGGTGCTGCAATTACTGTTTCATATGCTGTTTCATTGTTTTGGAACTTTGGAAAAAAACCGTCAAAATAACAGCAGTTTTAAAAGGGAGAAGAACAGATAAAGGAAGTACATGGTGAGGTCAGTGCAGGAGAGAGAGAGAGAAAGAAACTGACAACTGCCTTTGCTGTTTTTGAATTCATGTATCGCTGGACATCAGAGTACATCTGGGAAAATTAACATACAGTGAAATTCACAACTGATCTTGGTGGAACTGTTAGGCGAAGTTCACAGCACAGAATCAGAAAAGTTAATTGTTGTTTTAAGTGTGTCCAACAGAAAGTCTGCAGTAGTGAGTAGAGTGGGTTCTTTCTTGATTATATGATTTTGAAGATATGTCTCTTGATTAAACTTAAAATATAAGCCATAACTATTAATTTAACCTGGGGCAGTGCTTGTAGAGGAATAAGATGGTATTATTTTCTGGGTCTGTAGATTGTGAAGGAATAAAAATGGCCTTTAGTAGAGTGATATGTACTTCTTGTCAGATGCGGGAGTTTAAAGAGCATTTAAGGGTTACTGTGGATTATATTTGCCATAAATGCTGTTAGTTGCGAATCTTATCAGATTGAATGGATTGTTTAGAGACACAGTTAGAAACAATGAGGAATTCGCAACAGCAACAGTATGCAATGGATGGCAGTTATAGGAAGGGGGGAAGGTCACAGATACAGTCACATAGATTGGTTAACTCCAGGAAAGGGAAGAGAGGTAGGAAGCTGGTGCAGGAGCCTTTTGTGGATATACCCATTTCAAACTGGTATGTTGTTTTTGGAAAATGTTAGGGGATGATGAATTCTCAGGGGAACGTAGCACGAAGAGCCAAGTTTCTGGTATTGAGACTGGCTCTAACGCAACGTCGGGTTCCAAGAGATCTATTGTGGATTCTCTAGTCTGAGGTACAGATTTACGTTTCTGTGGCCAGGAGTGAAAGAGTAGAATGGTGTATTGCTTCCCTGGTGTCAGGATCAAGGATGTCTCAGAGAGGGTGCAGAACGTTCTCAAGTGGAGGGAGGAGCCAGCAGTAGGTCATTCTCCACATTTGAACCAATGACAGAGGAAGGGAAAAGGTTGAGATTCTGAAGGAATGATACAGAGAGTTAGGCAGAAATTTAAAAAGGAGGCCCTTGAGAGTAGTAATTTCTGAATTACTCCCAGTGCTATAAGCTAGTGAGGGTAGGAATAGGAGGATAGAGCAGATGAATGCATGGCTGAGGAGCTGGAGTATGGGAGAAGGATTCACATTTTTGGATCATTGGAATTTCTTTTGGAGTAAAAGTGACCTGCACAAGAAGGACGGATTGCACGTAAATTGGAAGAGGATTAATATACTGGCAGGGAGATTTTCTGGAGCTGCTCAGGAGGATTTAAACTAGTAAGGTGGTGGGACCCAGGGAGGTAGTGAGGAAAGAGATCAATCTGAGATGGGTACAGTTGAGAACAGAACTGAGTCAAACAGTCAGGGCAGGCAGGGACAAGACTGGACGAATAAATTAAACTGCATTTATTTCAATGCAAGGGGCCTAACAGGGAAGGCAGATCAACTCAGGGCATGGTTAGGAACATAGGACTGGGATATCATAGCAATTACAGAAACATGGATCAGGGATGGGCAGGACTGTTAGCTGAATGTTCCAGGATACAAATGCTACAGGAAGGACAGAAAGGGAGGCAAGCGAGGAGGGGGAGTGGCATTTTTGATAAGGGATAGCATTATAGTTGTGCTGAGGGAGGTTATTCCTGGAAATACATCCAGGGAAGTTATTTGGGTAGAACTGAGAAATAAGAAAGGGATGAGCACCTGATTGGAATTGTAATATAGACCCCCCAGTAGTCAGAGGGAAATTGAGAAACAAACTTGTAAGGAGATCTCAGCTATCTGTAAGAATAATAGGGTGGTTATGGTAGGGGATTTTAATTTTCCAAACATAGACTGGGACTGCCATAGTGTTAAGGGTTTAGAAGGAGACGAATTTGTTAAGTGTGTACAAGACAATTTTCTGATTCAGTATGTGGATGCACCTACTAGAGAAGGCGCAAAACTTGAGCTACTCTTGGGAAATAAGACAGGGCAGATGACTGAGGTGTCAGTGGGGGAGCACTTTGGGGCCAGTGACCATAATTCTATTAGGGAAAAGGATAGACCAGATTAAAGAGCTGAGGTTCTAAATTGGAGAAAGGCCGATTTTGATGACATTAGGCAAGAACTTTCAAAAGCTGATTGGAGGCAGATGTTTACAGGTAAAGGGATAGCTGGAAAATGGGAAGCCTTCAGAAATGAGATAACGAGAATCCAGAGAAAGTATATTCCAGTTAAGGTGAATGGAAAGGCTGGTAGATATAGGGAATGCTGGATGACAAAAGAAATTGAGGGTTTGGTTAAGAAGAAGAAGAAAGCATATGTCAGGTATAGACAAGAGAGATGGAATGAATCCTTAGAAGAGGATAAAGGAAGTAGAATTAAGGAGAATCCTTAATTAAGGCAAATAGAATTAAGGAGAATCCAAAGAGTTTTTACAAATACATTAAGGACAAAATGGTAACTTGGGAAAGAATAGGGCCCCTCAAAGATCAACAAGGCAGCCTTTGTGTGGAGCCACAGAAAATGGGGGAGATACTAAACGAGTATTTTGCATCAGTATTTACTGTGGAAAACGATATGGAAGATATCGGCTGTAGGGAAATAGATGGTGACATCTTACAAAATGTCCACATTACAGAGGAGGAAGTGCTGGATGTCTTGAAACGCATATAGGTGGATAAATCCCCAGGACCTGATCAGGTATACCCGAGAACTCTGTGGGAAGCTAGAGAAGTGATTGCTGGGCCTCTTGTTGAGATATTTGTATCATCAATCGTCACAGGTGAGGTGCCGGAAGACTGGAAAGTGGCTAACGAAGTGTCACTGTTTAAGAAGAGGGTAAGGACAAGCCAGGGAACTATAGACCGGTGAGCCTGATGTCTGTGGTGGGTAAGTTGTTGGAGGGAATCCTGAGGAACATGTATTTGGAAAGTCAAGGACTGATTAAGGATAGTCAAAATGGCTTTGTGCATGGGAGATCATGTCTCACAAACTTGATTGAGTTTTTTGAAGAAGTAACAAAGAGGATTGATGAGGGCAGAGCAACAAATGTAATCTATATGGACTTCAGTAAGGTGTTTGACAAGGTTTCCCCTGGGAGACTGGTTAGCAAGGTTAGATCTCATGGAATACAGGGAGAACTAGCCATTTGGATACAGAACTGGCTCAAAGGTAGAAGACCTTTGGGTGGTGGTGGAGGTTTGTTTTCCAGACTGGATGCCTGTGACCAGTGGTGTGCCACAAGAATCGGTGCTGGGTCCTCTACTTTTTGTCATTTGTATAAATGATTTGGATGCGAGCATAAGAGGTACAGTTAGTAAGTTTGCAGATGACACCAAAATTGGAGGTGTAGTGGACAGCAAAGAAGGTTTCCTCAGATTACAACAGGATCTTGACCAGATGGGCTAATGGGCTGAGAAGTGGCAGATGGAGTTTAATTTAGATAAACGCGAAGTGCTGCATTTTGGGAAAGCAAATCTTAGCAGGACTTATACACTTAATGGTAAGATCCTAGGGAGTGTTGCTGAACAAAGAGACATTGGAGTGCAGGTTCATAGCTCCTTGAATGTGGAGTCGCAGGTAGATAGGATAGTGAAGAAGACGCATGCTATGCTTTCCTTTATTGGTCAGAATATTGAGTACAAGAGTTGGGAGGTCATGTTGCGGCTGTACAGGACATTCGTTAGGCCACTGTTGGAATATTGTGTGCAATTCTGGTCTCCTTCCTATCAGAAAGATGTTGTGAAAAGGGTTCAGAAAAGATTTACATGGATGTTGCCAGGGTTGGAGGTTGAGCTATAGGGAGATGCTGAACAGGGTGGGGCTGTTTTCCCTAGAGCATCGGAGGCTGAGGGGTGACCTTATAGAGGTTTACAAAATCATGAGGGGCATGGATAGGGTAAATAGACGAAGTCGTTTCCCTGGGGTCGGGGACTCCAGAACTAGAGGGCATAGGTTTAGGGTGAGAGGGGAACAATATAAAAGTGACCAAAGGGGCACTTTTTCACACAGAGGGTGGTACGTGTATGGAATGAGCTACCAGAGGAAGTGGTGGAGGCTGATACAATTGCAACATTGAAGAGGCATTTGGATGGGTATTTGAATAGGAAGGGTTTGGAGGGATATGGGCGGGTGTTGACAGGTGAGACTAGATTGGGTTGGGATATCTGATCGGCATGAATGGGTTGGACTGAAGGGTCTGTTTCCGTGCTGTACATCCCTATGACTCTATGACTCTAAGATCCTTCAAAATCCTTTCATAACTTTTCCAGCTATCCATTCTTATATCATTGTCATATGATCCATCAGTAGATGGCAATGTTGCACTAAGTATACTTTCTCATTAGAATATTACAGCTGGAATGTGGTAATCTTAAAAAGATAAGATAATTTTGTGAAAAACATATCTGCATTAAACAAAATTTGGCAAGCTTTGCAGATCCCACAATCACCAACACAGAAATAGAGCCAAAGTTGCACTCCCAAATCGGCAAGCATAGTTTAATGATGGGAAGTTCGGATAGGCTTTCAATATGTTTGGAGTCAGCCCAGCCCCACAATTTTAGATTGGTGTCTCTGGTAACCGGAACTTCCCCCACCCAAACATAGCGCATGATATCAGAGGAAGCAAGATTTCAAAAACATCTTTTTTCACACTGGTATTAACTTCAAAATGCTCTGTCTAATGTCCTGCAGCCTGGAAGTGAAAAGCAATGTGGCATTCAGGTCACTAAATGAGCAGAACCAGTGGTGTCTCGACTGAAGTGATGGAAAAATGTAGCAAGTGAAATTTGATTGGATCTCAGAGACAATTCAGTGAACAACCCTGGATTTTTGAGAGTTACCCATGTTTCATTTCCTGGTCCTCTTCTATAACAAGAGCCTGAGATGTGCATGTACTAAAGTAGGTGCCTACTGAGTGGATCTGTTTTTTTAAATTCTGTATCGTCATTGAGGTCATTCTGCTCCACTCACTCCAGCAGTGAAACAGCTTCTCTGTGGCACACAGATTGTTTAATGTTGTACTCATTTTCTGAAGCACTATCAGAAACAAGAGTTAAGCCCTTTGCAAATAATGATCAAGGGCCTCATAACTGTTTTAATTCCCTATCTACCAATTAGGTATATGGGTAGGAACATAAGAGCAGGAGTAGACCATTTACCCTATTGAGCCCTGTTCTGCAATTAATTATCTGTATGCCAACCTTACTTAATGATACTATCTAAAGAAAATCCTAAAAATGTCAATCTTATTTTTAATATTGCAATTAACCCAATATTCATTATATTTTAAAAAGGAAATTCCAATTACAACTAACCTTCGTATGAAAATATGTTTGATGATGTCATTTCTGAATAGTCACACTCTCATGCTGATGTAATAATTTTTAATTCTGAATTCCCATATCGGTGAGAAAAGATTTCCATAACTACATCACCTCCCATCCTGTCAAACTCAAGGTGATTCAAACCAAGCTTATGCAACCTGGTCTCAACCCTTTAAGGTCAGGTGTAATTTTGCTGAATTTGTGCTACATTACTCCTATGATCTTGATGTCTTGTCTGAGACACAATTCCAAAACTAAATTTAATGCTCCAGTTGGGATCAAACCAAGGCCAGAATTTCACACACTCCCCACATCTGATTGACAGGGGCCAGCAGACATAGGGATGGACATGCAAATGGGTGAGATGGTTAGGAGGACCATTTCTGCTGTCTACTTGCTTTGCTAGTGTCTTACCAGTGGCAGCCACCTGACCTTGGTAAGCACATAAGAAATACGAATAGAAGTGGCCCAAACAGCCCATTAAGCCAGCTTTGCCATTCATTTTGATGTCACAAGGAATTAAGGGCTACAGGATGAATGCGGGTAAGTGGAGTTGAAATGCCCATCAGCCATGATTGAATGGTGGAGTGGAATCAATGGCCCAAATGGCCTTACTTCCACTCCTATGTCTTATGGTCTTATTATGACCATGGCTGATTTTCTGCCTTGATTTCACTTTCCCACTTGCCTCCGACAATGCTTGATTCCAAAAGAGATCAATATCTCCTCCATTTAAATTAAATTCACTGATGGGGCATATACAATCTTCTGGCGCAGAAAATTCCATATATTCACAAGCCTTTGATTGAAAACATTTCTTCTCATCTCAGTCGTAAATGACCAGTCTTTAATCCTAAGTATAAGCTTCATGCTGTAGATTTCTGTTCTGAAGAAGGGTCACTGGACCCAAAAGTCAGAAGTCACACAACACCAGGTTGTAGTCCAGTAGGTTTATTTGAAATCACAAGCTTTCTGAGCACTGCTGCTTTGTCAGGTAAAGTATCAGGGACTTCACCTGTCGTGTGACACAGTTCAGTAATACCATTGCTATGTTGTTTCAAAGTCCTGAAGTACTTATACAGTTGGTCTCAATAATAGTGATTATGATGCTGTTGTTTCATACACTTTTGCTTTCTCTTCATAGATGCTGCCAGACCTGCTGAGTTTTTCCAGCAATTTCTGTTTTTGTCTCTCGGTTCCCCAGCCTGGGGAAAATGTCTATTTTGTTTAGGTTTTGTCAGAATCTTGTACATTTCAATAAGAACAAATATCATTTCTCAATACTTCAGACAAAATAGACCTCATCTCTTCAGCTTCTCATCGATCAAGTAGCCGCTTAAGGACCTTTTCTCATCACTGCTAATTTTTATCATGGTGGCTGCCATAGGTATGCCCTGGCAACTTGTTTGGAGGGTGATCTCTCCTGCTTGGATACCTGTACATGACAGAAGCCTGCCACATGCACACCCATATTGTAAAAATGGTCTTTCCTGCTCAATTAGAGTCATAGAGTCATAGAGATGTACAACATGGAAACAGACCCTTCGGTCCAACCCGTCCATGCAGACCAGATATCCCAACCCAATCTAGTCCCATCTGCCAGCACCCGGCCCCATATCCCTCCAAACCCTTCCTATTCACATACCCATCCAAATGCCTCTTAAATATTGCAATTGTACCAGCGTCCACCACATCCTCTGGTAGCTCATTCCATACATGTACCACCTCTGCGTGAAAAAGTTGCCCGTGAGGTCTCTTTTATATCGTTCCCCTCTCACCCTAAAGCTATGGCCTCTAGTTCTGGACTCCCGACCCCTATCCATGCCCCTCATAATTTTGTAAACCTCTATAAGGTCACCCCCAGCCTCCGACGTTCCAGGGAAAACAGCCCCACCCTGTTCAGCATCTCCCTACAGCTCAGATCCTCCAACCCTGGCAACATTTTTGTAAATCTTTTCTGAACGCTTTCAAGTTTCACAACATCTTTCCGATAGGAAGGAGACCAGATTTGCATACAATATTCCAACAGTGGCCTAACCAATATCCTGTACAACCGCAACATAACCTCCCAATTCCTGTACTCAATACTCTGACTAATAAAGGAAAGCATACCAACCACCTTCTTCACTATCCTATCTACCTGCAACTCCACTTTAAAGGAGCTATGAACCTTGGTCCAAGGTCTCTTTGTTCAGCAATACTCCCTAGAACCTTACCATTAAGTGTATAAGTCCTGCTAAGATTTGCTTTCCCAAAATGCAGCACCTCGCATTTATCTGAATTAAACTCTATCTGCCACTTCTCAGCCCATTGGCCCATCTGGTCCAGATCCTATTGTAATCTGAGGTAACCCTCTTCGCTGTCCACTACACCTCCAATTTTGGTGTTATCTGCAAACATACTAACTGTATCTCATATGCTCACATCCAGATCATTTATGTCAATGACAAAAAGTAGAGGGCCCAGCACCGATCCTTGTGGCACACCACTGGTCACAGGCCTCCAGTCTGAAAAACAACCCTCCACCACCACCCTCTGTCTTCTACCTTTGAGCCAGTTCTGTATCCAAATGGCTAGTTCTCCCTCTATTCCATGTGCTCTAACCTTGCTAATCAGTCTCCCATGGGGAACCTTGTTGAACGCTTACTGAAGTCCATCCAGATCACATCTACTGCTCTCCCCTCATCAATCTTCTTTGTTACTTCTTCAAAAAACTCGATCAGGTTTGTGAGATATGATTTCCCACGCACAAAGCTATGTTGACTATCCCGAATCAGTCCTTGACTTTCCAAATACATGTACATCATGTCCCTCAGGATTCCCTCCAACAACTTGCCCATCACAGACGTCAACCTCACTGGTCTATAATTCCCTGGCTTGTCTTTACCGCCCTTCTTAAACAGTGGCACCATGTTTGCCAACCTTCCAGTCTTCTGGCACCTCACCTGTGACGATTGATGATACAAATATTTCAGCAAGAGGCCCAGCAATCACTTCTCTAGCTTCCCACAGAGTTCTCGGGTACACCTGATCAGGTCCTGGGGATTTATCCACCTTTAACCGTTTCAAGACATCTAGCACTTCCTCCTCTGTAATATGGACATTTTGTCACCATCTATTTCCCTACAGTCTATATCTTCCATATGCTTTTCCACAGTACATACTAATGCAACATATTCATTAAGTCTCTCTCCCACTTTCTGTGGCTCCACACAAAGGCCGCTGTGCTGATCTTTGAGGGGCCCTATTCTCTCCCTAGTTACCCGTTTGTCCTTAAGGTATTTGTAAAAACCCTTTGGATTCTCCTTAATTCTATTTGCCAAAGCTATCTCATGTCCCCGTTTTGCCCTCCTGATTTCCTCCTTAAGCATACTCCTACTTTCTTTATACTCACTTGACCTATCCTGTCTATACTTGACATATGCTTCCTTCTTTCTCTTAACCAAACGCTCAATTTCTTTAGTCATCCAGCATTCCCTTTACCTATCAGCCTTCCCTTTCACCCTGACAGGAATATATTTTCTCTGGATTCTTGCTATTTCATTTCTGAAGGCTTCCCATTTTCCAGCCGTCCCTTTACCTGCGAACATCTGCCTCCAATCAGCTTTTGAAAGTTCTTGCCTAATATCGTCAAAATTAGCCTTTCTCCCATTTAGAACTTCAACTTTTAGATCTGGTCTATCCTTTTCCATCACTGTTTTAAAACGAATAGAATTATGGTCGCTGGCCCCAAAATGCTCCCCCACTGACACCTCAGTCACTTGTCCTGCCTTATTTCCCAAGAGTAGGTCAAGATTTGCACCTTCACGAGTAGGTACATCCACATACTGAATCAGAAAATTGTCTTGTACACACTTAAGAAATTCCTCTCCATCAAAACCTTTAACATTATGGCAGTCCCAGTCGGTGTTTGCAAAGTTAAAATCCCCTACCACTACTATTGTATTATTCTTACAGATAGCTGAGATCTCCTTACAAGTTTGTTTCTCAATTTCCCTCTGACTATTGCGGGGTCTATAATACAATCCCAATAAGGTGCTCATCCCTTTCTTATTTCTCAGTTCTACCCAAATAACTTCCCTGGATGTATTTCCGGGAATAACCTCCCTCAGCACAGCTGTAATGCTATCCCATAACAAAAATGCCACTCCCCCTCCTCTCTTGCCTCCCTTTCCATCCTTCCTGTAGCATTTGTATCCTGGAACATTAAGCTGCCAGTCCTGACCATCCCTGAGCCATGTTTCCGTAATTGCTATGATATCCCACTCCCATGTTCCTAACCATGCCCTGAGTTCATCTGCCTTCCCTGTTAGGCCCCTTGCATTGAAATAACTGCAGTTTAATTTATTAGTCCAACCTTGTCCCTGCCTGCCCTGACTGTTTGATTCTCTTCTGTTCTCAACTGTACCCGTCTCAGATCGATCTTTTTCCTCACTATCTCCCTGGGTCCCACCCCCCCACCTTACTAGTTTAAATCCTCCCAAGCAGTTCTAGAAAATTTCCCTGCCAGTATATTAGTCCCCTTCCAATCCCTCGTGTCCCAACTGCAGCCAACCTACACTCCCACATTGCTAGGACCTGTGTGATTGATTCTGCCATGCACATTCCACTGAACTAAACTCCAGACCTCCGTTACTGACTGGTTCTGGAGCTGTGTGCAGTTCCAGAAATGGCCATGATTCCCTGTGGTGCTGGTGTGTCTGAAAGGTACCTGAGCATCTTGGAGGCACGCCTTTTCCTTCATGAGGATGAAAGCCCCAACCTCAGGAAATAACACCAAACTTTGTTGTGTTGTGGTTTCCCAGGTCACAGAGACAAGCCCTTCCTTGACTTCCAGTGAGTGGGCAAGGACATCGCTGTCACATTGTTTTTGACTGATCTGTCGAATCATAGAATTCCTACAGTGTGGAAACAGGCCATTCGGCCCAACAAGTCCACACCGACCCTCCAAAGAGTAACCCTTCCAGATCTATGCCCCTACCCTATTATCCTATATCCAACCCTGCACTTAATCTACACATCCCTGACCCTTTTTTTAGATCTTAATCCTCTCACCTTCAAATTATACCCTCCATTTTTGAACTCTCCAATCCTGGGGAAAAGACCTTTGCTATTCACCTTATCTATGCCCCCATGACTTTATACACCTCTAGAATCTAATATCATCAGCATTTTCCACAAAGAACAACTATACATGCCTCAATGGCAGTTGGTTGAGATCCTCTCCTGATGCTCTCCAGAGCTATTAGCAATGACTTAATTCAAAGGTAGCAATCAACCTTCCACCTTCCCATACAACAGCCTTGTCCTAACTGTTGCGCGTTAACACCCATACTTGTTTTTCCTGTCGATCTGCACTGAAATGGTACAAATAGTACAGTGATCAAGTTACAATAAGGATTTATTCATCAACAGTTTAGGTGTGTCTTTTCCTTATTATTTAGATGCTTACATCTTCCTCATTCTTTCCATCCCACTCCTCGGCAGCAGCTTGAACTAAGCCGTAGGCAAATTTATTTATAACCTAGTCATCATATTTGATCTCAACATGAGTTTCCAATCACATTTTTGCAACATAACTAAGACCACTCATTTCTAACTCCATAATATTTTTAGTATTTATTCTTGCATGGATTGTGGGTGTTCCAGTCAAGGCTGGCACTTTTTGTCAATTTCTAATTGCCTTGATCTCTTAGGCCATTTCAGAGGGCAGTTAAGAGTCAACAACATTGCTTGCGTCATGTGTAGGCTAGACAGATAAGGATGGCAGATTCCCTTCGCTACATTACATCAGTGAATTTGAGGGCTTGAACAACAAATGACAACAGCATCATAATCACTATTATTGATACAATGTAGAAGTGCTCAGGACCCTGAAGCAACATTGCAATGATAATATTGAACTGTGTCAGAAGTCACACAATATCAGGTTATGGTCCAACAGGTTTATGAAAAATAATAAGCTTTCAGAGCGCTGCTCCTTCATCAGCTCAGGTCCCTGATATTTTACCTGATGAAGGAGCAGTGCTCAGAAAGCTTGTGATGTCAAGTAAACCTATTGGACTATGACCTGGTGTTATATGACTTCTGACTTTGTCCATCCCAGTCCAAAACCAGTACATCCACAACTGCACATCACAAGGAATACATAAAGCAGTGTAGGTAGACTTATAAGATACTACACCAAACCATACTACAGGTACTTAGGATAGTGAAGAAGGCATTTGGTATGCTTTACTTTATTGGTCAGAGTATTGAGCACAGGAGTTGAGAGGTCATGTTGCATTTGTACGGGACATTGGTCAGGCCACTGTTGGAATATTGCATGCAAACCTGGTTTCCTTGCTATTGGAAAGATGTTGTGAAACTTGAAAGGGTTGAGAAAAGATTTACAAGGATGTTGCCAGGGTTGGAGGATTTGAGCAGTAGGAAGAGGTTGAATAGGCTAAGGCTGTTTTGCCTGTAGCGTTGGAGGCTGAGGGATGACCTTATAGAGGTTTACAAAATCATGAAGGGCATAGAAAAGATAAATAGACAAAGTCTTTTCCCTGGGGTCAGGGAGTCCAGAACTAGAGAGCATAGGTTTAGGATGAGAGGGGAAAGATATAAGAGACTTAAGGGCAACTTTTTCACGCAGAAGTTGGTACGTGTATGGAATGAGCTGCCAGAGGATGTGGTGGAGACTGGTCCAATTGCAACATTTAAAAAGGATTTGGATGGGTATATGAATAGGAAGGATTTTGCAGGATATGGGCCAGGTGCTGGCAGGTGGGATTAGATTGGGTTAGAATACCTGGTCGGCATGGATGGGTTGGACCAAAGGGTCTGTTTCCGTGCTGTACATCTCCATTACTCTACGACTAGAACTTTAAAGAATATTGAGAGCACATGCACAAGAACAAATGAAGAAGATGAGGACCTTGTATTTATATGATTACCATGTATGGCAGTATTTTGCATTCATGTATAATAAATAGCTACTTTGAAAGGGATGGCACAGTGGCTCAGTGGTTAGCACTGCTGCCTCACAGTGCCAGGAACCTGGGTTCAATTCCCACCTTGGGCAACTGTCTGTGTGGCGTTTGCACATTCTACCTGTGTCTGCGTGGGTTTCCTCCGGGTGCTCCTGTTTCCACCCACAGTCCAAAGATGTGCAGGTCAGCTGAATTGGCCATGCTAAATTGCCCATAGTGTTGGGTGCCTAGTCAGGGGTAAATATAGGGGTCTGGGTGGGTTGCTCTTCGGAGGGTTGGTGTTGACTTGTTTGGCCAAAGGGCCTGTTTCCACGCTGTAGGTAATCTAATCTAAGTATAAACCTGATTACAGTTCTTCATTATGCCTTATTCTTGACCAATCTGTCTCAAACTCACACTTGTAGTATGAGATCAAACCACAGGACAAAATAGAGACTAGCTTTATATTTCAGATCTTTAATTAATTGAATTTAAAATCAGTCGGATTTTAAATGGCAGGATTGGAAACCATTTCCCCAAAGTTTCGGCCTGAACCTCTGGCTTACGAGTGACATTACCACTCTGTCACCATCCTGTCTGACAGTGTCAGCTTTGCCTTGTCTCACCTTATGTGCTGCTGAAATGTCAATAATCCCTTTGTTACCTCTAGACTTAACTTTTATAATGCAATCCTGGCAGCTTCCCACATTTTACCTCCAAAGTCTCAAGGACATTCAAAACTTAGCATGTTTTAGCTCACACCGAATCCCATTCATCCATTGGCTCTTGTACTTGCAGGCATACATTAGCTCCCAGTCAAGCAACAGCATTGATTTAAAAACTTCCATCTTTGTTTTCAAATCTCTTCATGGCCTTTACCACCCCCACTCTGCTATTTCTGTATTGTTTTCGAAGTCTGAAATCCTCTCAGATTTCTGTGTTCATCGAATTCTAGTCTCTTGAAGACTCTTGATTCATAATGGACTCAAATTCCTCACCACCAGACGCCTGGAGGAAGAACGCCTAATCTTCCACCTCAGAACACTTCAACCCCAGGGCATCAATGTGGACTTCAACAGTTTCCTCATTTCCCCTTCCCCCACCTCACCCTAGTTCCAAACTTCCAGCTCAGCACTGTCCCCATGACTTGTCCAGACCTGTCCTACCTGCCACCTATTCGGAGGGTTGGAGTTGACTTGTTTGGCCTATTCTACCTATTCACTCCACCCTCTCCTCCCTGGCCTATCGCCTTCATCCCCTTCCCCTCTCACCCAGTGTACTCTATGCTACTTTCTCCCCATCCCCACCCTCCTCTAGCTTATCTCTCCACACTTCAGGCTCACTGCCTTTATTCCTGATGAAGGGCTTTTGCCCGAAACGTCGATTTCGCTGCACTTTGGATGCTGCCTGAACTGCTGTGCTCTTCCAGCACCACTAATCCAGAATCTGGTTTCCAGCATCTGCAGTTATTGTTTTTATCTCAAAATATTAACCTTGTTTCTGTCTTTACAGCTGCCTGGGGAAGGAGCGGGGCTCCAAAAGCCTGCGGTTTCAAATAAGCCTGTCGGACTATAATCCAGTGTCGTGCGATTTTTGACTTTGCCCATCCCAGTCCAACACCAGCACCTCTACATCATGCCTACAGATGTTTCCAGACTTGCTGTATTTCTCCAGCATAATATTTTTAGTGATGACATGAGCATCGAGATCCACCAGAGTGGCTGGGTGGGATGATGTGCCAAATCTTCCAAAGGAAGATTTCTAGTTAATTAAATCCTGGCTGAGATTAGACTGGCTGATCAGTACATTAATTTCTATGACTTCACTAACCACAAAACAATAAAGGAGACCTGGGGAGGCAACCTTTCCAAAGCTTGATCACAGACTATACCGTGGGATGTGAGGGACTAAAGTCAGAGGATGCTTCCCTCGAAAGAGAGGAACAGATCAAGTCCTCAACCCAGACAGGAATGGAAGGGAGCAGCTAAGGAAGTGGATGGAATGATTGTGGCCCATCCAACCTGAACGAAGTGCCCAACAGAAGTCCCAGCACCTCAGAAGAGTGCAAAAGGCGAGTGGTGGAACACATTCAGGTGCCAAGCTGAATGCTCTGACATTCCCAGCATCCTTAGACCAACACATTGTATGCAGTGCACTCATTCTTCAGTCTCATTTGAACATCCTTACAAACTCTCACCTTCATCTTTGTGCAGTTTCATATCTATCCCACACAGGCACTCCAGAAAAATCCCTCACTTCTCCTCACACAATTTATTTCTAATACTCACAATTGTCTGCAAAAGAAAGAAGTGCAGAACCCCCCTTACCACCCCAGGACAGACAGGGAATCAGGGAAGATGGGTGCTGTGGGCAATTAATGGGAAGGATTTTGTGGTGGTCTCCTTGAGGGCCACCTTGAGAGTCAATTGAGAAGAGAGCATTCTTTTTTCCAAGGAGGCAGTAGATTTCAGCAATGAGCTGCCATGCTGGGGTCTGGTGTCACATTTTGGTAGAAGTAGTCCTCTGCCCAGATCTTGACTCTTTTGAAGTGGATCTCTGTGACATTTCCTCTGTCTCATGAAATAGCATGCAACTGAGGAAAAGATAGATGGTGCCAGCTTTTTCTCATGGGACATGGGTATTACTGGCTATGCCAACATTTATTGCCTATCCCTAGTTGCCCTTAAGAAGGCAGTGGTAAAATATGTTACAGTCCATATGATATTGTTTATATTTCTCCTGTTCAAGAGTCAGAGGGCCATACAATGGAAATAGATCCTTCGGTCCAACTCGTCCATGCTGACCAGATATCTTAAACTGGTCTAGTTCCATATGCCAGCCTTTGGCCCACATCCCTCTAAGCCCTTTCTGTTCACGTACATGTCCAGATGCTTTCTAAACATAATGTACCAGCCTCCACCACATCCTCTGGCAGCTCATTCCATACACACATCACCCTCTGCATGAAAACATTGATCTGTAGGTCATTTTACATCTTTCCCGTTTCACCTTAAACTAATGCCCTCTAGTTTTGGACTTCCTTATCCTTGGAAAAAAACCTTGGCTTTTCACCCTATCCATGCCCCTTCAGATTTTTATAAACCTCTAAAAGGTCACCCCTTAACCTCCAAAGGTCCATGGAAAATAGTCCCAGCCTCTTCAGCCTCTCCCGAAACCTCAAATCTTCCAACTACTTCAAAATCCTTGTAAATCTTTACTGCACCCTTTCAAGTTTAAAAAATTCTTTCTGTTAGCATGGAGACCAGAATTGGTCTCACCAATGTCCTGTAAGGCCACAACAATTATACTCAATACACTGACCAATAAAGGCAAATGTACAAAACACCTTCTTCATCATCCTGTCTACTTGTGACTCCACCTTCAAGGAACTATGAACCTGCATTCCAAGGTCTCTGTTCAGTAAAATTGCCCAGGGCCCTACTATTAACTGTAAAAGTCCTGCCTTGGTTTGCCAACACCTCACAATTGTCTAAATTAAACTCTACCTGCCACCCCTCGGCCCATTGGCCCATCTGATCAAGGTCCCATTTAATTCTGAGTTAACTTTCTTCACTGTCCACTACACCACAATTTAGGTGTCGACTGCAAACTTACTAACCATTCCTGCTATATTCACAGCCAAATCATTTCATAAATTACAAAAAGCAGTGGACCTGGCACCAATCCTTATGGCACACTGCTGGTTACAGGCCTCCAGTCTGAAAGATAATCCTTGACCACCATCCTCTGTCTTCTATCCTTAACCTAATTTTGTGTCCAAATAGCGAGTTCTCCCTGAATTCCATGCGATCTAACCTTGCTAATCAGTCTGCCATGAAGAACCTTCTCGAACACCTTGCTGAAGTCCATATAGACAACATCCATCACTCTGCCTTCATCAATCTTCTTTGTCACTTCAGACAGCACAGTAGCTCAGAGCACTGCTGCCTCACAGCACCAGGGACCTAGGTTCAATTCTAGCTATGCCCTCTAGTTCTGGACTCCCCCACCTCAGGGAAAAGACTTTGTCTACTTATCCTATCTGTGCCCCTCATGATTTTGTAAACCTCTATCAGGTTTATATACCGCAGCCTCCGACGCTCCAGGGAAAACAACCACAGCCTATTCAACCTCTTACTATAGTTCAAATCCTCCAACCCTGGCAACATCCTTGTAAATCTTTTCTGGACCTTTTCAATTTTTACAACATCTTTCCGATAGGAAGAAGACCAGAATTGCATGCAATACTCCAACACAGCTACCAATACTTGACATATGCCTCCTTCTTTTTCTTGACCAGAGCCTCAATTTCTCTAGTCATCCAGCATTCATTACATCTGCCAGTCTTACCCTTCAGGCAGCATCCGAGGAGCAGGAGAATTGACGTTTCAGACAAAAGCGTTTCATAGTAAGATAGGGCAAGGACTAAGGTGTCAGTGGGGAGCACTTTGGGGCCAGTGGTATTAATTCTATCAGTTTTAATTTATGGAACATGATAAACCTGATCTAAAAGTTCAAGTTTTAAATTAATGAAGAGCTTTTGTCCAAAACATCAATTCTCCTGCTGCTTGGGTGCTGCCTGCTGTGCTTTTCCAGCACCACACTCTCAACTCTATTCTCCAGCATCTGCAGTCCTCACTTTTGCCTAGCCTAGCCTTTCACTCTAACAGGAACATGCTGTCTCTGAACTCTTATTATCTAATTTTTGAGACCTTCCACTTTCCTGTGAATGGCCTCCCAATCAATAATTGAAAATTCTTGCCTAAGACCATCAATTTGGGCCTCACTCCAACTTAAAACTTGAACTTTTAGATCAGATTTATCAATATAAATTAAAACTAATTGAACTTTTAACACTGACCCTAAAGTGCTTCCCACTTACACCTCAGTCGCTTGCCCTGCCTTATTTCTCAAGAGAAGATTAAGTTTTGTTACTATAGAAGTATTATTGATATTATGATATTATTATACCTCATTTGAGGTACAAGGTGGAGCTGTAAAAATTTACTCTTAGGTCAAATTTAAGGGTCACAACAGGAAAGTGCAAATCAAACTGAGTGAAGTCCCAGAAAGGCTGAACTAACTTATATGAAGTTAGAAATCGTCAAGCTGTGAAAGTACATTCTCAAAGCAAGTGCTGTTATCAGCAGCCGCTCAACTAACAAGGTTTCAGCTCATTCATTTTATCGTTTAAAGAATTTCACACTGCGCTGCCTCCTAGTTGACCCTGCAGGTTCCACATAGCTTGGAAAACAACTTTAAATCAGAATCTCACATTAAATTCTACCTGAATTTCCTCTTTGAATATTTATCAGTCAACTCCATGTTGATGCCCCCATCCCCCTCACTGGCAAACTGTTCAAGTGAAACTCAGACGTAAGTGGGATCGTATTGGGTTTCCAGCCCAATGCCACTTACTGGGGCTTTAAAATGCCCAGCCTGCACCTGATTGCCTCTCACTTTTACAGCTCTTACACAAAGTCACGATCAATCTCTCTCTGGATCCAAGGCAATACAACCCTTCCAGTGCACAGTTTTAAATATTTGCCCAACATAGATTCAGAATATAAATGTTTAAAAATTGTTGTGGCAGGTGTAAGCATGATTAAAGAAATGCATTCTCATTACTGGCAATACCAGTAATTCTGCACTTTACATAACACATGACTAGAAATTGTGGTTACAGGATGTTTCCTGGATGATACCACCTACGCATTTCATATATTGCTGTTAGACAGTCTTTACAACATAGCTCACATCTGTCAGGGAATCAAATTACCTATGTTTACTCACTTCTTGCACAATACCATATACCTGAAATGCTGATAGGAGTCTATTGATTGTGGGTAAAAAAAAGTAGTCAGAGAGACATACAGTTAGACAGCATGAAAACAGACTCTTCAGTCCAAATTGTCTGTGCCAACAGATATCTTAAACTGACCTATTCCCATTTGCTAGCATTTAGTCCATACCCTTCTAAATCCTTCCTATTCATGTACCCATACAGATGCCTTTAAAATATTGTAATTGTGCTTGTACCCATTACATCCCCCAGTAGCTCGCTCATTGCATGCACCACCCTCTGTGTGACAAACTTGCCTCTCAGGTTCCTTTTAAATAGCTCCCTTCTCATTAAGCGAAATCGACATTTCGGGCAAATGCCCTTCTTTTCAATTTCGCTGCACTTTAGATGCTGCCTGAACTGCAGCACCACTGATGCAGAATCTAGTTTCCAGCATCTGCAGTTATTGTTTTTACCTCCCCTCTCATTAAGCCTATTCCCTGCAGTTCTGGACTCCCCAACCATGGGAAAAAGGCCTTGGCTATTTACCCTATTGATGCCCCTCATGATTTTATAAACTTCTATAAGGTCACCGCTCAGCCTTTGATGCTTCAGGGGTAAAAAAAAACCCAGCCTATTCCGCCTCTCCCTATAAAGTAAATCCTCCAGTCCCAACAACATCCTTGTCAATTTTTTCTGAACCCTTTCAAGTTTAACAACATCTTTCCTAAAGCAGGAAGAACAGAATTGAATGCAGTATTCAAAAAGTGGCCTCACCAATGCCTTGCTCAGCCGCAACATGACGTCTCAACCCCTATCCTCAATACACTGACCAATGAAGGCAAGCGTGTCAAACGCTTTTCTCACCACCCTGAATACCTGACACTTCACTTGCAAGAAACTATGTACCTCTACCCCAAGATCTCTTTGTCCAGCAATGCTCATCAGGGCCCCACCATTAACCATATAAGTCCTGCCCTGGTTTGCCTTACCAAAATGCAATACCTCACATTTGTCTCAAACAAATATTAATTTAAATTAAACACCATCTGCTACTCCTCGGCTCATTGGTCCATCTGTTCAAGGTCTTGTTGTACTCTGAAATAACCTTCTTCACCGTCCAAGTTGATGTCATCTGTATGTTTACTAACTATACCTCACATCCAAATCATTTATATAAATGATGAAAAGTACTGGACTCAGCACCGATCCTTGTGGCACTCCACTGGTCACAGGCCTTCAGTCTGGTAAACAACCCTCTAACACCACCCTCTTACTTCTACCTTCAATCTAATTGTGTATCCAAATGACTAGCTCAATCTATTTCTATAAATGATTATCATACAGTGTAATATAATGTATTTCTTTTGAGTCCCATAATCATTCATTGCACTGCCAACAAAAACAGGCCTTGTCCAACTGTGAAGTGATTACATACTTTAATGCTACATTTCTGTCAGGTATAATTTCCCTAAGAATCATGAAGGATAATTAAATCATTGTGGTTTAGGTTTTCGAAACACAAATGTTTTGACACTAATAAATAAGTCCAGGTCAAAGCTGCTTTGTGAAAGAGTACCTGAACTCAGCACTGGAGCACCAGACTGATGTCTATGTGCACTCCTACAAATAGTGATGTTAGTTTAGGCATCTGAAAGTCGTATAATGCTTTTGTGACTCAGGTTCGTTAATCTGGAGAGTTGAATCTGACAGGCAGTTACTGCTAAGGTTTCTTTAATGATTAAAACAACCAAATGTAGTAAGCAAGCAAGAAAAGCTTGAATTTAAAATAATTTTAATTTTTATGACACATGTTTCTATCATTGGTTGTAAAATTTGTGGACTATGTCTTGTTCTCCACACAAGATTAAAGAAAAATTACATCTATTAAATTGTCATTAAAAAAAAATCATTTTGTTTTTGTCTGTATTAAACATAGCTTGCATCAGGCTGGATATCCATAGTTTTAAACAGGCTCAAATGAGCATAGAACATAGAACAATACAGCACTGAAAGGGCCCTTCGGCCCACCATGTTGTGCCGAACATTTGTCCTAGCTTAAGCATCTATCCATGTACCTATCCAATTGCCGCTTAAAGGTCACCAATGATTCTGACTCTGCCACTCCCACAGGCAGCGCATTCCATGCCGCCACCACTCTCTGGGGTAAAGAACCTACCCCTGACATCTCCCCTATACCTTCCACCCTTCACCTTAAATTTATGTCCCCTTGTAACACTCTGTTGTACCCGGGGAAAAAGTCTCTGACTGTCTACTCTATCTATTCCCCTGATCATCTTATAAACCTCTATCAAGTCACCCCTCATCCTTCGCCATTCCAATGAGAAGGCCTAACACTCTCGACCTATCCTCGTATGACCTATTCTCCATTCCAGGCAACATCCTGGTAAATCTCCTCTGCACCCTCTCCAAAGCTTCCACATCTTTCCTAAAGTGAGGCGACCAGAACTGCACACAGTACTCCAAATGTGGCCTTACCAAGGTCCTATACAGCTGCAACATCACCTCACAACTCTTGAATTCAATCCCTCTGCTAATGAACGCTAATACACCATAGGCCTTCTTACAAGCTCTGTCCACCTGAGTGGCAACTTTCAAAGAGCTATGAACATAGACCCCAAGATCCCTCTGCTCCTCCACCTTACTAAGAACCCTACCGTTAAACCTGTATTCCGCATTCTTATTTGTCCTTCTAAAATGGACAACCTCACACTTGACAGGGTTGAACTCCATCTGCCACTCCTCAGCCCAGCTCTGCATCATATCTAAGTCCCTTTGCAGCCGACAACAGCCCTCCTCACTATCCACAACTCCATCAATCTTCATATCATCTGCAAATTTACTGACCCACCCTTCGACTCCCTCTTCCAAGTCATTAATAAAAATTACAAACAGCGGAGGACCCAGAACTGATCCCTGCAGAACTCCACTTGTAACTGGGATCCAGGTTGAATATTTACCATTAACTGGGTTCCAGGCTGAATATTTACCATTTTCTCATTGGAGAAAATTCTGAAGAATGGTCACCAGATCTAAAACATTAAGTCTGCTTTCTCTCCACAAATGCTTCCAGACAAGTTTGGTTTCTCGAGAAATTTCTGTTTTTGTTTCCATTGAAAATGCATTGCTCATACCCAAAGAATACACATGTAAAAAAAATTAATGCTTTTGTATAAAATACTAGTTTAGCTAGTATTGGAATGCGATCTGTAGATTTGGGAATCTTATATTAGACGTCAAAGCCATTGAAAGAAGAACCATAGATTCACCAAGATGATGCCAAGAATGGAAACTGATTATGAGGTAATTTAAGAAGTTTGGGGAAAGAATATATATTCTGGTTGGCAAGAGTGTGACAATGGTGGTGGCATGTTGGCTCAATGGTTAGCACTGCTGCCTCACCGCACCAGGGACCCGGGTTTGCTTTCAGCTTCGGGTAACTGTCTGTGTGAAGTTCAAACATTCTCATCATGTCTGCAGATTTTCTCAAGGTGCTCCAATTTCCTCCCATAGTCCAAAGATGTGCAAATTAGGTTGATTGGCAATGCTAAGTTTCCCATGATGTCCAGGGATGTGGAGGCTAGGCGGATTAGCCATGGGAAATGCAGGATTATAGGGTAGGGGTGTGGGTCTGGGTGGGCTGCTCTTCAGAGGGGAAGTGTGGACTTAATGGGTTGAATGGCCTGCTTTTACATTGTATGGATTCTATGAATGAGACAGCAATTTAAAATTCTCATTCAGGAAGGATTAGCAGGAGTCAATTTTATGCAGAAGGCTGCAACAGAGTGGAATTCTCAGTTGCAGAGAGTGACAGAATCAGAGAAATCACAAAGGAACACAGACATAGTTACAAAACCCACTATATTTTCCTATATTAACTATATTAACTAAAACTGAAGGGTCAGTAAACAGCATGTGAACCTCTCTGATAGATATTTCTTTTCGAGCTCTATCCATAACGTGTAATTGAGAAAAGCTAAACCCAAATTAGCCGCACAAAGTGTTCTGTTGTTCTATGAGTATATTAGCAGTTACTGGTTTAAACAGGTTCAGGGAGTACTGTGCTGGGAACAGAAAATTGTACAGTTGCTAAACTTAGAGAAATGCAGACAATTAAAAGTATGTTTCATGACAGGAAAAGCCTTCGAAGACATTTGAAAGGCATTTGTACACATTGGCAGCCATTACCAAAGATGAAAGAACAAGAACCTAAAAGGATTCAGGCAGAAATAAAGAGAAAGGAAAGTTTTAGGTGTATATCACCTGATTGACCTCTTTGGTGTGTGGAGTGGGCGTAAGAATTATTGTTTATTGTTCCACTGCAGTCCACAGAGATCAACTTTGCAGCTTATCTACAAGGAAGTCAATTTCAAGCTGCAATTGACTATACATTTCATTTTAAAAAAATGATTTATTACTGAAACAGCATATGGCAGCTTTACACATGTTCACTGCAGATAAAATGTTGTTCACACCACCGGAAAAGAGGTGTTGATTATAATAAGTGCGAACCTCCCCATCCTAAGATTACAAAACCATTCTGACAGAAGTTCAATGATTTCACCAAGGAAACACACTGGATCGTTTATAATTTCTTAACTCTCTGCACTAGTATTTTCTTCACTTTCAGTGGAATGATGGATTTTAACAACTGACACTTAACAAGTAGGATCCTGCACAATGGCTTCCCAAATAACCTTTAAATTATTAATGCACTAATCCTAAAACACCTTCCTCTCTTTTAAGTGCTAATTCCCTCATATCTCTTACTGTGGCTCTCTTTGGATGCACACGTGAATCCACGTGAATACTCAATGTACTTACAGGAGAAATTAACTATGATATTCATTTAGATAGACCACATGTTGAGTCATCCTCATCTTTGAGTTCTTGTGCCCAGTGATAAGAAAACAATGGACCTAGTAAGGAATTAATGTATTTTTGCTAAGGGAGATGGGGACGCTGGCAGCACATTGCCAGCACTGAGTTACTGACTGAATACATTCTCCTATTGTCTTCACAATCCTGCAAAGTATCACCAGCTCAGAACAGTGGGACTCAGAACTCAAGGGTTCTCGCTTGAAAATATGGATATTTTTGTAATATCTCACCAACATACATATATTAACATCTTATTAATTTCAAATCTTTTCTCATTGACATGCAGGTTCCCACAAGTTGGGCTGGAAAGTAAATAGTGAAAATTCCCAACATTTAAGTCAATTCATCACTTACGCCTCCACCTTCGACAACAGGTACAAACACCTCAGGGCACTTTCCAAAGGCAACAACGACGTATGGTCCCATTGGTTTCTGACAGCATTATCATGGTGGCGCCTTAGACCACTTAGCCTTGCTATCAGCCTTTTTAAACCAGCTTGTTGTGTTGGATTTTTTAAACTTGATGAGGCGGCTTTTGCCTGAAACATTGATTTTCCTGCTCCTCGGATGCTGCCTGACCTGCTGTGCTTTTCCAGCACCACTCTAATCTAGACTCTGATTTCCAGCATCTGCAGTCCTCACTTTTGCCTGGCATCTTCTATTGTAACGCTGCTGCAAAGACACTTTGTACTCAGGGACAGGCATCCATCTCATGCATTGGACCAGGCTGCATCTCAGGTCTGTTTGTTTACACTCTCTGTGCCTGTGTTCTCTAACTCTAACTCCTTGCCTTGCATTGCTCTTGACACTTTGTCCCTTCAGCCAGACTTTAAAGGCTCACAGGCCTTCCATCTTGCATTGATGTTCAGCACAGACATAAAGCCAGACAGCTTCTCATGTTTGTGAGCAGTTATCAGTCAAGGAATGACAGGTTGCTGCACAGGACAGTGCCATGTTAATCTCACACCAACAAATTGTGCAGTAGCTTATGCCACAAATATATTGCAAATGTTTTAATCAAAGGGTCATGTCTCGATGTTTAGTGGGGTAGTCCTCAGTTGCTTCAAAGGGGCTTCCATCAGAGAATGGTAACTAGTACTGTAACAGATGGACATTGTCTGATCTTCATATAGAGCTTGGATATGATCAGTTTCCTACCTCAAGCAGATATGTTTAGGGGGTGCATTACACCATATTCCAGGATATGGGTCATTGACAGTCCTGCAAGTTCAGTGCAAGTCCAAGGAATTTGCAGTAAGTCAGCCTGGAAGCTGCATAGAGGTCAGTCAGAGGCCTATTTAGTAATCATATAGGCTGTATATCCAAGTCTGTCAGGGTGGTATGTGCCACTGTCAGTCTGAGGTGTCAGCTGAATGAAAGTCAAGAGGGGCTATTGGTGTTGTACATTTGTGTAAGTATCTTAGACTGACACTTTAAGACTCTGGATTAGTGGTGCTGGAAGAGCACAGCAGTTCAGGCAGCATCCAACGAGCAGCGAAATCGATGTTTCGGGCAAAAGCCCTTCATCAGGAATAAAGGCAGTGAGCCTGAAGCGTGGAGAGATAAGCTAGGGGAGGGTGGGGGTGGGGAGAGAGTAGCATAGAGTACAATGGAAGAGTGGGGGAGGAGATGAAGGTGATAGGTCAGAGAGGAGAGATGGAGTGGATAGGTGGAGAAGGAGCTAGGCAGGTCGGACAAGTCCGGACAAGTCATGGGGACAGTGCTGAGCTGGAAGTTTGAAACTAGGGTGAAGTGGGGGAAGGGGAAATGAGGAAGCTGTTGAAGTCCACATTGATGCCCTGGGGTTGAAGTGTTCCGAGGAGGATGATGAGACGTTCTTCCTCCAGGCATCTGGTGGTGAGGGAGCAGTGGTGAAGGAGGCCCAGGACCTCCATGTCCTCAGCAGAGTGGGAGGGGGAGTTGAAATGTTGGGCCACAGGGTGGTGTGGTTGATTGGTGCGGGTGTCTCGGAGATGTTCCCTAAAGTGCTCTGCTAGGAGGCGCCCAGTCTCCCCAATGTAGAGGAGACCGCATCGGGAGCAACGGATACAATAAATGATATTAGTGGATGTGCAGGTAAAAATTTGATGGATGTGGAAGGCTCCTTTAGGGCCTTGGATAGAGGTGAGGGAGGAGGTGTGGGCACAGGTTTTACAGTTCCTGCGGTGGCAGGGGAAAGTGCCAGGATGGGAGGGTGGGTGGTAGGTCGTCACGGAGGGAACGGTCTTTGCGGAAGGCGGAAAGGGGTGGGGAGGGAATATATATTCCTGGTGGTGGGGTCTTTTTGGAGGTGGCGGAAATGTCGGTGGATGATTTGGTTTATGCGAAGGTTTGTAGGGTGGAAGGTGAGCACCAGGGGCGTTCTGTCCTTGTTACGGTTGGAGGGGTGGGGTCTGAGGGCGGAGGTGCGGGATGTGGACGAGATGTGTTGGAGGGCATCTTTAACCACATGGGAAGGGAAATTGCGGTCTCTAAAGAAGGAGGCCATCTGGTGTGTTCTATGGTGGAACTGGTCCTCCTGGGAGTAGATACGGCGGAGGCGGAGGAAGTGGGAATACAGGATGGCATTTTGCAAGAGATAGGGTGGGAAGAGGTGTAATCCAGGTAGCTGTGGGTTTGTAAAAAATGTCAGTGTCAAGTCGGTCGTCATTAATGGAGATGGAGAGGTCCAGAAAGGGGAGGGAGGTGGCAGAGATGGTCCAGGTAAATTTAAGGTCAGGGTGGAATGTGTTGGTGAAGTTGATGAATTGCTTAACCTCCTCGCGGGAGCATGAGGTGACGCCAATGCAGTCATCAATGTAGCGGAGGAAGAAGTGGGGAGTGGTGCCAGTATAATTACGGAAGATCAACTGTTCTATGTAGCCAACAAAGAGACAGGCATAGCTGGGACCCAAACGTGTGCCCATGGCTACCCCTTTGGTCTGGAGGAAGTGGGAGGATTCAAAGGAGAAATTGTTAAGGGTGAGGACCAGTTCGGCCAAACGAATGAGAGTGTCGGTGGAAGGGTACTGTTGTGGACGTCTGGAGAGGAAAAAACAGAGGGCTTGGAGGCCCTGGTCATGGCGGATGGAGGTGTAGAGGGATTGGATATCCATGGTGAAGATGAGGCGTTGTGGGCTGGGGAAACGGAAGTCTTGGAGGAGGTGGAGGGCGTGGGTGTTGTCTCGAACGTATGTGGGGAGTTCCTAGACTAGCGGGGATAGGACAGTGCCGAGGTAGGTAGAGATGAGTTCAGTTGGGCAGGAGCATGCTGAGACAAAGGGTCGGCCAGGGTGGTCAGGCTTGTGGATCTTGTGAAGGAGGTAGAACCGGGCAGTGCGGGGTTCCCGGGCTATGAGGTTGGAAGCTGTGGGTGGGAGATCTCCTGAGGTGATGAAGTTCTGTATGGTCTGGGAGATGAAGGTTTGGTGATGGGGGGTGGGGTCATGGTCAAGGGTGCAGTAGGAAGGTGTCCTCGAGTTGGCGTTTGGCTTCACGTGATGTCATGATGACATTCTTGGCCATTTTAGAGGGAACACAGCTCAATATACCTCGTGGAGTGACCATTTCCGTCATAAAGCTTATGCTGTTGTTAAAACACTGCAGCTTCCTATCTTTCTTGAAACATGACACCAGATGAAAAACCAGCCGTGTGGATAAAAACTGCTTCAAGATTGGTCGGGTCAATGCTCTGTTACACTGGGGGAAAAAATGCTTGGTCTACATTTGGATCAAAAAAGAAATCTAAAAGACACCATCATCACATTGAAGCAGGTATAGTCAGTAAAACAAAATTAATTCACCCCAGAAAGGAAATGAATTGTGCAAATGAAGATTGCCACATGTTCCACCTGAATGATCACTGTGAGCAATGTGTGCCATACACAGAGGGTAATGTTTTGAGCTAATGTTTTGTTCTTGAAGAAAAAACAGGCAGCCTTGGGAATATTTTGTATTAAACAGGAAAGACTGAGGGAGAGTCAAAATTTTCATGGTACATCATGCTAAAAAATAAATTAAAAACAGCTAGAAATTTTAGCTCATTTAGGACCGTATGATGGAAATATAGAAAGCTCAAAATGAAGAAATAACAGAAATCCTAAAGAAATATTTTTCACCAAAATCAAAGATGACTGCTGAAAGATTCAGATTCTACACATGAAACCACCATGATGGTAAATCCAGCTCCCAGTCATAACAATTTTAAAAAAGTTAATAGAGTTTTGCGAATTCGGAGACAACTTAAATGATGCTATCAGAGACAGACTGGTGTGGGGTTTAAGATGTGAGTCATCCCAGAAGAGATCACTGACGGGAAGGAACAGAGACATAAAGAAAGCTCTGGAAACGGTAATTTCAATGGAATGAGCAGCCATTAAGCTCAACAACTAAGCTCAAACACGAGAGTTCACAAAATGTTGGCTTGGAGATGAACAAACTCAAAACAGCCATTGGTGTGGAAAAACAGGTCATGTGGCAGCAAACTGGTGATATAAAGAAACTGCGTGCAGAAACTGGCAAAAAAGGGCACACTGAACATGCTCAAGGAAGGAACATAAACAATACTAAGCCAAAGTACGGAAGAGTAGGAGGAAAGTCTGAACCACACATAAAATGCTTGCAAAAATGCCAGACCTACAGTCTAAAAAAAAGCCTTTATTAAACATATTGGACATTTCTGGTGACACCAACCAATATTAATGGATCATAGAGTCATTGAGATGTGCAGCCCACATCCCTCCAAACCCTTCCTATTCATATACTCATCCAAAAGCCTCTTAAATGTTGCAACTGCACTAGCCTCCACCACTTCCTCTGGCAGCTCATTCCATACACGTACCACCCTTAGGTCTCTTTTATATCTTTCCTCTCTCACTCTAAACCTATGCCCTTTAGTTCTGGACTCTCCCACCACAGGGAAAAGACTTTGTCTGTTTATCCTATCCATGTCCCTCATAATTTTGTAAACCTCAATACGGTCATCCCTCAGTCTCCAACATTCCAGGGAAAACAGCCCCAGCCAGTTCAGCCTCTCCCTACAGATCAAATCCTCCAACCCTGGCAACATCGTTGTAAATCTTTTCTGAACCCTTTCAAGTTTCACAACATCTTTCTGATAGGAAGGCGACCAGAATTGCATACAATATTCTAACAGCGGTCTAACCAATGTCCTGTACAGCTGCAACATGACCTCCCAACTCCTGTACTCAATACTCTGACCAATAAAGGAAAGCATACCAAATGCTTTCTTCACTATCCTATCTACCTGCGATTCTACTTTCAAGGAACTATGAACATGCACTCCAAGCTCCCTTTGTTCAGCAACACTGCCTAGGACCTTACCAATATGTGTATAAGTTCTGCTAAGATTTGTTTTCCCAAAATGCAGCACCTCATATTTATCTGAATTAAACTCCATCTGCCACTTCTGAGCCCATTGGCCCATCTGATCAAGATCCTGTTGGGTCACTCCTTTACTAAATGACAAACTGGTAGGAATGGAGGTTGACATTGGAGCAGTGGTTGCATTGATACCTGAAAGTGTGTATAAGAATCAGCTGAGTCACAAAGTGCTGCAACACTCAAAGATCATACTAACAGTGTACTAAGGCAAAGTAGTACTTTTAAGGGGCTGTCCTGGCACTGTCACAGAACCAAGCCATCTGCTGGAGCAATTTTCAGTGGCCATCTACCCAGGTGACCACTAAGGTGACAGCTGCACTGTGCAACTGCCTCCTTCCAAAGACCCTCTGGAGACTTTGTGGGATCTCTTAATCCTCAGCCCACAAATGTATCAAGGATAATATGACACAAATTGTGCCAGTCATATCACTTCATTTTACTTCCCTGTGATGAGATCAGTGCAGTCGCCCGGGCAGTGTGCTTCAGCGTTTGGTGAATCCATGATAAGCTCATTGAACTACTTCCAATTGACACCATACAGGTGTCAGAAAGAGGAGACGGCTTTCCAGTTTGACTTCCCAGGATTAGAAATTTGAGTTTCAAGGAATCATTGTGTAGTGGTCGAACCACCTCAGATATCCCCCTCACTTACTGCTTGAATCAGTTATATCCACACAGTACAGGTAGAATCAACTGAACCAAAAAGTGGGGAATTTAAAATATGCAATCATTTAAAATGTTTAGCCATTCACAGTGGGGATTCTGAAATTTATTATGCTGGTTCAAGATTGACTCAGCCAGGCTCCAATCACAAAACTGGCCACA
This sequence comes from Hemiscyllium ocellatum, assembly GCF_020745735.1. NCBI lineage: Eukaryota > Metazoa > Chordata > Chondrichthyes > Orectolobiformes > Hemiscylliidae > Hemiscyllium > Hemiscyllium ocellatum. The sequence continues at coordinate 33,338,284 of NC_083405.1, forward strand.
CACTCTGATTGATTAGATTAGATTACTTACAGTGTGGAAACAGGCCCTTCAGCCCAACAAGTCCACACCGACCCGCCGAAGCGCAACCCACCCAGACCCCTACATTTACCCCTTACCTAACACTACGGGCAATTTAGCATGGCCAATTCACCTGACCCGCACATCTTTTGGACTGTGGGAGGAAACCGGAGCACCCGGAGGAAACCCACGCAGACACGGGGAGAACGTGCAAACTCCACACAGTCAGTCGCCTGAGTTGGGAATTGAACCCGGGTCTCAAGCGCTGTGAGGCAGCAGTGCTAACCACTGTGCCACCGTGCCGCCCACTACTGATGTTCTACTGATTGTACAGATACAGAAAGGCTCTTCAAATTGCATAATTTTCTCAGGTACATTGACAGTAATAGATATGTTTTTCAACATATGCTTTTAAACAACTTGTTGCATACAAGTTAAAGTAATAAATGGTTCAGTATAATATTTAAAAATCATTTCCAGTTATTTTAAGTTAGGTTACTCACAAATCACGGACTGAATACACATTATGAATGCTTTTATTGGGGATGAACCCATTTTCAGTTAACCAGGATATTCTTGTTAAATACATCAGTACATCATTTTTAATAAAGAGAATTTTCCATTTACAGGTGCGTGAACATCAAAACCCACAATCCACCCTATTTACATAAATAATTAAAGGTCAATTAGACATGTTAACAAGTTAATTAATCTTTATAATAAGAAATCCATGTCATAATACAGCTGACTCTCTCCAAACACAGGTTCGGTCAAGCAAGTGGAGTGGAAGCAAGGAAGTCTGTCATCTGGGGGATATACCCTCAATACAAGAAAGGTATTCCATGCCTTTCTTCCTGCCTTTGTTTATGTATGCACTTAATAATGTCTTGTTCACATCTGTATGACTGCCCTTTCAAGCTTTATTATGGCATCCATCCATCTAACATATTGTGAGCTTAAGTTAAGTGTGAGTGTATTGGAAGATAGTGGGTTTGCCACTCAAACTGTTTTACCTGCTCATTGAGCTGCTAACACACCCTACAGGGGCATGTAAATACCAGCACAAAATCTCTGCACTTAATAAGATTTAAATTATTTTCTATTACTTTTTTCATATTCCTCCTCAGTTCATTCTTCAATATTTACATAACACTACATTACAGTCCCAAATGGTTCATCTAAGTACTGAGCACAGGATACTCCACCTATCTAATTATCTTTCTTCCTCTTTCTTTCAGTTGTGATGACAGTTTCCATTTGTAGTTCCTTACAGCCCTTTATCAAATCAATGGGCTCTATCTGGAGAGAGTTGCCTTTCCAGTCATCTCCAGAGTTGAGGTGCCACTCACTCAAGTGCACAGGAGGCTATTCTTGTGCTTTTTATCTGCTCTGTTTTTTTCCCCACTAATTCTAAATTAAAGTTCAGTTAATGGCAACAGGTCAACATAGTAACATGCATGACCCTTCTGTTTTTACCCATTGGGATGTTTTCATTCTTCAGATATAAACACTGTAGTGTAAAGGGAATTGTACATTTGCAGCGGAGTATGTGGTTAGCAACACGAAGAATTAGTAAGCAATTTTTACAGAAATTTAATGTATAGAAATGGTGAAAAAAAAGCATACTGAAATAAAGTGGCAGTAAGAGCTGTAGTCTGACCAACAAAGGAGCTCCAGCAATAGCAAACCAGCCTGTTTAATAGGGAGCCGAAAGCAAAGGAAGAGGTTACGGTAATGTTGCAGCAGCGGCAAGGAAAGTTAAATACAGACCACAACAGTCCATGAGAGTCCCAGCATTAGGGGATGCAGAGGAGCATAATACACTCTTCCTGGGTAATGTGGCAAGAAAGAATACGTTCCTTAAGCCCACAGTGGACCAGATTAATACTCAATGTTCAGAGAGTGGTGTTATGCATAAATGCATAGAAGCACGAGAAGTTTTCTTGCTGCCAAAACCACAAGACTATCAAGCTGTTGGAGACACAGAACAGCCGTGTAATGTTTAAAGTTGAACAGATTTGAGTAGGTTCCCTACAGTGTGGAAACAGGCCCTTCAGCTCAACCAGTCCACACCGACCTTCCGAAGAGTAACCCACCCAGACCCATTTCCCTCTGACTAATGCACCTAACCCTATGGGCAATTTAGCATGGCCAATTCACCTGACCTGCACACCTTTGGACTGTGTGAGGAAACCCACGCTGATACGGGGAGAATGTGCAAACTCCACACAGACAGTCACCCATGGCTGGAATTAAACCTGGGATCCTGGTGCTGTGAGGCAGCAGTGCTAACCGCTGAGCCACCGTGCCACCCAAATATTATAACAAGCTTGAACAGCTAAAAACTCAACAAGAATTATTACTGCCAAAGCATTTCTGTGAAACGACTGAACAAAATGCCGAGTAGTTGGCAGCTGAACAGCACAATCAAGCCTTGCAAGCTGAAAACAAGAAGCTTGCTGAAGTTTTTAAAAATCCTTTGCTCAGACAATCAGTATTCTCATGGAAGTGACAGAGCGGTTGATTGATGGAGGTAAAAGCCTCTTTGTTGAGAAATTTTCAAAACTCCTAGATCACAATGAATGATTGGCTAAATAAAGCTTTGTGCTACAGTTAATGAATAATGATCTAGTCTTTCAAAAAAGATGAGAGGGAATAAGAATCTTAATTCTTTTATTAACGACAGATCATTTGTTGAAGGAGGATGTCTTTCAAATAGCTCTGCAGCCCAGAGTACGACATAAGAACTTCCTAGTATTCCTGCTTTGACAGTTCCTTCTTTTGTCTAATAGTACAGTCATACATTCTTGCACAATTCCTGAAATGTTCTTGACTGCACCTCAGTAGCCAGATGCCAAGTATCGTGATAATAGCACTGCTGAGATGAAGAATGATTCCTGTCCTAGATGTAGTGGAGAAGTCTTCACTTCCTCTCCAAGACAATTCTATTACATTTATCCCTAAATTAGAAAGCATAGCAAATAGAAGGGAGAGTGAACATTTCACATGTCAGTTTTATTTTCAACAGGTTATGATTGTTGAAGACTACTTCTTTGAATCAGATTGATTTTCTAGATTGGTGATACATCCAAGTTTTTGTGTACATCACAGGCCTAAGACCAGGTATTATTAAAAACTGTCATTTCACTCCATTATTTGTAGATTGCGAACTTTTCTAATCCATATCGGCTATAACATGATTCCAGCCCCATTGGTTTAAATGGCGCTGCTATTGTGTGATTTTCTTATAATGCGAGATCGCACAAGAATGAAACTATCGAGTTTTATCAGAATCGACTGAAGTATGATAGAAAATTTATAATGTCATTGTTTGGGAAAAGATTGTTTTTAAGATCTGTCTTTAAATTGTGGCAAATTATAAAAGCTTCTTTTTTAAAGAAGTAGCTCAGAGTCATCAGGAGTAAAGGATGGTGATGGCCAATATAATAAAGTAAGGTAAGTAATCTAAATTCAGATTAAGTTAATTTATGAAAGTCAAGGTTGAGTGGTTAAATGAGTCCTTTGTATCTTTACCAAAGTGGTAGGTGTTTCTTTCCCAAGCTATTGTGACAGAGGAGCAAGTAGTGTCATGAGACATGTTCGAAATTGTATTAGAGGAAGTTGGATAGACTATCAATACTTGTAAGTTAACACTGAGGCCAGATGAAATGTATCACAAGATATTGAAGGAAGTGAGAGTGAAAATTGCAGTGGCATTGGCCACATTTTTTTAATTGTCGCTAGACTCAGGAAGGTGCTGGAGCACTGGGAAATTGTAGACATTATGTCCTCCTTCAAAAAAAACTGGAAGGATAATCCCAGATCAGTCAGTTCAACTTCAGTGGTGAGGAAACATTTAGGAACTAATTTTTGGGGTAGAATTGGTAGTAACATGGACAAAAATGGGCTGTTTAGAAACAGTCAACATGGATTTCTAAAGAGTAACTCATGTTTGTCTAACTTGCTGTATTTGTTTGAAATGGTAACAGGAAGGGTCAATGAGGGTAATGCTATTTATGTGGTATACAGTGTAATACCACACAACAGATATATGAGAAAAGGTATAGCTAATGGAATGAAAGGGATTGTAGCAATGTGGATACAATATTGGATGAGTGATAGGAAACAGAGAATAGTGGTCAATGGGTATTTTTCAGGATGAAACAAGGTTAGTAGTGCAGATCTCAAGGGGTCAGTATTGTTATCCTTCCCTTTCCTGATATATTTGAATGATTAATAGGTCCATGGACAGCAGACAATTTCAAAGTTTGCGGATGATACAAAACTTGGGGAAGCAATATAAATGCGAGAACAATGTGAAATCCAAAAGCACATGGACAAGTTAGTGGAGGGGGCAATTGGAGGCAGATGAAGTTCAATATGGAGAGGTGCAAAGTGTTGCATTTTGATGCATGGACTGACAACATAAAAAAGGAACATACTTCTTAGGAGGGAGTAGGAATGGAGGGACCTGGATGTAAAAATGCATAGAGCTTGGCAGATGGAGATTGCAGGTCATTAACAGGAGCACGGAGTCCAAGAGCAAGAAGGAAGTGTTGAACTTTCCTAAGATACTTGTGAAGCCTCAGCTGGAACATTGTGTACAATTTCCCACACTGTAATGAATATATTGGAGACACTACAGAAGAGGTTTTGCAAAAATGATACCAGTGACAGTGGATAGAAAATATGTGCAAGGGTGTGGAGAAAAGGCAAGTAAATGGAATTAAATTGTAATGCCTGTTGAAGAACCAGTGCAGATACAGTGTGCTATAACAATTCTGTAATTCTGTGATTGTGGAACCTGAGTCTGTAGGATTCCACAAATAAGTCAGCTTTTATGATACTCTGTGTACGCTTATATTCAATGATGCCTGTTGCTGTACACTCAACTGAGTACAAATCTCACATGACTGCAAAATAACCATTAATATTATCTTAACAAAGCTATCCAATGATTGGCTCCACTTTCTCTTAGTAACTCTAATTCACAGAGGCTGAAATTTGGGTTTGAGAATTTTCTTGGTTCTTTGTCAACAAGGTCATTTATATGAATATTTTAGCAATAATTAAAGTACATGTGCACTTCACACATTGTTTGAAACAGATGGGTACTGAACAAGCACACAAAAAATGTGGGCAAACCTTCAACACAGTGTGAAAAACGACCAGCTTTCTCATGGATGTGTTATAGTATCAAATGGTCATGTGAATAATGCTTCAACATAATGAAGTAAATCTGCAACTTCGTCTTATGGGCCAGAATCAACGGAGCAAATCACCCACATATTAAAGAACCGACCTGATTTTTATCCCGTTGATCTCAAGTGAGTTCCCAGCTGACAGGCAATCTGTTCTACAAGATTAACATGCACAGAGTCATAGAGTCATAGATTTAAAGATTAGTATCCCATACATCAAAAATTTTTTAAAGTGACAGCACGGTTACTTGTTTCTCCTTAAGGGAAATTATTTATTGTTGGTGAGGTCTCCATCCTGAGAGTTTAAATTGATCCAAACTAGTTTGCAGAATACCTGAATTTGATGAACAACTGCTTCTTACATACCCAGCCTCTTACAATATTCCCTTCACTTACAATGCAAGCAATAAATGCCTGGTTGTATTAAAGAAAGTAAAAATAAGTTGGAACCTCTGACTGACGTAATTTTGATTAGTTTTGGTTATACAGACACTTTCATTTTTCTTCTACTCTTCAGGGTTATAGAGGGATAATGTTAGCAAGCGATCAGCCGCTTGAACCCACTCATAGGAATACAAATCTAGTTTGAAGGTCAGGTCACATTGTCATGCTGCAACAAAGCTCTATGACCTGAATGTTATCCCTCTGAAGCTCATTGGCTCTTCCTCTTGACTGACAAAGGGTAGGGCATGACCAAATGAACAGTGTGCTCAGTAACTCTGTAAGTGACATTGCGCTTTCATACATTTCATAGAAGCCTGAATTTTTTATGGGACTTCACTCTGATGTCAGCATGTGCTTGAGCTTTCCTGAAATAAGGTTAAGTTAAAATGGTGGCATAGGAAGAACAGAATAGTAAGTCAATCATCTTATTTTGATTTTACAGGAACCTAATTTCTGCTGCACAGGCAGGCTATGTTAAGATCAGCCCTTGGTCGGTTAGTGAAAAGACCACAATTCACTTAATTCCCACATTCCCACCCTGCTCCCTCGACAACAGTAGAGTATGAATCTAATTCTCGGTATTGCTTTTTGAACTTACAGTGTAGATGTAAATGTCATCACTCTTGGCACCCTTACTCATACTCTGAATTTATGTGACAGTTATCATTTCCTTATTAATATTCCCACAATAGTATTTAGGAACTTAACTTCCTCATAATTTCTCTTAAGACCTTTCATATTTCACATATCATTATAGATGGATTCTGATAATTGTTGAGCAAACCACAAACCATACCTGTTCCCACGCATAAAAAATGTCATACTAAGTTGTAGTTTAGTGTGTGTGAATTTCCTTGCATAGGAATTGGAGCCACCCAAAGCTATTCAGTGTGAGATACATCATCCTGTCAGCATGAGCCAATCTAATGCTATTTTTAAATTGCATTTTTAAAATCAACAACCACTAAATGTCATTTGCACTGTTACAGTCTTAGTGCGTGCAAGCAACTCCTCAGGGAAGGGAGGTTGGTGAGTTAGTCATTCAATTTGAATGAAATTGACATGGAATTATGACTTTAACTTCAGCTTGACAGGTTGGCTCGCACTTTGGAAGTTATTAATTAAAGCAAGGTTGGGTACACAATGCTTATTGGCCAGAAACTAAACTTGATATACCACACAATTACTGTGGCTACAAGAGCAGGTCAAGTGCCAGGAATCCTGTAGTGAGTAACTCACATCCTGAATGCCCAAAGTTTGTACACCATCCACAAGGAACAAGTCAAGATCAAGAGTGTGGTAGAACACTCCTCACTTGCCTGAATGAGTGTACCTCCAATAACACTCAAGATACTTGAAACTATCCAAGTTTCATGGACAAATACTCAGTATAATTGGTGTCACATCCACAAACACCCCTTTTTTCCACACCCAATAGCAGCAGTGCATACTATCTACAAGATGCACTGCAGAAATTCACCAAAGATCCTTAGACAGTAGCTTCCAAACCCACAGTCACTACCACCTAGAATGACACGGGCATCCTATAATGGATAGCACCACCTGCAAGTTTCCTTCCAAGCCTCTCACCATTCTGAATTGGGAATATATTGCTGTTCCTTTACTGTCACTGGGTCAAAATCCTGAAACTCCTTACCAAACAGCATTATGGATGTATGTACCCTCAAATGGACTGCTGCAGTTCAAGAAGACAGCTCACCGTAACCTCAAAGAGAATTAGGAATGGACAAGAGATTTTGAACCAGCCAGGCCCTAAATAAATGATAAAAAATAAACTTAAAGGAGCCTGAAGACATGACATGAGAGATTAGGATTTAGTTGGGGGAAAGGTGGTGCTGTTAGAAGTGGGGCATAGGGTAACACTCCTGCTCCACAAGGAGTTTGAAATATGAACTATGCTGGTGAGCTTTGTATCAACTGGTTTTCCCCCAAGTCATTAGGCCATGGCTTGATTTTATGCACTAAATTTAAATGTGCAGGAATGGGGCTAAAGTTGCACCAAACATCCATAATTTACACCAAACTGCTCCCACATGTTTGGGGTAGGGAAGGAGTAAAAATTGAAAACATAGCATTGTCAAGGTACCAAAAACAACATTCCTATCAGAAAGATGTTGTGAAACTTGAAAGGGTTCAGAAAATATTTACAATGATGTCACCAGACTTGGAGGATTTGAGCTATAGGGAGAGGTTGATTAGGCTGGGCTGTTTTCTCTGGAGTGTCAGAGGCTGAGGGGTGACCTTATAGAAGTTTATAAAATTATGAGGGGCACAGATAGGATAAATAGACAAAGTCTTTTCCCTGGGGTCGGGGAGTTCAGAACTAGAGGGCATAGGTTTAGGGTGAGAGGGAAAAGATATAAAAGAGACCTAAAGGGCAACTTTTTCACACAGAGGGTGGACGTGTATGGAATGGGCTGCCAGAGGATGTTGTGGAAGCTGGTACAATTGCAACATTTAAAAGGCATCTGGATGGGTATATGAATAGGAAGGGTTTGGAGGGATATGGGCCGGGTGCAGGCAGGTGGGATTAGATTGGGTTGGGATATCTGGTTGACATGGACGTGTTAGAGTGAAGGGTCTGTTTCCGTGCTGTACATCTCTATGACTCTATGACTCTTTAACATTGGCACACTCAGCTCTGTTGAATCTGCAAAGTCTGCACCAAATATGAAAAACTGACTCCATACTTGTCTAGTGACAGCCTGACATAATTATACTCATGGAATTACACATGACAATGTTCTAAACAGCAGTAGCATCATTATCATCCTTGCATTTGTTCTGTCCCATCGGCAGCTCACACCTACCAGATGTGACAGCACAGTAGTATACAATCAGGAGAGAGTTGCCCTGGTGTCCTGAACATTGACTCTGAACCCTCTGAAACTGCACAGCATCAAGTCAAACATGGACAAGGGTGCCACCTGTTTATTAGTGCTTACTGCTTCTCTTCATTTGAGGAATCAGTTCTCCTCCATATTGAAAAACACATGGAAGAAACAGAGGGCGGCAAAACTATAGAATGTACGCTCAGTGGAATATTTCAATGTTCATCACGGAACAGGCTTGGTAGTATCGTTATGGACAGAGCTAGCCAAGTCCAAAATAAAATAGGGGCTAAACAGGGCATGTGGTAGGAGTGAGGGAAAAGGAAGAGTGAAAAACCTACTTGACCTCAATTAACCAATCTACATGTTATAGATGTGTCCATCCATGACAGTAATCACTAGGAGTGACCACTGCACAGTCCTGCTTCATCATATTGCACCACCAGATCACTAAATGTGATTGATTTTGAGCAGATTTAGCAACTGAAAACTGGCTGTTCATGATGTGGGCTATCAGCAGCAACAGAAGAACATTCAGCCACAATCTGTAACCCCATGACCAGATGAACAGCCCAATCTACCATTACCATCAAGCAGAGTGAGATACCAGGACCATCAGCAGACATACCTAAAAATGAAGTGTCAACTTGGTAAAGCTACAAGACAGGACAACTTGCAGACCAAGCAATGGAAGCTGCATTGATGGACAGGGCCAAGTAATCCATGAACAACGGATCGTATTTAAACTCTGCAATTCTGTCACATCCTGTCATGAATGGTGATAGATAATTTACAAATAACTTGAAGGTAAAATATTAACAGATGGCCCTTTCCTCAATGTAGAAAGAGCTCAGTAAATCAATGATAAAGACAAGGCATTTGCAAACACCTTCAACCAGAAATACAAAGTTCATGATGATTAGATTAGATTAAGTTAGGTACTCTACAGTGTGGAAACAGGTCCTTCGGCCCAACAAGTCCACACCGCCCCTCCGAAGAGAAACCCACCCAGACCTATTCCCCTACCCTATGATCCCTCTCGTTCTTCCTGAAGACCCCAACATCATAGATGCCAGTCTTCAACCAATTCAGTTTAAGAACAAACAACTAATTACAATGAATATTGCAAAGATTATGAGGTTTGACAGCATTCCAGCAATAAGTACTGAAAACTTGCACTCCTAACCCAGCCACTACTCTAGACAAGCTGTTTCAGAACAGCTACAACATTGGCATCTATTTTGCAGTGTAAAGAAACATTCAGATATGGCCAGTACATAAAAGGAAGGACTGAGGACAGCATGAAGAAATGGTTGGAATCATATCTGGCACATAGGAAGATTGTTGTGGTTGTCAGAGATCAGTCATTTCAGATCTAGGATATCTCAGCAGGAGTTCCTTAGGCTAGTGTCTTCAGTCTAATCATCTTCAGCTGTTTCAGTAATGACACTCCCTCCATCATGAGGTCAGAAATAGGATTTTTGCTCATGATTGTATAATGTTCAGTACCATTCAAAATTCCTCAGATACTGAAACAGCTTGTGTCCAAATGTGACAAGTTCAGGCCTATATTCAGGCTTGGACCAATAAATGACTAAATAAGATATATACGACACGCGTCAAGCAATGACTTTCTCCAACAAGAGAGAATTTAATTATCTCTTGACATTTCCATTGCTGAATTGCCACTATACATTCTGAGGGGTGAAACTTCATTAGACTACCCATATAAATACAGTGGCTACAACAGCAAGTTAGGGTCTGTGAATCCTCCTTACTTCCCAAAGTCTACCCACCATCAATGAGGCACAAGTTAGGAACTTGATGGAATACTCTTCACTTGCCTGGATGTGCAGCTCCAGCAACACTCAAGGAGCTCAACACTAAATAGAATAAAGCAACATCAGTGCTTGGTCCCTCAATGACCATCATCAACGTTCCCTCCCTCTTAAACCTGGGACCTCTGCCACATAGAAGAAGAATAGTTCATAAACACAGGGATATCACTGTCTGCAGGAAGACCTCCAAATCTACATAACTCTGATGTTAAACTACGTCATCATTCCTTTATTGTCACTGGGTCAAAATCCTGGAACTTCCTTGTGATCAGATTACTGGTTCACCTACACCACAGGGGCTGTGTGGTTCAAGACAGCAACCTTCTCCAGGGCAATTAAGGATGGGCAATAAATGTTGGCTTATCCTGTGATGCCTATTTTCCATGAAAGAATAAAATAAATCAACTGCACACAGTGCTTCAGCTGTAGTCTAACTAGGGCATTGCATGGCTGCAGCAAGACATCCTTTCTTTACATTTTAGCCCTCTAGTTAAAAAAGCAAACACTGCATCAGCCATTTTTTTTTTGTATCTAGCTACTACATTTTCATTATAAGTGTATGTGGACTTCTAAACACTGGATTTCCAAAATATTTGCAAGTATTCTGTTTTGGTCCAAAATTGATGCGCACAAATTTACCTGAATTGAAATAAATTTACAACAACTTTGCCTCTTGTTCCATTGTAATTTTTTTTTATTCCCATCTACTTATGCCACTAATCTTTGTACCATCAACAATTTTTACAGATGGCACTCCGCTTCATTATCCAAGTCATTAAAAAGCAGTTAAAAACCCCAGCCTAGAACCTTGAAAGTCACCACCAATCACTCAGGGACAGGGCCATTATCCCTACACTCTAACCTCTTTTGTGTAAGCAATCTCCTAAACAAGTCAATGATTTGTCTATTGAGCTGTATAAGACTCAATGCTGTTCAACCAACCTACTTGGCAATGGGTCTTCAGCAAAATCTGATTGTCAAAAAGAAGATGCCTCAAAGAGTTAACTGTGAAATCATCATTGCGGAACTGAGGGAACAGCAAGTGGTCCTCTGGGCTCTGTAAGTACAATATATTCCACTATCCCAGTGTTAGCCTTCATCTGTCCAGGATCACCTTCCTGACAGACCTTCATTTTTGTCATCCTGGTTGGCCTGCTTATACATTATGTTAAAGCAGTTGTAAGGCAGCACATTACAATGATGGTTCAGGGTATGGGTCAAGGCTATGGTCCAGCACTCTTTTTCAAATATTTTGGCAGCTGTTAGTTAACCCAAACACTCTGGAAACTTAAATACAGGAAAGGAAAACTTGGAAGTGTGTTAACTCAAGGACTTAACATCTGAATTGCTCCTATTCGAGCATCACCCACACACTACTGTTGTGGATCAGCATCAATACAATTAGGAGGGATACTGATTAAAAAATGGAAAACTCTCTTTCAGAGAGATCAAAAATGGGCTGTTGTTAATGTAAGACACAATAGGGTAAATCTTTCATTTTCATTTCACCATTGGAGCAAAAGTCAATGAAATGGAAAGTGAGTGCATTCTATAAATGTGAATGGCGGCACGGTGGCACAGTGGTTAGCACTACTGCGTCACAGCACCAGAGACCCGGGTTCAATTCCCACCTCAGGCGACTGTGTGGTGTTTGCACATTCTCCACATATCTGAGTGGGTTTCCTCCGGGTACTCCAGTTTCCACCCACAGTCCAAAAATGTGCAGGTTAGGTGAATTGGCCATGCTAAATTGCCTGTAGTGTTAGGGACAGGAGTAAATGTAGGGGAATATGTCTGGGTGGGTTGCGCTTCGGTGGGTCGGTGTGGACTTGTTGGGCCGAAGGGCCTATTTCCACACTGTAAGTAATCTAAATAAATAGGAGGCGATCAGGCCTTGCATCAGGTCACTAATTACATAGTGAAGACAAGCTCACCTTCCTCAAAAGGCCAGCACAGAAATAAACATTGTATCTCCGTCTCTTTGGATTAAGGCTTCGTACAGTAGCACTAGCACTAATTATAAGAATTTCCTGTCAGTGAAGAAGCAGACATAGCCAAAGTGCACAACAATTCAATATGATTCTTGTTTGAACTTCAAAGATAATTCAATTAACTAGAAATTAAAAATGATTAATTAAAAATAATTTAACTGATTATTGTTTATAGTTATTATCCAACACCTGGTTCCCTCCCACAGTCCAAAGATGTGCAAACTAGATGGATTGGCCATGTTACTTTACCTATAGTGTTCACAGATTAGCCATGGGAAATTCAGGTTTACAGGGATAGAGTAGAGTGATGGGTCTGGGTGGGATGCTCTTCAGAGGGTCTGTGTGGACTTGTTAGGCCAAATGGCCTGTTTCCACACTATAGGGATTCTACAAAACAAGTTCTACAATTTGAGTTGGGTAGCTGGGGTACATTCACTCAGGCAAGAGGGTAGTGGGTGTAGGGGAATTCTTAGTTTAAGGTACTCAGTACGTAATCAAAAGAGTCGGCATTGGCAAGCAGGTGGGCCCACTAAAACTCATTACCTGCTTTTACTACCAATCTCATTTCTGTGATGCCTTATCCTGTGATTGCTGACCTTGGTCTAGGCCACAGCAGAAGCCAATCTCTTCCTTGGTGGCAGTGTTAAACTATGTACATCGGACAGTCTCTTTTTGACTAAAAGTTCTCAGCAGGTGGGGCATTATTGGGATCCACGATCTTTGGGAGGGCCAGCAGAGCCCTTTTACGTGCTTGAGTGACACTTAATGTGGTGGGCCTTCCCAAAAAGGCACTTGCCAACTGGTAAATTGGCTACATTAAATTCTGCTCCCAAATATTTCCTTCAAACAAGCTGGTTCAGAGGTGTTATTACACATCTCTAGAGCAGGTAGACTTGATCCAGGTTGGCTCAGATCCAGTGACAATACCAGTCCGCCATCAGTCCCCATACTTACTCAACATCCACAATTGAATGCTGGGTATTTGCTTAGAGCTTTTTCTCCTTTACCTAGTTCATAATTTGAATGGAGGTCTGGTAGGAACTTCAGTTGCCTATATTAATATTACTTTCATGAGGTTCTACAGGAATTATAACTGAGAAGTGGGAGAAGCTCTGAGGCAATTCCCAGCAACAAACTGTCTAGCAGAATTTCATAGCGAGTTCTGCAAAATGGGATCTTTTCCTTCCTCAGTTTAAGATGGTGTTGGATCAAAACAGAGTATTCTTGGTTCAAATGGCTCTTTGTCAACAGAAAAGCACTTTCACATAATAAATAATCCTAATAAAAAAAATCATGAAATGTATCTTAGCATAAAGTACAATGCTTCTTTATGGAATGAGGTAGAACCCATTGTGTGTTCATGGCCAGTAGAGTGGAATGATAACTACATTCACTTTATCAGTTTGTATCATGCACTCCTGACATACCACTAATTTTAAAAGGTTTACATTACATTGGTGAATAAGGATTTTATGCAAGAAAATCTTGTTTATTTATACAAAACTTCCTAGGACTTTGTTGCCTGCTTAAGTGTAATGTTTAATCTGGATGGCTCCCAAAAACACTTATTAAATCTATTAACTGTAGTGACTGTTTGTATTACATTCAACATTGTGCAGGATATAACTAGCATAAACTTATAAAATTATAGAGAAGATGTTTGGTCATTTATTTATCATAGAAGGGTGCACAGGTATGTGGTTATACCATCCTCCAGGTGATTACAGATTTTGATGTAAACAATATACATAAGTTATTTTAGATTTTTTAAACTTCCATTATAATAGTGCCCTGAATCACAAAGGGTCCAGTTTGTGTTTTCTTTGGAGTTTACAAAAGAAATTATTTTGACTGGCTAGGCCTCTTGCTTAAGGGGCAACATAATCAAAATATTCTAATTTCTCAGTTTTCAAAAACTTGCGTTACAGAAACATTTGTGTCTCTGAAATTAAAAGAAAAAGTTTAGACTGTCAGCCGGAAACAGATTGACTTGCATTCCATCTGTGGCTGCATTGACTCAACAACACACAATGCTTTCAACTGCTTTAAAAAAACAGCTTGACTGTGCCAAGATCACAATCCATAGTCATTCTGAAAAACAACCTGTTCTCATTGCCAAACAGCAAAAGACCCCACAGTTATTTATGTAAATTGATGTTGAGATATGAGTGAGTCAATCTCTTGCCAAATGGATTGGCATCTGGACTTCTGTACTCAGGAACAATTTGTACAAATTGTTTAAAAAAACTTACCTACAGCAACTGCCGAATGGGGTGTGTCTTGATTTTACAGAAGTCTTTTTCTCCTTTATCCTTTTGTGGGATGTGGGAGTCACTGGCAAATGCTAAGATCTAACATTTCTTGCCCATCTATAATTGCTCTTGAATTGAGTGGCTTGGCAGGACTTTTCATTGGGCATTTAAGAGGTAATTACATTGCTGTGGGTCTCAAGACACATGTAAGCCCGACAGGATGACAGGGAGAAAGTGAGGACTGCAGATGCTGGAAATTAGAGTTGAGAGTATGGTGCTGGAAAAGCACAGCCAGCCAGGCAGCATCTGAGGAGCAGGAGAATCGATGTTTCGAGTATAAGCCCTTCATCAGGAAGGATGGCAGATTATTTCCTTCCTAAAAAGGCATCAGTGAGCCAGATGGCTTTTTACAAGCATTAATGATAGTTTTTTTTAGATTTAGATTAGATTCCCTACAGTGTGGAAACAGGCCCCTCGGCCCTACCAGTCCACACCGACCCTCCGAAGCATAACCCACCCAAACCCATCTCCCTCTGACTAATGCACCTAACACTATGGGCAATTTAGCATGGCCAATTCACCTGACCTGCATATCTTTGGATTGTGTGAAGAAACTGGAACACCCAGACAGACACGGGGAGAATGTGCAAACTCCACACAGACAGTTGCCCAAGGCTGGAATCAAACCTGGGACCCTGGTGATGTGAGGCAGCAGTGCTAACCACCAAGCCACCGTGCTGCCCAACAGTAGTTATTGAGACAAACATCTAATTCCAGAATTATTAATTGTATTTAAATTCCAGCTGTTATCTCAGTGGGATTAAAATCTCTGTTTATGGCCTCTGGATTCCTCACCCACTAACATTACCACCACACCATCCTTTCCCCCAAGTATACATACTGTATTATCATAGGACATGGGTTCAGAGCTGAAATTTCGATACAATGGGTGGAGCATTATCCCCTCCTCCAAGGTAAGTTTGGAGGTGGGGAGTAATCAGTTGGCCTAGAAGACGCCTTCCTACCTCTGCTCCAGTTAAATCTAGGATGGGAAGTTCAGGTGGTCTTCCTGCTCTGACACCTATTGAGGTCCTTAACAGACCAAATGCCTACTTATGGTACTTATCCCTCCTCACCATATAGAAAGCTTGAAAATCCTTATGTGGTTTGCTCTCTTTTTCAAATCAACATGTTCAGATATCACATACCTGTGCAATATGCCAAGCCTCCTGGTTTAGAGGTAAGGTCACCACCTTTCTATTGGTTTTCCTTTCTGGCTCCCAGAGTGCTCCCTTGTTATCAGATACTTGGCTGAGAGCCACTCCTTTGCACTTTCTTCCAACCTTGGCACCATTCCTAGTTTGTCACTCCCATTCCATCAGGTCCCTCAGTGATCCAGATCTCCACTGGTTGCATTTCTAGCAGTTATCAATATTCCTGTTGGCTCTGCCTATAACGGAGCTGCTGGGATCGGCTGCTTTTTGGGTGGTGCAAGGAGGCTGGATTTCTGTTCTAGGTCCATGATGCTGGGTTGGCCTGCTGCTGGGCACTTAATACAGTGGATCTTCCCTGAAGAAAATGGCTCTCACTGGCTCCCTAAGTGAGAACTACATCACCTGGATTAAGATCTATCCTATGAGTACTTAACCATACTGTGAGAAGGAGAGATTAAATATGTTTCTCAGTAAGGCAATTGGGGATCTTTTATGAATCATATGGTCACTGGGCAGACATCATGGAAAGGGTGGAAAGGTCATTTCCCTAGCTCCCAGTTGCCATATTTATCCAAATGCATTTGTTTTAAAAAGTAAGCAGATGTTTTTCTTCTTCAGGGTATGACAGCTTCTCCCAAATACCTCATATGCCCCTTTGCCTTCAGCTACGAAGAGAGCGTGACTGTTGTCATTTTCACAGTTTCCCTCCGTGATTCTGCATAAACAACCAGCACAAACTGCTTCAAACACTAAATTTCTCTCACCTCTCAAACTGAGACATAGCAGTTCACATCTACGTAGCATGCATTCAAACAGGTCGATTAGCAGCTGTGGAAACTCTCTCAGTAGGTCCAGGTACATTTGATGGCTTGTGATACCTGGACTGAGAGTCTAATTATAGCAAAGTGGTGAATTCTGTATCTGAATTATTGGGAAGAGTACATTTCACAGGGTTGACCTTCTTTTCACAGCAATGACCAGGAACAATGTGCATTGAGTTACAGAAGCAGTCAATTGGTGTAGTGAAGTAATCTAAGGGAAGTCACAACACTCCCTGGAACTTAAAGAGACAGGTCAAAGCAAATGCCAGTTGGATACAGAAAGTTTTATTTTATAGGGGTAGTGGGAACAGAATTTCTTTTAATCAGTGGAAGATTTTTTTACGAATTGTGACAAGTTTGTATTTTAGTGACAATGCTCAGGGTATTGTAATACATATGTCAGCTTGTGCCATTACTGGGCTGGAATCCTAGGCAGCTGTCAGTTTTGGAAGGAATTGTAAAAGGGCAGTATGGTGCCAACCTGAAGGGACAGGGAAGTGAAGAGTAATCGTGTATGATTTGGAGAAAGGTATGATTTGACTCAATCTCCTCATTTTAATATTAAACATACTGGCAGAGTAGGTGATGGGAAGTTGAGGAGATTTTTACTTGAAAGGGAAGGAAGCAGGTTTTTGTGTCTCAGTAGAAGTCAAGCCAAATGTCTTAAACGGTTGTCAACAAGGCTCATAGTATTTCCTCTTGTACTCTAATTAGGTCAGATCACACAAAGCAGACTGGGTATTATGGCAGAGGACATTGTGATTCATTTATTAGTATTCTTGCTACTACCTTAGAAAGTAATAGGTTGAAATCAAATTCCAGTGATTATGGGCTGGATTTTTAGCTGCTGCTGGAAAGGAGGAGTAGTAGAATTTCATACCACTGGTTAACATGCCAGCTCTCAAGCTTCTTTCTTCTGCTGGGCAATCATTTCCAGAGCCGGGTACTAGTGGCTGAGAACTACCTACTGTAAATGGTGGGAATAGGAATGGGTGTAGGCCATTCAGCCCTTTGAGCCAGCTCCACGATCATGGCTCAGTACCATGATCCCACTTTCACCCATACCTTTTCATCCTTTTAATCCTAAGAACTATATTAATCCCCTTATTGCAAACATTTAATGTTTTCGCCTCAACCGCTTTCTGTGGCAGAGAATTCCACAGGCTCACTACTCTGGGTGAACAAATTTCTCCTAATCTCAGTCCTAAATGGCTTATTCCATAGCCTTTGATGGTGAACTTAGGTTTGGACTTCCCAGTCATCAATAACATCCTTCCTGTATTTTCCCTCGCTGATCCTGTTCGAAGCTGATAGACTTCTACGGGAATCTCTCAATATTCTTCAAAACTCCACTGAATATAGTCCTAATTGATCCAGTCTCTCTTCCCTACTCAGTTCTGTCATCCGAAGAATCAATATGTGAGTTAGCCTCCTAGAGCAGATTGGAAGTCAGTGTTCTAGTCAGACTTAGTGCTTCTCCTTGCCTGAATTTCTCCTGCCCTCTGCCCTCATTCCCAACAGCAGCTGGCCGGATGCAAAGATAACTTTTAATTTCCAGTTTGAAGGTGAACTTCTGTTTTGGGAGATTTCATGCTCACTTACCTGCCCAGACACCTTCTGCAGGTTTCAAGCTGGAAGGCCAATGATTAATCCTCCCTCATTCCCGATTAGATGGCAAGCCTAGCTTCTTACTCTCAATTGACTACTGCGCAGAAAATCTGATTGAGTGACTATTCCGCACTCAGTTCAAGGTTCTAACACCCACTTGAGCCTGGTGATAGCGTTCAGAAGCCTACACGGAAATCATGTCCTTGAACACAAAATCTAGATTGCACTGTAATGCTTCATTGTTAGAAGTGTCATCTTAGTGATGAGATATTAAACAAAGCTGCGCCTTAAAGGGTCAATTATATTTTTAATTACTAAGCATTTGCAAAAGGAGTCATGTCATAGTGACACCAGATCACATGGACTGGAGCCTGAGTCTGTTATTATTCCCACCATTTACAGTAGGTAGTTCTCAGACACTACTACCCGGCTCTGGAAATGATTGCCCAGCAGAAGAAAGAAGCTTGAGAGCTGGCAAGTTAACCAGTGGCATGAAATCCTACTCCTCCTCCTTTCCAGCAGCAGCTAAAACTCCAGTTCATAATCACTGGAATTTGATTTCAACCTATACTTTCTAGCATTATAAGGGATGTTCACTGTTATCGTAAAAAATGTGTAGACTTCATCGTATTGCACAAGACCCCAGCTATCCTCTCACGTGGTCAAAAAACAACCCAAGGTACTATTTTAAAGATAAACAAGAAAGTTCTGTAAGTAGCTTGGGCAATATTTATACCTCAATCAACCTGATTGTAACATAATGTTTGGTCAATAACAACTTGCTATTTGTAAGAATTTACTGCACACAAACCAATTGTTTCCTACATGACAATGGTGGCTATTCTTCAAAAATACTTAATGAGATGTAAAGCACTTTGGGATATACTGAGTTTGTGACAGATGCCACTTAAGTGCAAGTATATTGTATTTTATTTGTGATTATTATGGGCTACACCCTTAAGTGTAAAAGATTAAGTTTTCAACAAGAAGTTGACATGCCAACCCAACAGGAATTGAGTACTTTGCCAGGAAATTTGAGATTTATTAAAAGTTACTGGGGATGTTAATTTGGAAGATGATATCACTGCAGTCCATTATGCCAAACCCTGTTGAAGAATTTCTGCTAGTTTAGTCTGCTATGTTCAAAATAGCTGTTATTCTTCAGAATTTGCAAGGAAATAATGCTCCACTTCCTTTTTCCAGCTAATGCTATAAATTTCTTATAATTAGGTGTCATGTGGAAGATTCACATGTGATCACTGAAGAACTCCACTTTCTTCAAGCTCGTTGCTGCACTGTGGTCCATGAAGCCATTTTATGGTTTTGTCTTGGCATTGCCCTCAAGCCTTGCAGATGTGATGCCAGAATCAGAAGAATATTAGGAAGAAAGAATTAGGTGGAAAAGATCGTAAGGCCTTTTGAGTTTGTATCACTATTCAGTAAGACCAAAACTTTCACCTCAACTTCACTTCCCCACCCTATTCTGAAATCCCTAATTCCATTAAGAGTTTTGCACTTACTCAACATTTCTGCAGAAAGAATCAATTACTTCTCAGCATTAGTTTTGCAGAGTTGTTATTGGCCATCTTTTGTTTCTATAAGCCCTATGTTAGTACAGACTCTCCTGAGTCTATTGTGTTTTGAATGAATCAGCCTGGTATAGGTAATCTATTGGATAGTTCTGCAGTCATCCACTTCTTTAACATTATTGCTAAAATTGTTGCACTCATGAGTTAGCTACTTACAAACCTGTTTTCAGTAATTAGGTTTTACCTACCCAGTCAGATGGGTAATTCTCTCTGCCACATGCAGTCTAATTCAGTTTGTTTTGTAGTTTGTTCCTATTTTAGAGGGTGGTAAAAGTCAAGCAGAGAGCCTCAGTGTCCCTGACTCTTAGGTCAGAATACATGCTGATCACAGCTGATTTCACAATGGACAGGTCCATCACATCATGGACTTTGAAGCTATTGCAGTGGAATCTGCAGGATCATATACTCAATTCCTCAAGTATGTTCCACAGCTTTTTGCCTGCAGCATTGGTTGGTAACGTCACCCAGGATCTGGTGCTTGACGACACCCAGGATCAATGGTATTATTTCCAAATTGGACAGTTTT
Organism: Hemiscyllium ocellatum; assembly: GCF_020745735.1. Lineage (NCBI taxonomy): Eukaryota > Metazoa > Chordata > Chondrichthyes > Orectolobiformes > Hemiscylliidae > Hemiscyllium > Hemiscyllium ocellatum. Next base: position 33,358,638 of record NC_083405.1, read on the forward strand.
TCTCAATAAATACCATGGTAATGAAATCCTTGGTGGTCAATAGAGAGTCACAACATTTAAAGCACTTTCCATATTGTTGTTCCTGGCTCTGTGGGCAGAGAAGGTGCGCCAAAAGTAATTGTGTGAAAAAGGCAGGGCTTTGTGCACTCAAATCTGGAGCTGGATGCTTGTCCAGGCTAAACTCTTCTCAAAGTGTCTGATTCCATTTGGTAGTATTTTCCCAGCCCTTGAGAGGCATGAGCAATAGTGAGAATTGTGGGGGGATGTGGTGAGAATGAAAAAAAAATGTTTCTGTATGTTGAGAAAAGAAAGGTCCAATCCTCTTCTGGAAGTTCAATGGCTAGAATGTTGATTGTGTGTGCACAGTTAAGAGGCCCAGCACACAGCACTACCCACCTCTTACTTTGCCAGTTTATGTGAGATAATTGAAGTGTTTGTGGTGTTGTGGACCCAGCTCCCCCTGGTCACACCATGACTGTTCTCCTCTTCTGCTAACTCAAGCCATGTACTTTTGCTCTTCTGCAGGGTGAGGATGGGGGTTTCTGGTCAGATGTATGGAAGAAAATATGTTTGTGACTGTTTCTTCTCTATGCCATGTTTAGCATCAGCAAATGCATATGGAACCAATCCTTGCGCTAATCAGCATTTGAAAAGTTGACATAGACAGCAAAAGGGTCATGAAATGGAACTGAATTGATGACTCAGAAATATAAATCCATTTCAGGACCTCTACATATGATGAATCTCAGGTGAGGACTCAAAATACTACCCATCTCTTACTGATCCATTCTATTGAATTCTTGGATGAATTAGTCAATATATATAAATATCATTTCACATAAATAAAATAATTATTATTTTCCACCCAAACTAATTCCATCTGCTTAAGGTTGACAAAATGTCAAAAGTTAATTACTCATTATAGCTGGCACCTAATCCATTTTCTAGCCACTGTTTGCTTCCATGTACTGTTTCAGATCATGTTCTAGTTTGTAAATCCTTTATAAAGCCCCAGGGTTGTATAGTCCCAATTCAGTAAGCAAGTGACATCAGATATTTTTGCTGCCCACTTCACCAGGAACAGAAAAAAACACAGAATGCCTAACATGTCAGGAAGGTCAGACATTGTGTTCAGCTTCATTTATGTCCATCGTTCCCGTGGAGACAATCTGCTTTTCAAACTATGAAACAAATCTACTTGATTAATGTCCAGATGTTACAAGGTAGCTAGTGGCAGTGAACTTTGGTTTCTAAATTTACAGAAGGCTGTCTTAACTGCTGATATGATTCTTTCGTTTCTCAGGATGGAGAAATTGGATATTTAAGGCACAATCAGCATAGATTATATGAGCCGTTTAAGTGGTAGTTGTAAAATTTTCTGTTGGACTTGATTGAGACAGAATAATTTAAAATCTATATTTTTTTCCCCGTCGCTGGAGGAAAATATGCTATGAGATTAAAATTTGACACAGTTTGATGATCTGTAATGCAATGTTATGAGCTGAAAATGTGTTGCTGGAAAAGCGCAGCAGGTCAGGCAGCATCCAAGGAGCAGGAGAATCGACGTTTCGGGCATGAGCCCTTCTTCAGGAACATTCCTGAAGAAGGGCTCATGCCCGAAACGTCGATTCCCCTGCTCCTTGGATGCTGCCTGACCTGCTGCGCTTTTCCAGCAACACATTTTCAGCTCTGATCTCCAGCATCTGCAGTCCTCACTTTTTCCTAATGCAATGTTATGAACAAGTTAAAAACGATTGCCCATCTTAAGATTCAAAACTAATTTCAGATTTAGGAAGATCTGAAAGTACGTTCAATTTATGCATTGTAAATTTACTAGATTTCTTTTTACAGCTCTGAGATGTACATTCAAAATGGGGAAGGATGTTGTTCTTTCCTTCCACAATGTGAGGTTTTGACCGATACTCCTAACTCACTGATCAATACAATGGATCTTCAATGTATTTCCAGTGTTGTATGAATTCTCAACACAACTCAAAATGAATTAAGATTTGGCTTCCAATTTCTTTTTTACCCATTAGATGAATCTGTACTAAAACCTTCTGTTTCAGTTCATATAGTTATGTCCATGTATGTCCAGATACACAAGTGTTCCACTGCAATCCTTTTCCGAATAAATGATCTAAAGAGGTAGGGGAATCAAAAACTAGAGGCCGTAGGTTTAAGTGAGAAGGGAAGGATTTTAAAGGGACCTAAGGGGCAACTTTTTATGCAGGGGATGGTGTGTGTGTGGGATGAGCTGCCAGAGGAAGTGGTGGAGGCTGGTACAATTACAACATTTAAAAGGCATCTTGATGGGTACATATAGGGTTTAGAGGGTTGATGGGCCAAATGCTAGCAAATGGGACCAGATCAGTTTAGGATATCTGGTCTATTGGACTTTAGGCAGTGAAGAGGATCAAAGTGAAAGTCAGATTTTGCATTTCCTTTGCTTGAAACCAAAGACACTTCCTGTAGACATAACCCATCAGTAACATGGAAACTCTCCCTAATCTCCCACATCCAACCAGAAGAGCACATTATTCCACTAAAGGCCATCTTTGCACCTGAACAATCTACAGACCTAGAATAATAGCACCATCTTACTATTCTAAAAAAATACTTGCTCCAGGCTAACTTAGTCTTACATTGTATATTTTTAAAATTTAATCATGAGACAGGTCTCAATAGAACATATAATCAAAAAGGAACCCACTCTAATCACTACTGCAGATTTACAGCAAGATTATACTTAACTATGCACTTAGCTTCTCCTGTGCTGTGAGCTCTCCCACATAGATTCGTCTAAGTTCAGCTATGAATTTCACTGCTAATTTTGTTTCAATGCACTCTGATATCCAGAGATACTTGAACCCAAATAGCAAAGGCAGTAGCTGTGTAAGACAGCGGTGTAGGTTTCTTTCTCTGACCATGTGTTTGCTGTCTTTGTCTCTGTGAAAAGCAAAATAAAAACAGAAAGTGCTGGAGAAACTCAGCATGTCTGGCAGCACCTGTGGAGAGAGAAGCACAGTTAATGATTCAAGTCTGATTTACTTTTCTTCAGAACTTCAGTAACAGTGAAAAGTAATGTTTGTAATTTGCTACTTAAAAACCATTTACACACAACAAGATGGATGTGAAGAAAATTGTTGAACTCAATGTTGAATTCAGTAGGATTTGGAATGGAAGGTCAAAGAGTAAACTGCTGTCCCTTGAGCTTGTATTGAGTTTCACTAAAACACAATAGCAAGCCACGGGCAGAAAGGTCAACTTGGGAGCAAGATGTAAAATTAACAAGAAGACATTCCACTCCCAAGCATTCCAGATATCCTCCTATTTCAAATGAAGTGCTTTTCCCCCTCTGTCATCCAGCAACCCTCCACCACACCACCTCCATTCCACATTCCGCTGCTCTAAAATGCATCTCTAAATGCAATAAAGGCAGGGTCCCCCTTGTCCTCACCTACCACCCACCAGTCTCTGCATCCAACCCCCCTTTCTTAAACACTTCCGCCAACTCCAACTAGACCCTACCACATCTTCCCCTTCCCACCCCTCTCTGCCTTCCACAAGGACCGTTCCCTTTGTCCATCCTTCGTTCCGGCCACCCTCCCCATCAACACACTCTGAACCCCAACCGGAAGAAGTGTAAAACCTGCCAGCATACCACCTCCTCACCTCCATCAAGAGCCCCAAACAGCCTTCCAGGTGAGACAGAGGTTCATCTGCCTCTTCTCCAACCTAGTTAATTGCATTTGGTGCTCCCAATGTGGTCTTCTCTACATTGGGGAGACCAAACGTAAATTAAGGGAACGCTTCACTGAACATCGCAGTTGGGCTCGCAGGGGCCAATCTGACCTCCCAGCCACTGCCCATTGTAATTCCCCTTCCCAATCCCTTTCTGAAATGACCATCCTTGGCCTCCTCCATTGCCCCAATGAATCAGATCGCAAATTGGAGGAACAACACCTCATCTTCTGTCTGGGAAACCTATAGCCCAGAGGACTCAAAATTGAGATTTCCAATTTCAAATAACCTCCCTTCCCATCATATAACTCCCTTCCCAGCCCCTCCCTCTCCCTTCCATTCCTCTCATCAATTCTTCTATTCCAGCCACCAACCACATACATTCCTCCAATTGTCCAACTAGGTACCCTCTACCTGTCTTCACCTATCCCCACTTCACCACCCTGCCCCTCCACCCCCTTTATTTGCAGCTCCCCTTACACCCACCCCCAGCCCTGAAGAAGATTTACACCTGAAACAAGTTCTCCACCTCCTGATGCTGTTTGGCTTGCTGTGTTCTTCCAACCTCCTGCGTGTTTACCTATTTGTTTAAGTAGGAGTCAGTTAAAGGGACTGACTTCTTCCTGACAAAGAACAGCTAGGTTGATATCCAACTGCATGTTGCTGCAGCTTGGAGAAAGTGTTACCGACTGGGCCAAGGCTGAAATTATAGATGCACGTATATGCTAAGGACACATGCACACACCACACACACACATGCACCAAACATATCACATACATTCACACATGCGCCACAGACACACAGTACATGCATTCATGCTTCACACATGCCATGCATATAAACCTCAAACATAACAGACATCATGCCCCACACACATGCCACACCACAGATACATGTCACACACATTAACCATGCCACACATACATGCCATCTATACATACACACACACACACTCACCATAAATAGTGCACATATGTCACACACAAGCACATGCGCCACACACGCACACACCTGCGCCACACACATATACCAGAAAAGGCACACACACCCAGAACCTGAGAGCTTTTAACAATGTACATTTTGAACTACTGGAACAAAGGCCCTTTATCAGTGTAGTTATCAGTTTAATCAACTGGCATTTTTTACTGTGGTGAGTTGATTAAACAATTCAACTTTGATAAGACAGCATTTGATAAATTCAAAACTGTATAACATAACATAGACATTGGGTTGGGGATATCTGGTCGGCATGGACGGGTTGGACCGAAGGATCTGTTTCCATGCTGTACATCTCTATGACTCTAAATTACATGATTTGGGAGGTTACATAAGCCTGTACTGGGATGGGAGTGGGTGCTGGAGGAGCAGTGGTTAGTGGTGTAGGGTGTGCGGGAGGTTCAGGTTGCTCTGAAAAGGAAGGTGGATGTCCCACTCACTGTTCAGGACAGCATACCTGTGTGTCCCTTCCATTATATCCTCCCAGTCTGCAGTGTGGGCACAATCTCCCAGGCTCCCACATTGTCAAAGTGCACATCATACCTCTCTGTACAAATAATAATGATTTCAGTCTGTCAATCTCATTCTGGCACTTTGAGTGATCAGCAGAGTGGGCTACATTTTCTCCTGCTGCTTGGTGCAGGTCTCTGATTGCCACTTGCAGATCTTTACACTGCTCTACAAGCACTGCTGTGTTTCTCTGGTCAGCATTTCGATCTGACTGCTGACTGCACCTTTTCAAAATGAGCTTGAAAGTGCCACATATGCAGTCAGTTTATGTGGGCTGTGGTGCTCCTCTTCCAGGAACTTTAAATTTATTCTTTCTAATTCTAACTCGCACCCTCTAACATCTCATTAAGTCTGAGGATCTCTCTCGCTCCACTCCCCACCCCCACCCCAATTCCTTCTTAATTTCTCATGTGGTGCTATTTCTTTTCTCTCACTCTCTTTGTATGATTCTTTAAATTTAAGATCTCCTCTTCTTTACTGTGGTGCTCATCCAATTAACTAGCTGTGGCTATGGTTTTTTTCCAACTCTGGAAGTACTTCAACTTCCCTAAACCACACTGTGCTTCCTCCCAGTGATTCTGACTCTCAGATTCCAGACCTGATGCTAGTTTATCACAAAATTTTATCCACTCAAGCCACTTCTTATTTAAATATTTCATGAGGGTTTTCACCCAATTCATAGCAATAACTATAGCATATACTTTACCCTCCCCTCTATGGCTCACATTTCAAAATCTATTGTTTATATATCTCATGATGTAAGTACTTGGTTCTGCTCAATTTCTGATCAGTTACATTTCCTTTTTGATGCTATCCAGGGCTATCCAGAGATGTCAGTGCTGTAAAGTGAAAAAAGTGGGTAAATGTAGCCTGACTAATCTTGATCAGTTTACAGTTACCCCTTTTAACTCAAGCACGTTATGTGGTGAGATAGACAAAAAAAGACATGAGTCACAGGAAGGTGCAACACAACTTGTCACAAGGTACAAGGAACTGGAGGGTTTGTGCAGTTCGGATGCCAGTCGTAGGTGTTCTCTGGAGACATTGGTGAAGAAGGTGCAAAAACCAGAGGGAGCTGGGGGCTCAGTTTGCATCCTCCCTTCATGCCCTTCTCAAAGATTCTGTGGCCTGTGTCCAATACTAGCATTGGATGGGGGCAGGAAGATCTAATGAGATGGGTACTTTCCATATTTGAATGTTGCAGAATATTGTTTTGAACCTTCAGCTGGCAAGTGCTGTCCTTGTCACACTGTCTGACTGAACTAGGTGCCAACAAGTCTGTGTATCATTCTTCTAACAAAGCAGCCCCGCTGGAGGTGTAAACAATGGTTTGTTCTGAAACAATGTGGCCATTAGTGCCTGGTCAGGCAGTTCCAGGACTGTCTGGTTTTGACTGGAAGTTGATTGTTCAAGGCCTGGCTGCACTGTCTGTTCCAGCTCTGCAATTACCAGTTGAGAGGCTTGCTAGGTTTAAACTAGGCTTCTGCCTTTTGAGTTTTTAATCATGCGCCTGAAACAAAGCGTCAACATTTCTGTAACAATCCTGGAGCTCATGGTCACCTGACTATGCCAGGCATATACCTTTCATGATGTACTTTATTTGTACTCATTCTTTAAAAATCCAAACAACACATTATTTGTTCCCTCTGTACTTATGTACTCAAGCAAGTGTTTACCTAACTATCCCTTAATTAATGTATAACCATCAACTGTTCACTGTTCCATTTGGTCTCAGGCATCCCTGCCGGACCTTCCAGATGGCAGCACATTCTGTTCAAATTCACTTTTGAAACAGAGAGGTCCAACAAGCTCTCTTTCCTCGACATTTTCGTCAAGAAATTCACCAATAAGTATTCAGCAACTGTTGTAACACAAACCTACTGTTTCTGATCAATATACACTTTGGGATTTCTACAGCTCCCTACATTAAAGATGGATTTTATGAGCTATCCCTTAAGTAAGGTCAGAGCTATTTGCTCACCATGCAAACATGATTATGTAATAGTCTGCATCAAAGCTACACTGTGAGATAGTGCCAAACCAGTCAGATTGTTGCTTGTTCTTTTATTAGGAGGAGAAAGTGAGGACTGCAGATGCTGGAGATCAGAGGTGAAAATGTGTTTCTGGAAAAGCGCAGCAGGTCAGGCAGCATCCAAGGAGTAGGAGATTCGACATTTCGGGCATAAGCCCTTCTTCAGGAATCCTGTTGTTTTATTATGCTCATTCAAAAATGAGCCTGACACTATTACTTTGGATCTGAAAGGTGCTCAGTCTACCATAAACTATTTTGGAAAGGAGAGGTTTCTCCAAAACTCTGAGCAACAGTAGTTTGCACAAGTGATATTTTCCACTAACAGGATGCCTCTGTCAAGCCAAAATGATGTTCTGCCTGCCATAAAAAGTGAGTTATGAAGCATACAAATTTCAGTGTAAGTGAACTGCCTGGGACATGGTTAAACAAAGACTTGCAGATCACGTTAAATACCATGCCTCTTTGGCTCTTTGCAATAGATATAATACTGAGTGTTTCAACCAACTGCTGCTTGAGAAACTCAGAACAAAATCTCTAACATTAAATGTGATTTCACAATTGGACAGCACATGCCGAACAATCCTAAGTGTACTACGAATTGTACTAACAAACAATTTATGGCTTTAATTAGATTAGATTAGGTTACCTACAGTGTGGAAACAGGTCCTTCAGCCCAACCAGTCCACACCCACCCTCCGAAGAGTAACTCACCCAGACCCATTTCCCTCTGACTAATGCACCTAACACTATGGGCAATTTAGCATGACCAATTCACCTGCACATCTTTGGACTCTGGGACGAAACCAGAGCACCTGGAGGATTATCAGTTGAGCTCGCAATGTATCATACTAATGCTTGTTAGAAGCTAGGTATATTCATGTGCAAGGACCTGTCCTCTGCAAGAAAAGGGAACATGTCCAGGCATTGTGCATTTTTAAAATTACTCAAAAGTTTCATGGTGCAATCTCCATAAGCCTCAACCAATCAGAGCTGACTTGCCAACTAATTAACAGACTTTTCTCATGCAGCAAAAACTACCTCGCCTTTTGAAATTTGACTTGGCTTGCATCCGTCCTGATGGGTACAAGACCAAAAGTTTTAACAATAGGTCTCTCTTTTTTTACAGAGTCTAGATTAGAGTAGTGCTGGAAAAGCACAGCAGGTCAGGCAGCATCCGAGGAGCAGGAAAATCGACGTTTCGGACAAAAGCTCTTCATCACGATGAATCAGTTTCCTGACTCTGGTTTCCAGTATCTGCAGTCCTTGTTTTTACCCTCTCATTTTTACAGCAATACTCAAGTTCTATATCACTGAGAGTTGAATTGAATGTTATTATGGTTTTTGAGGGATTTTTACAAGGCCCAGTGAGATATCTCACCATATCTTACCAAATGCACCTCATTAACTACCTACCCCATCCTCAAGGCATCCCTCACATCTGATTTTATCCCATCCTGACCATATGTCATACCAAGAGCAACACATACTCCTTGGATATCTGCCAACAGACCAGCATCCCTTGCACCGGCACCATCTTTAAAAGCCTGCTGTGCATTTGAACAAGCACTGACTGGCAGTCTGGAGCCGCCCTGCACAGTTCTTAAACCTGATAGATAGGGAAAAATTGGCACCTTGCTTTGTGGGCTGAGATCTAGACGTCCTGCTGGACAGAGTGGTGCAGACATTGTGCTTCCTCTGCCCCCAGGACCAGCAACAGGGACACTGTATGAAACAGTGCCAGCCTGGTCTGAGGTTGCACCGGGATTAGTATAGTTGCAGTTGTCTGAAGGAATAGTCAGCACTGTAGGGGGAATATCAATGTCCTCCTGCACTCCACCAGGATAAGTGCTACCATCTTCTCTCCAACACCTCACACTCAATCTAAATCTGCTACAGTACCCTCCTCCTACCTGGACTCATGCTCTACCACTCTCACTAGTGCTGCAACATCTCCCCTTACTTGTTCTCACACACCCCTACCACCAGCATCACTAACTCTGCATGCCCTCTGTTCACTCACTCAGGACAACTCCCCACCTGCACCAGAAGTACCATCAGGACCACACACTTTCATCTCTAGTGTACCTACCTCACGCTTGTTCCAGGACATTAACCTCACAATAAGACAAAAAGAGGTGAGAAGGGTGCTGTGCTTCCCAACATTTGGTTCCTCAACCCTTATGTGGACAGCATCGTGTCTTTGACCACCATGAGTGGCTGACTGATAGTGTCCAAACCCCTGGACTGGTATCAGAGATTGTTCTAGACTTACCGTGATGGGACCACCTGAACACAGGCTATCTGCCTTGACTTGATTGAGGCCTGCTAACAACCTAGCTTTGTATTTGCACTAAATGGGCAGGCAGGAGAGATGTAATATGAGCTTGGTAGATTTGGATGAGGTGGCAAACACAAAAAAAACAGGCAAAGCAATGCAAGATGCTATGAGCATCAAGGCAGAGTCACAGTCTATGAGTGCTCATGACAGCAAGTGAAAAACCTGGAGATGCAGTCTTGTTTAGTCTATGAACTGGATATGTGTCCCTGAGTTCAGAGTTTCCCTGCAACAGCATTACATTGATAGTTGCCAGTCCATCATTGAACTGCATATGTGTCCTGTAGGTGTATTGGAGATGTGCATGAGGGTCTTAGAAGCTGGCACATGCTGATATCAATGTATATAGATGCAGAGTGGCTGTGGCCAGTGCCCATAGAGCATGTCCTTAGGTGTTAGTGCCCACAATCAATCATGGTGGTGGTCTTTTCAAGCATGTGGCATGCTGAAGGTACTTGCTGTAACTTCGATGTCAAAAATTCTTGATGTGTAGTTTGTTCAATGCATTTGCAAAATAAGAAGTTGAATATTAATGAGATGAATTGCAGCATTAATGAGCTACTTGGCAACTCACTACTCCCTGAAGAGAAACTCACCATGTCACTCATTAAAAGCATAAAAGATTAAGTGAGATGCTCCCAATGTCAAGATGGGCCTCACTGGATGTCTTGGTTGACTCTGCCACAGCCCACATCGCTCAGACCCCTGTAGGATTTTGCCCCAAGTGATTATTTACATTTCACCTGAAGTACTTAAAGAGAGACTTTACATTTGTTTTCCCCAATAAATCAAATTTCACTTGATTGCTTTGTTCTTCTCTCAGTTCTTTTACATGCTTAGAGGTCTTTCTTAAGCTTATCATTACGGTCCTGTGTCCTAGGCACCTTAAAATTTTGGAATTTCTATCTTTAATAGTTATCATTACCATTGCTGTCATCCCGATCTTGTTTTCTTATGTTCCTTCCTACATCTCAACATTATACATCCATCACTGGGTCCCTCAAACTGGCCCTTCTAAAGTTTAATCATCTAATTCTTTTTATTCTTATCCTAATTGTCATAGTCATGAAAAAACCATAGACCAGTCATTGCCTCACCTCAGCTCTTGTTATAATGTCTTATTTGGCTGAGGACAAGATATATTTTTAAAATCTTAATCTTATTAAAGTGCTAAATTGACTATTGTTTTTCTTATTTCCAAAAATATTTGAACAATACCCACTCAGTGACCTGGAGATCTACAGAAAATTCCTACCAGTGGTTTACCCTCCCTCTCTTCATTTCCGATAATACACATAATTCAGCTTCCACTAATTCTTTTTGATGTTTTGGATTTCCTGTATCATTGTATCCTCCTTTTAGCAAGAATGTTATCCACCTCACCGATGCCTTCTAGGAAGTTTATAATTGTGCATATCAATTCCCTACCAAAACAGGGAGAGAGAATGTTACAGGAGGGTAAAAGGACAGCAATCAAAACTTTTGGGGGACATTTGCCAATTGATTAGGAAATGAGAGTTTGGAAAGAGGGAGACAAAAAGATTCCTCAATGAGTCATAAAGGACCACTCACATAGAACATTTACCATCTGCAGCCACCATCTCTGCCTCCATTTCGCTCATGGGTTTCCTGAGAACTGGGATGCCCATATCGTAACTGTTAAATTTATTTCAGACTCCTAATTGCACTGTGGGAACCTGTTTTAAGTTAAAGAGTGTCTGCCTTGCAGCAGGAATCTCCAAAAATACAAACCTACTGTTAAAATGGCAGATGATGCACATGCAGCAGATTTTCCATTCTAATTTTCCTATCCATCATGAGGGGTTGACGGTGAGCAAATATCAAGACCCAGGTTTACAATTTAAACTTGCCATCAACTTTAATCAATTGGAAGTAAATCACATCTTAATAGTCAATCCAACCTGTCTATAAGGTTAGGTTAGCCTTTGCAAAACTAAGTCATATGCTTGAATCCCACCAGGAATCATGTAATCTCCTGGGATGAGGAAACAAGCAGATGAAAACCCTAATCAATTCGACAACAAAATCTAGAAAATTCCTCATCAAATTTTTTAAGCAATCTAAAAATACTGCAGGCAATCTAAAATATTGCAGGGAGTTGCATTGGCCCAAGTTTACAAATCAGGGCACTTACCTCTTGATAACATGGTACCTAGCAATATTGATAAAGGTGTGTGTGATGGTTGCATTAGGGCTGTTGCTCTGTCATCATTGTGGCTATATCTCAAGGTCAAAGATGACGGTCTTCGTACCATTGATCTAATTATGGACTCGCTGGTGGCTTATGAGTCCGGTCTTGGCTTTAAAAGTTCTTTCGCATTCAGGGCACGTAGTTCCAGATGGCAGATCGGGCTTTGGATGTTGCTGCCTCACTTTCAGTTTTCTTCTCTTTTCTTCTATATCTGCATATCTTCAAAAATTGCTGTTCCTTATCAGATGATGTTTTGCCAGAGTTTCCTGTCCTTGGCACTGGTTTCCCAATTGTTGATGTCAACGTTACATCTCTTCATGTTGGCTTTTAAAACATCTTTGAATCTCTTCTGTTGTCCACCTCTTTTACGCTTGCCTGCTTTAAGCTGGGAGTCGAAGATTTGTTTCGGCAGATGTTCATCTTACATCTGAACAACATGACCGCTCCATCTTAGTTGGTTCTTGATGATGTAGGCTTCAGTGCTTGCTGTTTTGCTTCATTCAGCGCACTGATGTTGGTTCTTCTACCTTCCCAGCTGATATTCAAGATGTTTCAAAGGCATCGTTGATTGAACTTTTCAAGTGCCTTCAGATGTTGCCATTACGTTGTCCAAATTGCTGATGCATACATGAGCATTGGGATCACCAGTGCTTTGTACACTAACATTTTGTTATTTGTCTGGATGTCATGATCATGAAAAACTCTTGTTTGGAGACGTCCAGCACATTTAAGACAACGTTGGATCTCGTCATTAAGGTTGACATTGCAGGAGAGGTGACTTCCAAGATACGGAAAGTGGTTCACAGTTTCCAGGGTTGTTTCGCCAAGTTGAACTTTTGGTTTTATCTGATTTGTCTCAATTGGTGATGGTTGATAGGTGACCTGAGTCTTCTTATAATTGATGGTAAGTCCAAGTTTTGTGTATGCATGGTTGAAGGCAGTCAGAATCTTTTGTAGGTGGTTTTCTGAGAGAGCTGTAACACTATTGTCATCTATGTATTGGAACTTAACAAGGGAACTCATAGATGTCCTGATCTTGGATTTAAGACGGGCCATCTATTCTGTAGATAATTTTGATTCCTGTGGGGATAGGCCGTCCTTGATGATGTGGATGATTGTTGCAGTAAAGATGGTGAACAAAGTTGGGGCAATCACGATCCCTGTTTTATTCCTGATCTGACTTGGAAAGACTCACAGTAACTGTTGCTGACCATGACTGTGGCAAGCATGCTATCATGGAGGAGTGTCAGGATTTGAATGCACTTTCAGGGCATCCATAGGTGGATAGGACATCCCATTGGAGTTCTCTTGATACTGAGTCAAAGGCTTTGGTGAGATTGATTAATGCATATACAAAAGCTGAAGTTGTTTATGACATTTTTCTTGTAGTTGTCGCATAGTGAAGATCATGTCGATTGTTCCACATGACTGGTTTGTGTTTCTGGAAGGATCTTCCCACTAAAGACTTGAGCTGGTTGTTCGTGATGCAGGTAAGGATCTTTCTTGCTGTTCCTAACAGAGAAACTCCCTGATAGTTTCCGCATTCAGATCAATCGTCTTTCCTTTTGTAGATGGAAATATTGCTGAGCCTCTAATGTCTGCTGGTACATCTTCATTTATCCAGATCTTGATGAGAAGTTGATGCAGTTGGAAATGAAGTAGGTTACCTCCAATTTTGTACACCTTGGTTGTTATTCCACTGAGTCCAGCGGCCTTGTTGTTTTTCAGGTTTTGATGGCTGTCTCAACTTCTTTAAGTGTTGGTATTTTGCTTAGGGAGTTGTCAACGGGCTGTTTTGGCATGTTGTTGATCATATTCCTGTCAAATGGGATGGTTTGATTTAGAAGATCTTCAAAATGCTCCCTCCATCTAGAAGCAATGTCAGAATTGGTCTTCAGGATGGTTGAACCATCTTTGCTTTTGAGAGGGGGTTGACTGTGTGGATGGGCCAAAAATAGCTTTAGTTGCATTGAAGAAGCTTTGAATGTCATTGGCATCTGCTAGTTGTTGGGTTTCCTGAGCTTTCTTCCTCCAACATTGGTTTTTCAGGTTTCGAGTGCTCTTCTGGACTGCAGCCTGCATTCTTGATAGCATTTCCTTTTGGTAACCAATTGTTGGTCATTTTGTAAGGTGATGAAAGCTTATCTCTTTTCATTGATAAATCATTGGAGCAGTTTGTCGTCGTCATCGAACCAATCCTGATGTTTTTTCATCTTGAACCCAATTGTTTCTTTGCAAGAGGTACTGATAGCATTCTTCAATTGATTCCAGTATTTTCCTACAGATGGTGGGATTTGTTGAGGCAGTGGTGCTTGAATATTTTGTTGAACCTTCTGTGTATGGTTGATGTCTTAGAGGACGTCAACATTGAATTTCTTGATAGTGTTCTGATTTTGGCGTTTCCTTTGGGCCGAATCTTCATTCTCATAGTGGATGAGATGAGTCGATGGTCTGCCCAGCCCTCGTTGGCACCAGTAACAGCTCTTGTTATCAGTACATCTTGTTGGCCTGAGATTGTACGCTGATGTAGTTGATGGTATTTGGAGCATGGATGCTGCCAGGAGACTTTATGCCTGTTCTTCTGGTGAAATTGGGAACCAGATTGCGTTCAGCATATTTGGTGAAGAGGAGTGTTCCATTGGCATTGACCTTGCCAACCCCTTCCTTTCCTATTATTTCAGTCCAGAACCTATGATCTTTCCCAACTCTGGCACTGAAGTCTCTCAAGAGAATGATCTTGTTATTGCTGGGAACAGAGGAAGGGATGTCATCAAGTTGGGCATAGATGTTCTCCTGTACTACGTTTTCAGCATCCAGAGTTGGAGCATTGGCGTTGATGATGATGGCATGTTGGTTCTTACCGAGCTGGATTTGCACAGTCAGTTGCTCTGTAGGGTGATGGCAATAATAGTGCTCTGTGGCTTTGAAAGGTCAATTGTGGTCTGAAATTTGATTCAGCTTGTTTGTAGGAATGCTGTTATGAAGCCATCTATACTCGAAATGTTAGCTTGCTCTCTCTCCATGGATGCTGCCTGACCAGCTGTGATCTCTAGCACACTTTGTTTTTGGTACAGATTTCAGCATCTGCAGTAACTTCGTCCTCCATTGCAGTTATGCAATGTAACAGTTTTCAGTGCATTATGTAATTAGAGGTTCTAAATATGTGATTTGCAATAATCCTGGCTCTATGAGTCAATGCTTCGTAACCATTGATATTTAGCTATGTTATAATTGGATGAACCATAGCTTGAAAATGTGATTGGTAAAATCCTGGAAAGTTCTGCTAACATTTGGCTGTTGCTCAAGGCTTCATTCATGTCAGTTTTGCTGACAGTAAGTCATGTTATTAAAACAATCTAAGAAAGCAACTAACATTATGGTGAAGCACATGGGTAAGTGATGTTATCTGAGCTCTAATCATTGATAACATCAAAGCATACTTATTTGGCAGATGCTGGTGTGTGGGTACTGCTGGCTGACACAAGCACCTCAGAAGCAATCTGATATCCTTTCCTTTGATCTGTTTTTCTGAAACAATTCAAATAAAGCAATTATATTTGGTAAACTCACAGATGTCCTTAAATGCTGCTGGAAATCAAAAAAATCTTAAATAAAATAATTTGCAATATGGCTCATAGAAAACTAATTTTAGTATTGGAATGAGGCTTCATTTTAGAAGACAGCTTCCTACAAATGTTCTCAAATCTGTCAAATAATATTCTTCTCACATGCATTGTAAAATGTGAATAAGGTAGAGGTCCTGCATTCATAATCGCCATTCATTTTTCCAGTCCAGTACAGCCCATGAATGTGTGCACATGGGGAATCATGACCTTGAAAATGGATCATGATGTTCAAATTTTTGTGTGCATTCTGACATCCTACTCTCTTGACTTTAGTAGAAATAAGCATATTCCAATTTCCAGCCATTGGTGTCTGAATTCATGACTTGCACTGATTCCATTGAAGATAAACAACACGTTAATTTTCCACCTTGGTACTTTGATTGTGGGACTGAAGCATCTGTTGTACTGTTAGTTATCACTATGTTCTGCAGGGGACTGCAGAGCATTGTGCTGATAGCATGGGGTGCAGACAGCCTCCTCCACTCAAAGGCAGTCTGCTTCTCTAACAGGGAAGTGCTTCAAAAAATAATTCTGCTGTACATTAACAATGAAAAACTAGGGGAGAGAAAATGTTCTGAGGTCTTAGAAACATCATTGGATGGTTTAGTAATGCAATTGGGCAAGAAAAGAGTTCATGGGGGCCAGCAGACCTTAAAGGCCATGCTCAAAATGGAGTTAGAGCATATGGTCAGGAAGGTCAACTCCCAAGTCTGGACAAAGGACATGGCAACAGTGCCACAAGAAATCTAATCACCTCAAGTAGGTGGTCAAGTTTAGTGAATGCACCTTCACAGACTATCTCCTAACCACCACACCACCAATCGCTCACACAGTCAATGAATCATTATCCCATCACTCAATCAGCAGTACTTCCTAAAAATCAGAACTCACTCAACCAACCAGATATTGCAACTTATCCTCACAAGGTACCAACCTCTCACTGTATCCACATAGCTCTAGCTATTCAGCTATGGCAGGTTCATCATCCAAGAACAGTACAAAAACAATCACCCATATTCTTCCCTCTCCTTTTCAGGAGACAAATAAAGGGAACCAAAATAGGCCGTATACAGTAGAGGGTCCCGGCATTAAGAGGTTATTGAGTTCATAAACATTGTCCGACAGGTGCTGCATGTCAACTCTACCACATGTTGGTGCATGACCACGCAGGTTGATGTCCCAGCAATTGACAAGATTATTTTGTTCTGCGCCAAGTGCACTTCACTACCAAGGCAAACCAAAGGACAGCTCATGTGCATTAAAAGGTATCTACAGTCGATATATTGATGAGGTGGAAGTGGGTACTGCAGATGCTGGAGATTAGAGTCAAGATTAGAGTGGTGCTGGAAAAGCACAGCTGGTCAGGCAGCATCCGAGGAGCAGGAAAATCGATGTTTTGGGTAAAAGCAGATTCCTGATGAAGGGCTTTTGCCTGAAACGTCGATTTTCCTGCTCCTCAGATGTTGCTTGACCTGCTGTACTTTTTCAGCACCACTTAATCTTGATATGGCGATGACCCCAGTGTGAGGTCCACACATGCGTGCTGCATAAAATCAACACAAGAAAATCTGCCCTATAAATGTGATAGAATAGACCACTGATCTGCTGAAACAATAAGCTGAATTTTCACAAAAGCGTTGGAGTCTTAGCCACAACTGGAAATGTGTGTCAACCCAAGCTATGAATAACACCATGTGGGAGCAGTCTGGTTGGATGACAGTAATACAGGCTGTGGAATATGGGTGTTCAGCATGCATTCATTGATGCTCACCAATCTTGTAATTACACAGAACTTCTTGCGACACTGCATCCGCATTCTAAGGGCTTGACTTCTGATACTGACCTCCACAGCAATCTGTTCATTCATATCTGTAGGCATGAAATAAAACATTACTTCTTCACTGTATTTACCCCATTGTCTTGGAGTTTGAAAATCTCAGAACTGTCTCACATACTGTGCCATTCTTCACTGTTTCCCAGGATAGATGCACTTCCTATATGGTTCCTGATACTTCCTCCTCCCCTTTAACGGGTGTGAACAATCTTTAACAGCAACTTAAATATCCATATATAGCACGTTTAATATAATGAAACAAAAAATTAGAAAATTGTATTAAGTATGACAGTGAGTCACATGAGAAGATATTAGATCAGATACCAAAAGCTTGGTCAACGAGGTAGATGTCAGGAACATCTCTCAAGATGAAAGCAAAATAGAGAGATGGAGAGGTGTAGTGACGGTATTCCAAGGCTTGGGCCTAGGTAACTGAAAGTTTCTCCACTATTGGTGGTGGAGTTAAGTTCTGGTGGAGTTAAGTTCTGATGAAAGGTCTCTGGAAATTAACCTAATTTTCTCTTGACTGATATAATAGACCTGCTCAGTCTCTCTAGTCCTTTCTGTTTTGTTTATGGAGAAATTAAAATTGCGAATAGTCAAAAGGCAAAAGTGAGATGATTGCAAATATTTTGGCAGGTTGTGGGGCTGGAGGAGGCAACAAAGATAGGGAGGAGCAAAGTCATGCAGGGCTTTGAAAACAGGGCTGAGAATTTTTAAATCAAGATTTTGCTTAACATGGTCTCGATGTAGGTCAAGTTTTTGAGTTAAGGCATGGGCAGCACAGTTTTGGATTATGTTAAGTTTACACAGAGTGAAATGTGAGACCAACCATATTCCGTGTACTGGAATAAAAACCGAACGAACTCCAGATGTTGTAAATCAGAAACAAAAACAGAAGATGCTGGAAAAGCTCAGCAGATCTGGCAGCATTTGTGGATGGAAATCAGAGTTAATGTTTCAAATCTGGTGACCCTTCCTTAGTTCTGTGGAAGGGTCACTAGACCTGAAATGTTAACTCTAATTTTTTTCCATAGATGCTGCCAGACCGCGTGTACTGGAATAGTTGGGTATAGAAATATATGGGCATGAATAGCAATTGAAGACCTGAGACAGGGGTGATGTCAGGTAATATTAGGCAGTTTAGCCTTAGGTGATTGTTTTTGGCTCCTTTCTGATATGTGTGACCATTGATCTGTGCATTTTCTGATTGTTGCATATAGAAATCATTATTATGAATAGACAGTATAAAAGTTGGTTGCATTTCAATCAATGGACATGGGTTACTTTATTGTAAGTCTCGCACCAACGTTGGAACTATCCTGTTTACTTTACCACATTTCTTAAATTGTTTCTGTTGTAATGTGGGATGTGTTGAGTAGCTTGAGTCAAGTGTGCTGTTGTTTCAGTAGTGGTTCACATTCTACAAAACTCCTGACTCAAAAAAGTGTAATTGACATTTGTTCTATGAGAAAAAATACTGCTTAATTTGATTTTTTTGACATACTACATGATGGCTGACCTGATTAAGCAAAAGACGTCTGGAAGGTATCTGATTCTCTAGGTTGATTGTTGAAATCTCCTCAGTCATTTATCTTCAAAATTCTGCAAAAAAAGACATTGCTATGGGCCTTAATTTTCCTGCATTTTTTTGGTAATGATTTTAGTGGCTATGCTTTCAGGTGAAAGGTTATCACAAAACAAGTAACAACTCAGCAAAGAATAAAAAGAGTCTGCATTGTTTTCAAGCTCTTTGAGGAGTCCTGAGGTCACAAAACGTAGCTAAATAAATCCAGTCATGATGGCATATCATACTAATGGTATATGTTAATAGTGTGCTATTAACTGCTCACTGTAACTTTATAGCCTTATGATATGACAACTTATTGTGTTTCTTACACCAAGAGGTCTTAAACTTGAGGACCATGTAAACGATTCAAGGCATCTGCCATAAATATCCTGCAGGATTTTTAAAATATTAAATTTGTTAAAGAAAGAAAATTATACCAGACTATAAAGGTGGGATTGTACTGAGTAATCTGGCAACTGTGACCTGGACTTGACCTGACCCTATTTGTCCTCTCCTGAATGCAGTATAAAATGACAGCAGCTAAGGCTGAGCTCAGATTCCCACTGGCTGAGAAGGGTGGCAGAGGCACTGATCATTGATCACATAGACCCCCCAACCTAAATATTCTGTCCTCCATTCTCCTTTCACAAGGTTTCACTGGCTATTTCATTACTCCCACATTTCTCCCACATCACATTGTTGAGGTATCCTTCTATCCCAGGTGAATTTGATTTGTTACCTTTCTGGAACTAGCTCACTGCTCTCAGTCACTAATAGCATTGGAACCTATTCATCCTGCAACTACAGAGGAAGAAAGCATATGAACCTTCAAAATTTGCAGGTTTCATTGTCATTGTAAAATTTTGAAAATGGAGTTAAGGGAGAACAAATGTTGATCACCTACAAACAGAAATGCTGGGAACAGTCAGAGAAGTTGAAGGTTGAGGGCAAAAAGGGATACTTGTGAGCCAAGTGCTAGAAGTAACTGGGGAAGGAGAGAGTGAATTGTGCTGACTGGTAATTTTTTTACATTCCCAGAGAAGCAGGTTTCCTGCAACAGCATTTTCAATTAAAGCAATTTTTGTACTAATTGTTAAATTTCAGTGATGAAGAGCCCAGAGTCTAAAAGGCACGAGCAAATTTTTATGCTGAAAAAGTACTCATGTTACAGGGGTTCTAATGTATTTATAAATCTTGAAATTGAAAATCACTGTTCTAAATAGACCATTAGATCTACATATACTTCCAGCTGATATGTAGAGGCTCTTTAGGTCTACAATTGAGTCTTTAGCATCAGACGTCCAGAGCCATTGGAAGGGTTAATAGTAGTCATAGGATCACCTTGTGACATTTACGCACCTTATTGATACTAGCATGAAAGATGTATGGTTGCTCAAATATAATTGCTCATTTCAGCTGCAGACACTATTAGCATTATCAACCAATAATTACAGCATGTCAGACCAACAGCTATTACAGCTAGGTACCATTTTTACAGTTTTTAGTAACACAGATATGAGTAGCTGACTTTTTTATATTATCTAAACAACCTTTCAATACTGATGGACTGAGTCATGACTGTTTGGCCTGTTGTTGCTCATGTAATATTATCTTTACAATAAAGAAACTTATTTATGATTGTTTGAATTCAGTGCATAGGAAGAGTTTGTCTGAAATTTATGGAGGGGGGCTATTGTTACTTTTGTTTGTTATGCATAGTTTTGTGGTTGTTGGCCAATAATAGAGAAATCAGTTCTTTGTTAATTTGTTCTGCTCCTGTTTCTGGATATTTTTGAAGCTATTTGGGTCTTTTTTTAGATAAATATTCTGAACACTTCCCCGTGCTGAGTACTTTACCTTTAGAAAGTTACTTTTGACGTTGCTTATCGCTGAAATGCTACATAGATTTAATACATTTCACAATTTATACCTATCTACCATTTGCATGTAATTACCCTTCTGCTTTTTGTTTTTAATCAAGGTAACTTCCCTAAATTTCAGGCAAATCACTTCTTGGACACAGGATTCAAACTATCATTGATAACATTCTGAGCTCAGAAAGCTGGCACTAATGGTTTTCCAAAAATATACCTTCTGTGCTGCATTGCCAAGGCTATGCACGTATGCTGGAGCTCACCCATTAATCATATTTGTGTACTGCTGCTTAGTTGTTACTATTGCCAACATATAGCTCTCCCCTTAGACTCTTCAGCACTGAGGTTTAACAATTATTTCAAAGAATACTTCATTTTGAACATATTGGCTCTTGGAAACATGAACAGATCAAACTGAAAACTGCACACACAAAATTAAAGCAAGTTTAAGTCTGGGACAGCAATTCTAATTTAATTTAATAAATTCACATTTTTTTCTAATGCTAAGAGAAATTTAAGACCTGAAATTTGGGAAAGCAAATCTTAGCAGAACTTATACACTTAATGGTAAGGTCCTAGGGAGTGTTGCTGAACAAAGAGACCTTGAAGTGCAGGTTCATAACTTCTTGAAAGTGGAGTTACAGGTAGATAGGATAGTGAAGAAGGCGTTTGGTATGCTTTTCTTTATTGGTCAAGAGTATTGAGTTACAGAAGTTAGGAGGTCATGTAGCAGCCGTGCAGGACATTGGTTAGGCCACTGTTGGAATATTGCATGCAATTCTGGTCTCCTTCTTATTGGAAAGATGTTGTGAAACTTGAAAGGGTTCAGAAAGATTTACAAGGATGTTGCCAGGGTTGGAGGATTTGAGCTATAGGGGGAGGTTGAATAGGCTGGGGCTGTTTTCCCTGGAGCATCGGAGGCTGAGGTGTGACCTTATAGAGCTTTACAAAATTATGAAGGGCATGGATAGGGTAAACAGATAAAGTCTTTTCCCTGGGGTCGGGGAATCCAGAACTAGAGGGCATAGGTTTAGGGTGAGAGGGGAAAGATATAAAAAAGACCTAAGGGGCAACTTTTTCACACAGAGAATGGTACATGTATGGAATGAGCTGCCAGAGGAAGTGGTGGAGGCTGGTACAATTGTAACATTTAAGAGGCATTTGGATGGGTATATGAATAGGAAGACTTTGGAGGGATATGGGCCGGGTGCTGGCAGGTGGGACTAGATTGGGTTGGGATATCTGGTCGGCATGGACGGGTTGGACCGAAGGGTCTGTTTCCATGCTGTACATCTCTATGGCTCTATGAATGAGAGCATAAATAACGATAATTTAAAAATATTTCATGTATCAGCCTGAATCCAAGAGAATTGGGTAAAAACTGCCGAAACTTATTTTGATTGTTCCAGCCAACAGAGAGGATCATTGTCTCATCAATATAGACTACATTCAGATTCACATCCAAAGGCTGGAAGAATGATGTTAACCACTGCACCGTAGAATTTTTTTTGAAGTTTTCTTTAAATGACATTATCTAAATGCAAGCATATTGTATTACTTGAATAAAAATAAGTTAATGAAAGCCTGGACAGACTCACAATCTAGTACAATAATGGATGCATTAAAATCTTTTGGCAATTCACTGTTGAGTAGTCTTTATGATTAATGCCATTGTGAAATAATTTCACTTTACACCAACGATAAACTTGCAGTATAAATCCAGACATAACACACATGACTCCTAAACAAAGTAAAATAAAACTGACTGGAACTATTGAGGTATGTGCCTGTGTGACATGTGAATCTATCATGGTTTTACACAGAGTATGGAAAGTATTTAGAGAAGTGTGCTCCATTCACCAAACCTTTCAAACATATTTGCTTTAAAAATAAGAGCCACAGAAAATTTTGTTGATGTCTTCATTCATACAACACATTATCAGGTCATTTATCTCATTTTTTTCCTCCAAGGGAACTTACTGTGCACAAATTAACTATTGTGTTTCCCTATTTTGCAACAGTGACTATAGTCAAAAAGTGCTTTACTGCTGCTTTGCAACATTTATAATGCCTTGCACAGTCTGTATTTATTTTAATTTAGATGTGTAACAGGTGGGAATATCTCTTCCTTTCTCTGTACATATTTAAATATATTTAGCTGTTAGGAGGGAGCTCTTTCCAGGCATGTATCTGCATTGGTGCAGAGTTCGTGACAGGATGATTATTGTTCTAGTTAGGCATAAACCAAATAATGAAAACAGGCCTCGGGGCAGTTTCTGCAATACGTAGGTATCTTTAGAGAAGCTTATTTCAAAAATTGTCGAACTAGCTCCATATTCCACAATAATACTTCAGTCTACTTCAGTCAGTTCTGACACATATCTGGTGACAAAGATGAACAGGGAGATGCTGAACATGTTTAGGACAAGAAGGCAAGCTGACTTAAAGAGATCCAAAACTGAACACAGAGAAACTAAGAAATGTTCAACAAAAACAAAAAAATTTTGGAATTATCCAGCAGGTTATGGCAACGCTTGTGGAGAGAAACCAAGTTAACATTCAGGATTGCAACCTTTAATCAGAACAGGAAAGATTAGAAGCACAGTCTGTTTTAAGCAATTGCAGTACTCTGCATTTCAACTATGTGATGTTGTTTTGTCTGTCATGATGTATAAATAAGCAGAGACAATTTTGCAACTAGAACACAAAAGTATATGTGTCTGTTAATATGGTCAACAATAGTAAATTATAATTCCAGAGGATATGCCACTAACAACCAACTGTTCCCAATTTATGTCAGGAGGAACTAAAGATGGGAGTTTAATAATGTCTTACTGAAATATACCTAATCCAGGGAAATGATGACTTTAGAAACATGGCATTATATCTTGAACAATCTTGTGGAGGTAACAAGCTACTGAATCACTTCCTGATTACTAATTTTGGAAGTTACAGTGGGAAGATTTGTGCCAAAATACTTGTAGGTAATGGAAACAATGAGTGCAACTAAGCCAGATTTCTCATGAAACACAAAAGTAAAGTACCTCAGGTGCTGGAAATCTGAAATAAAACAGAAAGCTGGAAATACACAATAGATATGACAGTACTTGTAGAGATGGAAACAGAGAGCCCCCATGTCTCCGTGGGGCTAAATCATGTTGAAAGGCTTTATGGTGTTTGGATACAATTACAGGTTTTTTGTTCCACTTTCCATTGCTAGCAACTTTCAGTGGTGCAGGCAAGAGGGTGGATTATGGCCTGCAATTATTTCACCATTTCAAACTGTAAGGCTACATTGCATCATACTGGCACTGAAATTTACATACCACGTTACTCATTGTGTGACAGGCCAAACTTTTATTGGCTTACCTGTTCCTCAAATTGTTACGATAAGGTTTCAGCGTAAGCTGAGGTGGACTGGGCACTTTTCAGAATCAATGGTCCTATTTCAGCATCAGGTGTGTTTGAGAAATCGGTTAGCAGTTTCTCTTTGGGTGGATTCCCACAGCTAATACTGACTTGATAACTTTATAAATAAGGCAAAATGCATTTAGGACAAATAACAATACAGCATAGGAACAGGTCCTTCAGTCCTCTAAGCCTGCACCAACATGTTTTGTTCTTCTATACTAAAATCCGTATCCCTCTATTCCCTTCCTATTCATGTATTCATCCAGGTCCTTCTTGAATGCTGCTATTGCGTCTGCTTTCACCACTACCTTTCGCAACATGTTCCAGGCACAGGTCACCCTTTGTATGAAAAACATGCCTCCCACATCTCTTTTAAAATTCTCTCTCATGCCTTGAATCTATGTCCCCTAGTAATTGACCCTTTCACCCTGGGAAAAAGCCTCATATTTTCCACTCTATCCATGCCATTTATAATCTTCTGAAATTCTTTCAGGTTGGCCCTCAACCTCCTGCGTTCCAGTGAAAACAAACCCAGTCGATCCAACCTTTCTTCATAACTAAAATTCCCCATACCGATCCCCGTCTCCAAAGCATCCACATCCTTCTGGTAATGTGGTGACCAGAACTATACATAATATTCCAAGTGTGGCCTAATTGAAGTTTCATAAAGCTGCAGCATAATTTGTCTATTCTTACACTGAATGCCCCTTCCAATGAAAGCAAGTGTGCCATAGACCTTTTTTACTACCGTATCTGCCTATGCTGCCACCTTCAGTGATCTGTGGAGATGCACACCCAGATCCTTCTGCATAACAATACTCCTAAGAGTCCTGCCATTCATTGTACAATTTCCACCTGTATATGACCTTCCAAAATCCATCACCTCACATTTATCCAGATTGAACTCCATCTGCTTTCTTCTGCCCATGTCTCTAAATGACCTATATCTTGCTAATCCTCTGACAAGCCTCCTCAGTATGTACAACTCCACCAATCTCTGTATCATCTGTAAACTTACTAATTAGACCAGCTACATTTTCCTCAAAACCATTTATATAAACTGCAGAGGTCCCCACACTAATCCCTGTAGAACACTGCTAGTCACAACCCTCCATTCTGAAAAGTATCCTTCCACGCTACCTTCTGCCTGCTATGATTAAGCCAGTTCTTTATCCATCTTGCCAGGTCATCCCTGATACCATGTGACTTCATCTTTTGTACCAGTCTGTCATGAGGGACCTTGTCAAATGCTTTACTGAATCCATGGAGACAACATCAATCGCTTTTCCATCATCAATCTTCTTGGTTGCCTCCTCAAAAAACTTGATCAAGTTAGTGAGGAATGACCTCCCCCTGCACAAACCATGCTGTCTATCACTAATAAGTCCACTTACTTCTAAATGCGTAAAGAGCTTGTCCCTGAGAATGTTTTCCAATAATTTTATAACTACCGGCATAACTCTCACAGGCCTGTAATTTCATGGATTATTCCTGCTACCCTTCTTAAACAACGGGTCAATATTGTCTGTTGCCCAGTCCTCTGGGACCTCACCTATGGCCCATGAAGATACAAAAACGTCTGTCAATGCTTCAGTGATTTGTTCTTTGCCCCACTCAATATTCTGGAATAGATCCCATCAGGACCCGAAGACTTATCTACCCTGATATGTTTTAAGATGCACAACATCTCTTCCTTTGCAATAGCAACTTGGCCTAGAAATTCAACACTCCCTTAGATGAGATCATCCTCCACCAATTCCTTCTCTTTGGTGAATACTGACATAAGTATTGGTTTAGGGCCTCATGTACCTCTTCTTGCTCCATACATAGATTCCCTCCTTTGTCCTTGAGCGTGCCAATCCTTTCCCTTGCTACCTTCTTGCTTTTTATGTATGTATAGAAAGCCTTGGCATTCTCCTTAATCCTGTTCGCTAACAACTTTTCATGACCCCTTTTAGTCCTTCTAATTCCTTGCTTAAGTTCTTTCCAACATACCTTATATACTTCAAGGGCTTCATCAATTCCCATCCTCCTAGAACTTATGTAAACTTCCTTTTCCTTTTTGACCAAAGTTCACATAACTTGCCATTTACACAAGAGTATGCCATTCCTGAACTCTTATCAACTGTCACTTCTATTACTCCCACATGTCTGATGTGGATTTATCCTCAAATAGCCGCCTCAATCAAAATCCTCCAGTCCCTGTCTAATGTAGTTGCCGTTCAGGTTCCCCCCGTTTAATACCTTCACCTGAGGATTCCTGTGATCCCTATCCATGAGTATCTTAAAACTCACAATAATAGGGTTACTACTCCCAAAATGCTCCCCCCCCCCACTGAAACTTCACTCACCTGGCCGGGCTCATGTCCCAAACCAGGTCCAGTATAACCCCTTTCCTGGTTGGACTGTTTACATACTGTGTTAAGAAAATATTTGTCAAGCATTTGTTTGCTGTGCAAGTTTGTTGCTGAAATAGAGCACAACTATACCATCCTATTGGTGTTAGAGTCATGGAGATGTATAGCATGGCACATTGAGCAAGATCATCAACAGACCTAAGGCCATCATGATTGGTCCTGAGAGGTGCCCAGTCACCCTCAGATTATCCTGTAAGGCATCTCAAAAGTTTGTGCAACAGATGAAACTAATGGTTTCATGCTGCTACAATGCAGTGGCAACACAAGTAGTGTTAGCCACTAATGTCATTAAGTTAAAAATACATTCTGTCTATGACACAAAGGAGTAATGAGGTATATGAATTTGAGGGCTGATATAATGCC
The DNA here is from genome assembly GCF_020745735.1 of Hemiscyllium ocellatum. NCBI lineage: Eukaryota > Metazoa > Chordata > Chondrichthyes > Orectolobiformes > Hemiscylliidae > Hemiscyllium > Hemiscyllium ocellatum. The sequence continues at coordinate 33,385,563 of NC_083405.1, forward strand.
TGGTATGTAAAACTGCAGATCATACCTAATTGCATATCATTCCTGCTGTTTGCACCAAGTACTGGCCATATTGAATTATACTGCTTACAAAACTCGTAACATAATGTTCAACATTACTTGTGATTTTTAATTGGATAACACTTGTTCTGCAATCCTGATGGTCAGCATAATTCTTCAGGCGAAAGTGAGGACCGCAGATGCTGGAGATTAGAGTCAAGAGTGTGGTGCTGAAAAAGGACACAGGTCAGGTGGCATCCGAGGAGCAAGAGAATCAACGTTTCGGGCTAAAGCCCTTCATCAGGAATGAGGCTGTGAGTCGAGGGATTGGTGAGATAAATGGGAGGGGCGTGGGACTTGGTGGGGGAAAGGTAACTGAGAGTGTGATAGGTAGATGAAGGTGGGGTAATGGTGATAGGTCGGAGAGGAGGATAGAATGGATGGGGGGAAGAAAGTTGGACAGGTAGGACAAATCATGAGGGCAGTGCCAAGTTGGAAGGTTGGAACTGGCATAAGGTGGGGGAAGGGAAATGAGGAAACTGGTGAAATCCACATTGATGCTGTGGGGTTGGAGGGTCCCGAGGTGGAAGATGAGGCGTTCTTCCTCCAGGCGTTGGGTGGTTAGGGAGTGGTGATGGAGGAAGTGTAGGACCTGCATATCCTTGGCAGAGTGGGAGGGGAAGTTAAAGTTTTTGGCCGTGGGCCGGTGGGGTTGGTTGGTATGGGTGTCCCACAGATGTTCTCTGAAGCACTCTGCAAGTAGGCGTCTTGTCTCCCCAATATAGAGGAGTTCACATCGGGAGCAATAGATACAGTGAATGACATGTTTGGAAGTGCAGGTAAAGCTCTGATGGATGTAGAAAGCTCGTTTGGGGCCTTGGATGGAGGTGAGGGGAAAGGTGTGGGCGCAGGTTTTGCAATTCCTATGTGGCATTTGGAGGTGCCAGGAGAGCAGGGTGGATTGGCGGGGGCTGTGTACTTGACAAGGGAGTCGCGGAGGGAATGCTTCACACAGCTAATTTAAGATTGTGAATTGGACTCATAGCATGGCACATTTACGTGGAATTGAAGCTGCATATATTAATACACAGTGCTTTTAGTGGATGGAAAGAAAGTGTATTTACAATGCACGTGTTTTAATGCATCAAAATAAGTGATGGCTATTCTTTTATTCATCTCTTGGGGCATGCCTTGACCAATGAGAGTCCACCTGTCTTGTTCAAGATTTAAACAAAACTTGGTAGTTAGCTATCAGTCATTATTAACTGATGCATTCTCCAAGGAACACCTCAACCAGAGTTTACTTGCCAACCAATCACTCCCCTTTCTTTTATTTTCCTTGGCAATTCACGTGAATTATCCTGATGAGTGCAAGATCATATGTTTAGACAAAAGTACAATATGTCTTTTTACAGCAATACTGACATTATTTATTAGACCAATTATTACATGTAGTTTAAGTTATGGATAAATTAAATAAAATATTTACATATAACATGAACCATTATTAGTATTTGAGGCAGGAAAAAGCACCTCCTTCCTTTTCTGCACCTCCTTCTTTGAGTCCATTAAGTTCACACTTATTGAAGGCCCAATGTTTACATTTAGCATCCTTTCTGATCCCTTTGTCTATTTCAGGGACTATCCAATTCAGCTGCCAACAAACAGTAGCTGTTTATTTGCCAACATTAAATCATTATTTACCTCCATGGCTATGATTTTAAAATCCAGTATGTCAAAGGTTAAAGTAATGCATTGTATATTATCATTGTTTAAACTGTGAAAATAATGTAGCTGATTACAATGTACACCAAGTAAACGGAAGCAGAAATAAATGACTTGCTGTTTCATTTTTTGATTGATTACAATATATTGTACAATATGAAATTGCATTGTTGGTATTTTAATGAATTTGATTTGTTGCACCATGCTTCATTCATGATTTCATTAGTGAGATGGTGAGTGGGGTGATGAGAAGGGGAAATAATGGGGTGAGTTGGCCCTTGAGAGAAATTCTGCGCTTTCTCACCACCTGATTAATTAAGTTCTAGACGAGAACTGTCATGTGTGACTTTGTTGACCTGTCAGTAATAAAGATCCTCAAGTGGTCAATTAAAGTCAATTTACAGACTTGTACCCACATCTGGCCTGATCACCTGCCTACTTGGAGGTTGGGAAAAGTGGTTAGTTTCGCAACTTTGGAGCCAAGATGACCTGATTTCCAGGATGGAGTGGGACTTCCAATTGAGCCAAGTAGGGGGCTTTAAAGCTCTCTGCCCTTGCCTCTGACCCCCTCCTTAACACCCTGTCTCTACACCTCCAGCATTGGAAAAGGGTATAAAAAGGTCTTACCTTCTCACTGCTGGTGCCCCAAGGAATGGGTTTTGACCAGACTCAGAAGCTGCCAACATGTGGGTGGCCAGCAGCCTGTGATGGCCCAGGACACTAGTGTTGAGGTCTTTCTTAGATAGTTTCTAATCAACCTGTCCAGATTGACCCTGAGCCTCCTGGATCACAGGGAAGGACATTACCACTGCACCATAAGAACCCTCAAAGAGAAACGTGTCTATACTTGGGCTGCCAGTTCTTAATGTGTGTTTTGTAGGTGATACGGTGAGTTTTCATAGAATCCCTACAGTGTGGAAACAGGCCCTTTTGCCCTACAAGTCCATACAGACCCTCCAAAGAGTAACCCACCCAGACCCATTTCCCTACCCTATATTTACCCCTGGCTAAGGCACCATAACACTATGGGCAATTTCGCATAGCCAATTCACCTAACCTGCACATCTTTGGATTGTGGGAGGAAACCAGAGCACCCAGAGGAAACCCACGTAGACACTGGGAGAATGTGCAAACTCCACACTGACAGTCACCCAAGTTGGGAATCGAACCTGGGTACCTGGCACTGTGAGGCAGCAGTGCTAACCACTAAGCCACCGTGCCACCCCTTGGCAGTCTCAGTTGCCACTGAACAAATTCTGCCCCGGTGAATTTAGTTTACTTACAGCATGAGGGTAATTAAGTTGTATTTTAATTAGTAATGCATAAGTGCTAAAATGTTGCAAAAATATTTACCAATTCTATGAAGAAAGAAATGAGTTATTATAACCTGTGACGAAACAATTGAAAAAGGGATACCAGAACAAGATTAACATAATATCATCGTCAAGTGTATGTGATAAGAATATTTGAAGCTTTCATTCTGCATATTTACCAGGGTAGAGATAGCATGAACCATTTTTTGATGTGTCTATAGAAGAACATTTCACAACAAATTCAATAAAATTAACTTCACAGACTTCCCTGAAGCAAGTTAATGGACAATCATCTTTTCATATTAATTTATTAACAAAATCATTTCTGATGATTTTTGAAGATCATTGTGTCTAAAGCCAACAACAGAATTAGTGATACATTGAAATGAATAATCCAAGAGAGTATTTACGCTTACATTTTGATTTGTTTTAAAAATAAATTCCAAGATTAATTGAGTGATTTGACAGTGTTTGTATTTTTCCAGAATGTTGAGTCACTGTCTTATTAAATAATCTTTAACAAAGTTAGTATCTGAGCTGTGCAGTATCCACAAAATGTAAAACATTTTTAAAACTAGAGGAAAGCATGTAAACAATGTTCAATAAGAAATATTGCTGTTTGGCTCCCACTTGTAACACAGCTGCCAGTTTACATGAGAAGCCTGTTCTAATTGCTCTCTATCAGGACTTATACATTAAACAGGGAAATAAATAATTTTTCATTTTCTAAAGCATCAAAAATACAGAGCTGGAAGCTATAGTTTTGAAAAGTAAAATATCAAGGGCTGGGATTTGAGACTTGTCTACTTAAGGGCATCTTACTCATTTTTGTTCTGATTTGTTCATGGGATTTGAGCTTCACTGGCTGGGTCTGCATTTATTGCCCATCTAATTTTCTTTTGAGGAGACGAGAGTGAGCTGCCTTCTTGAGCTGCTATGGTGTAGGTGTAGGTACACCTGTAATGCCATTAGGGAGGATGTTCCATGATTCTGGCTGAGCAGCACCGAAGAGACATCGATATATTTCCTAGTCTGGATAATGAGTAGCTTGGAGTGGAACTTATAGGAGGTGGTGTCCCCAGATATCTGGTGTCCTTGTGCTTCTAGATGGCAGTGGGTTTGGAAGGTCCTATCTAAAGAGCATTTGCAAATTTCTGCAGCACATCTTGTGGATGGTGCACAATGTTGTGACTGAGCATCAATGGTGGTGGGAATAAATGTCTTTGGATGTAGTGCTAATCCAACTGGGTGCTTTGTCCTGGACGGTGTCAAGCTTCTTAGGTGTTATTGGAGATACACTTATTCAGACAATTTGGGAGTATTCCATCATACTCCTGACTTGTGTCCTGTAGGTGGTGGATAGCATTTGGGAGACAGCAGGTGAGTTAGTCAATTTAAGATTCCTAGTCTCTGATTCACTGTTGCGGCTGTAGTATTTACGGTCAGTTTTTAATCAGTGGAGACTCTCACTGAATGTCAATGATTGGATTCATCATTGCCTGGCATTTGTAATGATGCAAATGTTACTTGCCACTTGTCAGCCTGAACCAGGATACTGTCCTGGTCTTGCTGCATCTGGGCATGGACATGGTGAGCAGTTGCAGCTATTACTGAACATTGTCCAATGATTAATAAACATTCACACTTCTGACCGTATGGAGGGAAAGTTGTTGACAAAACAGCTAAAGATGGTTGGATCTAGGACACCACGTGAAGAACTCCTGCAGGCATGGTGGCAAAGTGCTGCCTCACGGTGCCAGGGACCCAGGTTCAATTCCAGCCTCAGGTGACTGTGTGGAGTTTGCACATTCTTCCTGTGTCTGCATGGGTTTCCTCTGGGTGCTCTGGTTTCCTCCCACAGTCCAAAGACATGCAAGTTAGGTGAATTAGAGTCGTAGACAGATACAGCATGGAAACAGACCCTTCGATCCAACTCGTCCATGCCGACCAGATATCCTGACCTAATGTATCCCATTTGCCAGCACTTGGCCTATGCCCCTCTAAACCCTTCCTATTCATATACCCATCCAGATGCCTTTTAAATGTTGTAATTGTACCAGCCTCTACCATTTCCTCTGGCAGTTAATTCCATACACATACCATCCTCTGTAGGAAAAAGTTGCCCCTTAGGTCTTTTATATCTTTTCCCTCTCACCCAAAACCTGTGCCCTCTAGTTCTGGACTTATCCACCTTAGGGAAAAGATTTTGTCTATTTACTCTATCCATGCTCTTCATGATTTTATAAATGTCTATAAGGTCACCCCTCAGCCTCCAATGCTCCAGGGAAAACAGTCCCAGCCTATTTAGCCTCTCCCTATAGCTTAAATACTCCAACCTGTGTACAAAAATGCTTGGCCCATTGCAGATGTACCAGATAGCCTGGATTCAACGGCAAGCGAGGAAGCACCTCCAGTTTGGCATAGGACCTTGCACCGACTTTGAAGCCCATGTGAAAGTTGGACCTAACCCCATCAGTACATGTATAACGTAAACATAATCCAACTTCTAAAGACTAATATCTCAGCCTATCTCAGCCTCCAGACAACTTCCATCTCAGAAGGCTATAGCGAAGGTTCACACTAAAGCCCTGCAAATTGATATCCATAGCCATATAGTAACAAGCTAAGCATTCAAAGGGCATGCAAACTACTGCAGCAATCCAGCAGTCTTCCCCCAACAGATCAGAAGGATTGCTGAAGCAAAGCCCCAGTATTAGTGCAAACTCAAACTTGCTGTTCTCTCCCATGATAACATAACTTATCGCCCCATCTTTACTACTCCACCAATCTCCTTGTGACCTTTCAGTCAGCCAGTCCTGACAGCAGCTGCCCATGCTGTGACAGTGAAGTCTGAATGAAGATCTTCCAGAGCTGCTTATGGTCTGAGAGTCCTGGTAATAGCAGGAAATGCTTGATGGCAACATGTACAGTCCAATGGCCAGGCATTTCCCTTTGGTTTTATGAGCAGCAATTCATGAATAAACTTTGGCTAGGATTTCTATCCTGATCATCAATGAATGAATGGTGGTAGAGTTCAAAGTCAGGTTGGTGTGTGGCTTGGAGAAGGATTTTACAGTTGGTAAAACTTTTTTTATGTGATAGCAGGTATGAAAAATGCTGTCAAAAGGCTGTCAAAAGGAAACTGTTCCAATTCATCCAGTAGATGGTACAGACTGCTGCCACTATGTACCAGTTGTAGAGAGAATAAATGTTTAAGGTGGATGTTGGGGTGTGTCAAGTGGGCTCCTGTGTCCTGGGTGACAGTGAGCTGCTTGAGAATTGTTGGAGTCATGCTCATCCCCATGTGGAAAGTATTCCATCACACTAAAGTAAAGCAAAGAACTACAACTGCTGAAAATCTGAAACAAAAACAGAAATTGTTGGAGAGATTCTGTAGGCCTGGCAGCACCTGTGGAGAAAAGCAGAATTAATGTTTCCAGTCCAGAACTGAAGAATGTAAACTCTGCTTTCACTCCATAGATACTGCCAGACCTACTGAGATTCTCCAGCACTTACTGTTTTTATTTCAGTGTTCAATCACACACCTTTGGACAGAATTCTAGTCCCTAACATGTTTTGTAGCCACAATATTTAAAAGAATAGCTGCTTCAGTTTTAACAAAAATACAAATCTAAGTAAATTGGTTAAGAAGAATCAGTGGAAAACACTAGTAGTGCTGGACATTTCTCCACTATGTTCTTAGTTCACAGCTAAAGTGTGTTTGTGAGAGCGAGCCCACAAATAAAAACAATGCTTGTATTGCTAGTTCTTGGGAAAGGGGTGTTAAGATAAAGTTATTCAAATTTGTTCATTGTAGGATAAATAGGAAATCAAAATTCATTTCCTATACTTGCACAATAAACTCTACTGCAACAGTTTGGACATCTAGTTGGATGAAAATTTTCATGACATTTCATACAAAATTCTTTTGTACTATATAATCAAAATATTTGTGATAAGTTAAAACTTGAAAATTTAAACAGATAAACATACACACAAATAACTAATAGGTCAAGGCTCTTGTCTCCTGATTGAGTGGTCAAATAATTACTTCTCATTGGCCATAACGATCAATAGATAATGTTTGCTGTCACTCCAAGACAAGCACAGGATTCTTGTAGCACCAAGCATTAAAAATCATTCCCAATTATTCTAGTATAGACAACTTACAGTCCTTTTTTTACCTTCATAATATTTCATATATACAAGAAAATATTTTGGTAACTTATATCCTCAACCGATCACAATTCTGGCAGCCCATGGTGTTGACATATCAGTACAGAGAGACAAAAGCAACAAACTGAACTTTTCCTTGATTTCATCATACAGTTTAGGTCTGTCATGGACATGAATCAACTTATCAATCTGGGCTAAACTAGTGAAAGGTAATGACACAAAGTAATGAATACGTTGCATCTCCCTATATCTGAGGGTTCTCCTGGTTGATTTTATGAAAGGAAACCATGTAAGTCCTAACTATTTATGCATTGTTACCTTGATAGACCCCTTTGTGGGTTTCATAGTCTTTGCAGTATTCCATTTAATAGATTGGAATGACGATCACTTTCAACATCTTTGTTATTGTGCTTTTCTTTTGTTCACAGCAGTTTGGGATCATTGATTTCATGTTAGATAGCAATTACTCAGAAAGATTACAAATTACAATCCATGAGGAATTAACATAAAGTTTGACTCCTGAGCATGTCATCGCATGTCTAATGGTAATCTTTTTCCAAATTTTGTAGATAATAGACAATAGGTGCAGGAGTAGGCCATTCTGCCCTTCGAGCCTGCCCACCATTCAATATGATCATGGCTGATCATCCTTAATCAGTATCCTGTTCCTGCCTTATCTCCATAAATTCCACTATCCTTGAGAGCTCTATCCAACTCTTTCTTCAATGAATCCAGAGACTGGGTGTCCACTGCCTTCTGGGGCAGAGCATTCCACACAGCCTCCACTCTCTGGGTGAAGAAGTTTCTCCTCATCTCTGTCCTAAATGGTGTACCCCGTATTTTTAAGCTGTGTCCTCTGGTTCAGCACTCACCCATCAGCTGAAACATGTTTCCTGCCTCCAGAGTGTCCAATCCTTTAATAATCTTATATGTCTCAATCAGATCCCCTCTCAGTCTGCTACTCAAGGGTATACTAGCCCAGTTGCTCCAGTCTTTCAGTGTAAGGTAGTCCCGCCATTCCAGGAATTGACCTCGTGAACCTACGCTGCACTCCCTCAATAGCCAGAATGTCTTTCCTCAAATTTGGAGACTAGAACTGCACACAATACTCCAGGTGTGGTCTCACCAGGGCCCTGTACAGCTGCAGAAGAACCTCTTTGCTTCTATACTCAATCCCTCTTGTTATGAAGGCCAGCATATTATTAGCATTCTTCACTACCTGCTGTACCTGCTTACCTTCATTGACTGGTGTACAAGAACATCCAGAGCTCTCTGTATTGCCCCTTTACCTAAATTGATTCCATTTAGGTAGTAATCTGCCTTCCTGTTCTTGCCACCAAAGTGGATAACCATACATTTATCCACATTAAACTGCATCTGTCATGCATCTGAGCACTCACCTAACCTGTCCAGGTCACCCTGTAATCTCCTAACATCCTCATCACATTTCACCCTGCCACCCAGCTTAGTATCATCAGCAAATTTGCTAATGTTATTACTAATACCATCTTCTATATCATTAACATATATTGCAAAAAGCTGCGGTCCCAGTACTGATCCCTGCAGTACCTCACTGCCTGCCATTCCGAAATGGAGCCGTTTATCACTACTCTTTGTTTCCTATCAGCCAACCAACTTTCAATCCAAGTTAGTACTTTGCCCCCAATACCATGCGCACTAATTTTGCTCACTAACCTCCTAAGTGGGACTTTATCAAAAGCTTTCTGAAAGTCCAGGTACACTACATCTACTGGATCTCCCTTGTCCATCTTCAGAGTTACATCCTCAAAAAATTCCAGAAGATTAGTCAAGCATGATTTCCCCTTCATAAATCCATGCTGACTCTGACCTATCCTATTACTGCTATCCAGATGTGTTGTAATTTCATCCTTTATAATAGACTTCAGCATCTTTCCCATCACTGAGGTCAGACTAACTGGTCTATAATTTCCTGCTTTCTCTCTCCCACCTTTCTTAAAAAGTGGTACAACATTAGCCACCCTCCAATCCGCAGGAGCTGATCCCGAATCTATCGAACTGTGGAAAATAATCACCAATGCATCCACGATTTCTTCAGCCACCTCCTTCAGTACCCTGGGATGTAGACTATCAGGCCCCGGGGACTTATCAACCTTCAGACCTAACAGTCTCTCCAACACCAATTCCTGGCAAAGATAAATAATGAAATGTTTTATTAAAGAAAATGTAGTGAATGTTGTGCATGTGGATGTTGCATATATAAAGGAGTCGGATACATTTTTAGAAAAGTTATTCTTGGAATTCACGAAATGCTGAAAATAATCAACCGCATAGTATATGACCAGAGTCATAAGTAGAACAGACCAATTGGAGTGTCACTTTGATTTCTGCGAAATCATTAGCCAACCATTTAGGTTTGTATCATACTCTGCCAGCTTTTAGGATAATTTCTGGGGTTAACCACAAATTACCAGTTATTGGATTTTAGGTTTCTGGTTCAGTGTCCTAACCACTAGCTTCCTGCATCTCTAAGGTGACCCTTAGGAGCATTGTTGATGTAACAAAAATACATAATATTAAAGGAAAGTGACTAAGAGCATGACAAGTTAGACAAATGACAGATCTGTGAATGTTTTTTTCAGACCAATGGATACGACCAACAATATCCCCAAGGACTGGTGTGGGAACTATTGATAGTTTTCTTGCTCTCTTTCTAAAAAGTATGCATAAAATCTCTCCGTCAACATCAGAGAAACAAAGGAGCTAATCATTGACTTCAGGAAACGGAGTGGAGGGCATGCCCCTGTCCGTATCAATGGTGTTGAGGTGTCACGTTCCCGGGAGTGATGATCGCCAACGATCTGTCCTGGTTCACCCACGTCAAGAAAGCATAACAATGTCCCTACTTCCTCAGGAGGCTAAGGAAATTCAGTATGTCCGCAAAAACTCCTCCCAATTTTTGTGAATGCACCATAGAAAGCATCCTATCTGGATGCATCACTGTGTGGTATGGCAACTAACCTTGCCAAAATAAACTACAGAGTTGTAAACACAACCCAGTCCATCATTCAAACCAGCCTTCCATCATTGTTCCTGTCTACACTTCCCACTGCCTCGGGAAAACAACCAACATAATCAAAGACCCCTCCGACTTCTCAAATGTTAATTTTGACCTCCCTCTTTGCATCTTTTCTGTGGCTGTAATACTGTATTCTGCACTCTGTTCAGGTACCCGATGGTATGATCTCTCTGTGTATCACACAGAACAGCACTTTTCACTGTATCTTGGCACATGTGAGAACAAGAAATCAAACTCAAACAATAAATCAAACTCAAACTCAAAAGACTTGAACATGGGTATTGGCAGCAAAGTAACAATATTTGCAACAATGTAAAAATATGGAGTATGGTTTGTTATGAAGCTTTTTATAAATGAATTCAGGAAACATAGCCACTAAATTGCCCAGACAGAATTCAGATGAAAATTAATGGAGACAAATCAGAAAAATAGATTCAAGCAGGCTGGGTTTTCATTCTGGGTCCACAAACTCAATTCTGGGCACCATACTGTGGCAACGTGATTGATGCGATGTAATCTTCACATGTTAATCATAGAGTCATAGAGATGTACAGCATGGAAACAGACCCTTCGGTCCAACCCTTCCATGCCGACCAGATATCCCAAACCAATGTAGTCCCACCTGCCAGCGCCCGGCCCATATCCCTCCAAACCCTTTCTATTCATATACCCAGTGGGTAAGTGTGTGATTTGATAGGAAGGCACATCAGTGATCGCAGGGTTTGTTGAGTGGATGGGATTTGGTTACGTAGGGTCAATGAATCACAGATATTCATTGATTCTGCAAATCAAAATCTAGCCTGTAAGATTATCTGTTAAAAAAACTTGCTATTGTGATTGCAAAAGAAAGAAGAGTTGTTGGGCAAAATGGCAGTTTATAGTGCTTCTTGAAGCCTCTTTACATTAATCAAGAAATGCAAAAAGGAAGATTAAGATATCGCAAGTCATGAAGCAATGTGGGTTATCATTGGCAAGAATTAGAATCATTATGAATTTGATTCATTCATAAATTGCCATTACTGACAAGGACAGTGTTCATTGCCCATCCCTCATTGTTCCCGAGAAAGCAGTAGTGAGTCCCTTCCTGTAGAACAGACTGGCTTGTTGAACACATCATGAGATGAACACATCATGCTCGTCAATGTCAACGTGCCTGGTAGCAGATTTGATGTCTTTATAGTGCTCGTCTACTGTACCATATGCATTTAAGGCACCTCACAAACTGGAACTTGGCTGCACAGTGACAAGATCTATCTGCTGACCACTTGACTTGCGATTCAGGCATGCAACCCAGACACAGGTGGGTAGTTTGTATATAGCAAAAGATGTGCTGTCCAATAAAATGTTATTGGGCAGGCTACTGGGGTACTAAAGGAATTCTTACAACATGTGAACACCCGTCGAAGAGTCCTGCAGTCTTTTCCATGATATGTGTGACAATTCCCTGTGATTTGTTGCACAATCTAATCATCACGCGGTAACAGCCTTGCCACCAAGTATACAGCAAGCGCCCTAGCAGAAGTAGAAAAAGGAAGGAAGAGAAAGGGCAATGGAAGGATGAAACAAGAAGTTAAGTAACACAATTCATTCTGTTGTATTGGCTCACCCAATTGTGAATAAACCACAATTCTCCATTGACCTCATATTTTCTCTGTAGTGGACCACCTTGACCAAAATACTGAAGTGGAAACCACCATAAAATAAACATTTTGAGCCAACTTTATCAATCAAACTTGTTTTACACCATCCTTACACACTTCCTATGCTGTGAAGATCCCCATGGAAAATTAGTAAATTAGAATAGCCAAATTTATTAAATGACCGTCCCCATGGTAAATGAACAATTCAATTTCACGTTTTTGCAAACTAGGACAATTGATAATGTTGTCCCTTTGTTTAAGAAAGGTAGCAGGGATAATCCAGGTAATTACAGACCTGTGAGCCTGATGTCAGTGATAGGCAAGCTGCTGGAGAAGATACTGAGGGATAGGATACATATCCATTTGGAAGAAAATGCGCTTTCAGTGATAGGCAGCATGATTTTGTGCAGGGAAGGTCATGTCTTACAAACCTAATAGATTTATTTAAAGCGGTAACAAAGTTGATTGATGAGGGAAGGGATGTAGATGTCATATACATGGATTTTAGTAAGGTTGTTGATAAGGTTTCCTATGGTAGGCTGATGGAGAAGGTGAAGTTCACATAGGGTCCAGGGTGTTCTAACTAGATGGATAAAGAGCTGGTTGGGCAACAGAGGACAGAGAGTAGTAGTGAAATGGTGCCTCTCAAAATGGAGACCCATGACCAGTGGTGTTCCACAGGGATCCATGCTGGGACCACTGTGGTTTGTGATATACATAAATAATTTGGAGGAAGGTGTAGGTTGCCTCATTAGCAAGTTTGCAGATTGGCGGAGTAGCAGATAGTGAAGAGGACTGTTAGAGAATTCAGCAAATATAGATAGATTGGAGAGTCGGGCAGGGAAATGGCAGATGGAGTTCAATCCGAGCAAATGTGAGGTGATGCATTTTGGAAGATTCAATCCAAGAGCGAATTATACAGCAAATAGAAAGGTCCTGGGGAAATTGATGTACAGAGAAATCTGGGTGTTCAGGTCCATTGTTCCCTGAAGGTGGCAACACAGGTCAGTAGAGTGCTCAATAAGGCATACGGCATGCTTTCTTTCATTGGACAGCGTATACAGTACAAGAGTTGGCAGGTCATGTTACAGTTGTTTAAGACCTTGGTTTGACCACATTTGGAATACTGCGTACAGTTCTGGCTGCCACATTACCAAAAGGATGTGGATGCTTTGGAGAGGGTGCAGAGAAGGTTCACCAGGATGCTGCCTGGTATGGAGGGTGCTAGCTATGAGAAGAGGTTTAGGACATTAAGATTATTTTCATTGGAAAGATGGAGGTTGAGGGGGACCTGACTGAGGCCCACAAAATCATGAGAGGTGTAGACAGGGTGGATAGCAAGAAACTTTTTCCCAGAGTGGAGGACTCAATTACTAGGAGTCACGAGTTCAAAGTGAGAAGGGAGAAGTTTAGGGGAGATATGCATGGAAAGTCCTTCATGCAGAAGGTGGTGGGTGCCAGCGGAGGTGGTAGGGGCGGTAACGATAACATCATTTAAGGTGTATCTAGACACATACATGAATGGGCAGGGAGCAAAGGGATACAGATCCTTAGAAAATAGGCAACAGGTTTAGATAGAGGATCTGGATCAAGAGCAGGTTGGAGGGCCGAAGGGCCTGTTCCTGTGCTGTAATTTTCTTTGTTCTTTGTAACACAACCACAAGCACCTGAATCACTTCCTGTTGACATGTGGCCCTCAGTAACTACATAGTTCCACAATTTTTTTTTCATGTAGGCTTGGTCCTACCTAGGAATTGCTTTCATTTGTTTCCACCCTCCCACCTTCTCAATACCCTTTGCCCCTCATCTACCCCAAGGTTTTCCCAGCATAATTCTCATCAGCAAGACAGACATCTGCAAACTCTCATTCCCTCAGTCCTGATGGTGTAACTTTCCAGGGTTCCTTTTCAATCAACCAGTCAAGAACATACCAGTTCATGGAATGTCCACTTCTGGGAAAAACCCAACTATTTAGTATCTCTATTCACTCAACTTTTCAGATTTCATACCATTTTAGCCACATCACACAGTTCCCCTAAAGGAATTTGTCTCTTTTTCTGCCAAACAGAAAACTGGTATCTTCCTGGGAGATTTGTTTCTTCTCCACACAAGAATTTTTGTCTCTGTTTGTTTTATCTTTGTGTCTGCATCTGTGTGCTAATTGCCTTCATCATCTAGCTCTCCTACTTCTCTTTGTGTCTGGTCACATTACTTCTGTATGTTAATTTCTTGCTTCAAATTTGACGTTACCAGGTCACTTAAACCAACATTTCTTACTGGCCTATTCTGGACTGAATGGCTGGCAAACATCAATAAGAACACTGGTGGGGAGGCAGAGAACGAAGACAATACATAGTAAATCAGGAAACAGTAAATAGGTTAATCTAGGCTTCAGTATTACATGCCTGAAGACTTTACAATTATATTTGTTGACTAATACTGATTGGTATATTTAATGCACTCAAATTAAATTGTCTTGTACGTGTTTTTAACATATGTAGTAATTCATTAATAATAAGGAAAGAAAAAGAGCATATACAATATTGTGATTTGAGATTAAGAAATACAAAAGGAGAATGTTCTGATGGTACTAATGAATGTATGATAAATGAAATGGAAAATCATGATCGAGAGAGGTTGAGAGTCAAAGTGAAAAAGGGATGGTTTGTCAGTTGAGAAACAAACTCTTGTATCCTGTCCAAAGTGTGAGACACATGTTTGGAATGTTATTCATTTTTTTAGTTTCCTTGTATCATAATGATGTCAACTAATTCAAACAATTATAGGATAGGCAATAAGGATAAAAGGAGGGAAACATTGTACAATAAAGAAAGAGATAACAACAGGTATGGAAAGTGCAGATCAGCCAGTATCTGCATCGCGATTAGATAAGTTAATACTTCAAATGTGGGACCTTCATCAGAACTGGAAGATAATCAGAAAGGAAGGCAAACGTGAAAATCTGGCACATGAAGCAGAATACAGTGGTCCTAGTGGAGGAAAACAACAGTTAAAACCAAAGCTGCAGACTACATCACCAGAAAACTGCTCCCTCCTTAAACACCATATGCTGCATTTGAAAGGCTAAGTGCATTGTAGAAGACCCCACACACCCCTCACTCAAATACCTCCTGCCATCTGGCAGAAGATACTGGAGCATACGGTCTCTCACGGCCAGACTATGCAACAGTTTCTTCCCCCAAGCCATTAGGCTCCTTAATAAAGTACAATCAGCCTATTTCCCATCTGAAGTTCTTTCATATTGCTGCTAGAAAAATGTCTATAATTCATCATTCTTCTGTTACACTGCAACTAGCATGTTTTGCGCTTCTTATGCACTTTATGCCATGTAAGATTGTGCAGCTTGTGCTGTCAATGTTGCACCCTCGGTACTGGAGGCATGTTGTCTCATTTTTACTGTATCAGTTGTATATCATAAAATGACAAGTAAAAGCTACTCTACTCTACCACTGCCATCTGTACCACCATTCTAGGAACTGCCAACAAACTCATCATGTGGTACGAATGTTTTGGTCAGAAATGGGAGCAACATTTAAGATCTCAAGTTATTAAAATGAATATTAAAGTTAGATGACCACAATGTGCCTGATTGAAAGATTAGGTGCTCACTTCAAGCTTTCTTTGTATTGGCTGTTCCTCAATTTGAAGATGAGATCTACTCAGGGCCATAAAATTCTGTCATGGGTCTTGATGTGACAGAACACACTAATTAATTCTGCACTTGGAGATTTTTCAATTGATGGGGCAGGTCATCCCATGAGATAGTGAAATTTCCAAAGACACACTGGTTGGAGTAGTATAGAGAAGTGAAATTACATCACATGGAACCTGAAGTCACAGCTGCAGACAAAATGGAGATGTTCAGCAGACCCAGCACCTAATTTGCATTTGCTCTTCTTGCAGATGAGAGTGAACATGAACAATTAATACATAAATATAATGTTGCAGGATGTATGATAAACATTTTCTGAATTATGGATAAAGAACCTACACTGTGTCAGGAAGTGTGGTTGTAAAGTACCTGTACCCAAATATTTAGATTGTTGCAGGATAAATTAAAGTTCCAGTGCCTACTTTTGCATTTGAGAAGAATTATTGTTAAAGTTGGTTCAATAAACAACTATAATATGACCTTTTGTTATGTGTAATACAACTATATTGTGACAAAATATGATTTTTTTTCTTGTCAATGAAGGATCATGTTGTTTTGTGGTCATGGTACACATAGACTTATAAGAAGCAGCCCAGGCAGGTTAGAACACACAGAGGGTTTGGCAAACAATGCAGTGTAGTTCAGTAAGGTCTTGATATGATAACACGTAATACTGCCCTTGCTTTTGTACAGGATACATTTGATGTCCTGAAATATTCTGGAGCAGATTAATCTGTTGCTCAATTGGAGCTCGTGTTATTCAATTTAGAGCACAAGTATGTTGTGATTTTTAAATATATATGCGCTGGATTGGTACCTTCGGCCCCTACGGGAATTCTAGACGGCCTCGTCTTCTCAAGAGTATTTCAAATAAGAAATATTCTTTCGAGACAATACTTCCTTTCAAGTGAAAGGCTGTGCCATCGCAATAACAAACTAAACCGGTTACGTTCACTTCGAAGCAACGATTAGGATGACGTGGAGATATCACGAAGTGTAATCATTTAAACATAATGTCTATTATTAGAAGATCTTAAATCATGTAATTCGTTGCTTGGTTCCGAAAAGACATGACAGATATGGTCATTACTCCTTCTGGAATGGGAAAGATGTGAATTAACTAAGGAAGCCTGCTCAGAATCCACGGAATGTAACATTGATTTCAGTAAATTGTACGAAAAGTGACAGATTTCACGTTTGGCAGATTATGCTTAATATAACAATAAACGGAACTGATTTTATAACTATTCACGTGGACCCAACGACCATCACACATTGAGCGTCACTCACACATTTCTCGGTATTCACCTCAAACCTTCAGCCTTGACACCAACTGGAAGAATGACATCCGGACGGCTCGAATGATAATTGGTGTATTCTCCTGTCCATCACACTGCTCTATAATTAATTGGTCCGATCGCACGTCAATCAGACCAAAGCTGTTGGTGATTGGTCAATAGCGCAGTCAACTACTGGGAAGGCGGGAATCAAGGAAGTAACGCCCCTTGGTACGGGGCGTATGGGCGATTGGTCGAGTATAGCATCGACCCGGAGAGGCTGGCTGTCTATTGGATAGCCGGCTGTCAATCAGGATGACGGCTCGCGGCGGAGGGGGCGGAGTGACATCAGCGGCTAACCGACCGAGAGAGTGAGGCAGAAAAAGCGAGGTGATCATGGAGGAGGACCGCGGGGAGCAGATGAGACCTTTACTGACTATGGTGAGTCTGCTATGATGGGATGGGATGGGAGGCCGGGCAGAGCCGGTGTTGGGTATGAGGATGGGGATGGTGCTGCCGGTTATTGTTCCCCCCCACCCCCACCCCCACCCCCACCTCCCCGGGGTTTGCTGGAGCAGGCTCCATCCTGTGGGGTTTCTCGGTGACCGGTGGGGGAACGGCCAGCCGTTGTGATTGTGAAGCGGCTCCGGCCACGGCTGGCTGGTTATTATTGGGAGGGAGAGAGAGTGGTCAGGCTCTCTCTCCCCTTCCCCCCCCCCCCTATTGTCTGTTAGACGGTGGAGCGGTGGGAGCCGAGCGGCGCTCTCCATTCCGTTTTCGGGCTGCAGTCGGCTCGGTGGCGACCCTGCCGTTTGGGCGCACTCGACCCGCTCTCGCCTCTCACTCGATTTTGAATCCAAACACTCGGTGTCTTCCGCCGTCGCCGGGGGGTGGGTGGGTGGGTGGAGGCAGCGGAAGGCTCAGCGGGGACATTGATTTCCCCCTCCCCCTCCCCCTCCCCCTCCCCCTCCCCCTCCCCCTCCCCCAAATGTCTCTGAGGGTCTCTCGTCCCTCCCCTGTCACTCTCTGACCTCCCTCCGTCCGTCCATCCAGACGGTGATGGAGAGGGCAGAGGGCAAGAGTGGGTTCAGTCCGACACCACCTCCCCCCCCCCCCCCCCCCGGGTCATCGCTCTCAAGCTTGTTCAAAAGACAGACACGTCGTTTTCCGATCCGTTATTTTTGTGGCCGCACGAGAGGAATGTTGCACCTGTGAACCGTGCTGCTGTCGATGTGGAAAGAGGTGTATTTTCAGCCGGCGATCTTGTCTGCGGCCTTTGCTTTTCTTTGGCCCCTCTGAGTCGGGGATGTGTGTGTGTGCACGCGTCAGGTCAGGTTCGTTTGCTGTCAGAGGTGATGCTGAGTTGGTCCTCCTTTATGCTGGTGAACCCGTGGGCTTGCAACACACTCGGGGTTGAGTAATGTTTACCGACTACGTCTAGTTTGCATCTCAGTTTTCAGCATACCATGCTCAGACTATTTACCTGAAGAAGGGCTCATGCCCGAAACGTCGATTCTCCTGCTCTTTGAATGCTGCCTGACCTGCTGCCCTTTTCCAGCAACACATTTTCAGCTCAGACTATTTACCCGCAAGAAATGTTTACATCAAAAGTTGATTGTACGAATGCCTGAATGTTTCTGAGCACCAGCACCTTGGTGCGTTAAAATACAAAAGGTTGCCTGTAAGCTTGCTTCCTGCATTGATTCCTTTGGAAATATTGTTTGTACTGTCGTCGTTATTATTTTAAGGCATGGTAAATTTACACAATTCTGTCATATTGCTGTTATACTCTATTGTTCTGTTCTGTCAGTGATGACTTCTGCTTATCATAGAACCCCTATAGTGTGGAAAGAGGTGATTTGGCCCATCAGGTCAGCACCAATCCTCTAAAGAGCATGCCTTCCAGAACCAGCCCCTCATGTTTCCCTGTAATCCTGCATCCACCTTGCCTGCACACCCCTGGACACTATAAATAATTTAGCATGGGCAATCTACCTAACCTGCACTAATTAGAATGTGTGAACAAAGTGGAGCACCTATAGGAAACCCACGCAGATAGGGAGAATATGCAAACATCCCACTGACGGTCACCCAAAGCTAGAATTGAACCCAGGTCCCTGGCAATGTGAGGCAGCAGTACTTATCATCTCTCGCTTATTTTGGCCACCCTAGACATGTTCCAGTGGATTTACTGAGATATTAAAATTTGATGTATGCCATGAAGAAATTTTCTTTTTTGAAAATAAGTCTTTGTTTTCTTTGTTATTTGAACAGTGGCTGCCACCTTTTCTCTTGCCTTTGTCTTAACTCTTTCAGTGTCAAGGACCTATTGTTCTCAAATCTCAATTACTGGCAGAGTCTGCAAGAAACCAGTTCACCCTTTGTTTTTACTCTTTCTCATGGTATATTTAAATTCCTTTGAAAGTACGTTGTTGTAAGACCTAGATCATATCTGAGAGGGTTCACCTATCTATTCCATATTGCTAGATAGAAAATGAGGGAAAAAAATTCTGATGCATGAATGTACCTGCCTCTGCAATTCACATGCTTCACTCACTTTCTTGTGTAGATAGTTATTTTCTTTATATTTCTCACAATGGTAATGTTCTTAACTTCTCTTGTGTTATTCATTTGCTGAGACAGAGGCTCTGTCTCTGTTTGTCCACCTCTCTTCCCTCCTTTAAGACACCCCTTATAAGCTTTGACTAAGATTTCAATCACCTCACCTAATATTTCCTTATGTGTCTTTGTGTCATATTTTATTGAATAACCCTGTCAGTTATTATAGAAAGTGCACTTGGTTTGTATAACTTGACTTTCTGAAGTATAGTCCTATACATGGTTGTTTTATAAGTTATCCCATACAAAAGAATTGAGAACCTATATTCACAACAAAACTGTTTGTATTTTAATTGACTTTTTATTGCAAGATGTTTCCCTGTCTAGCATTTCATAGAAGGTTGTCATCAGGCTCAATTTTTTTAGGTAATTTAAATCTGTGTTGTGGGTCGTATCAGAATTGGCCACAGAAACCATGACTTAGATCAGATTGATTTTTTTTTCCCCCCTTTGTTTTGGGAGCATTTCTATACTTGCGGCATGGATTTTGACCAGAGAAGACTAGTTAGTGGTGAGTTGGTAACTGATGTGATTATTATCTCTGTAGTCTTTGGTGGAGTGTAACTAATTGGCCCACATCAGATTTAACATTAATGTGACATTAAGGCTAGCTTGGTAACTTGTTGGGTCAAATTCTGTGGTTCATTTTACCAATTTTATATTGTTTTGGGCAAGCAGTGTTTTTGCATCCTGTATTGTTGAGATTTTAAAAACGAGGTGGGAATATTGTTGCGTGTACCAAAAGTTCAAAATCGGTTTAGAATTACATTACAACCTCTTTGAGATCCAGTGGATTTTAGATTTGTATAGTATTAATGTGAACATTGAGGTGCAATCATTCATGAAATTTTAAAAATATTTTGCTGTGTAAGCCTTTTGGACATCGATTACAATGCCTCAGGCTATTCAATTGCTTTATCAAAATTACAAGAGGGATATAAGCAACTGTTCAGTCTACTTAGTGAGGGTTGTGGGTCAATTCCCACTTCAGGAATTGAGCATGCAAATCTCAGCTGACACTGCAGTGCAGCAATCAGATAAGTGACTAAGTGAAGACCCGATTTGTCCTTGCAGTTTGATGTAAAGGAACCCATGACTTTAAAAACAAGAGGCTTTCTTTCTCAATGATTATCCTTTACTTAGCATCACACAGATTACCTGATTATATTACTGCTATTTTCGCAATTCTTCTGTGCTTGAGTTGGTTGACCCATTAAATATGCTATGACAAGGATTAAATCTTATAAAATACTTCATTGCCCCAAATGTATTTGGGTGCATCAAATGGTCAAGAAAGATAATGAAATTCAACAGAAAAGTTCCTTTATCCTTCCTTGACGAATTCCTGAACATTGGAATATGCATAGATATTTGGTAAACATGATTTGTTTGCTTTTCAGCTGTCATCCCTTGCTTAGTTTGGGCAAGCGACATGTCATCCAAAGAAAAGTGCATTTTAATTTTATATTTGCCTGATATATTTTCTGTTTGTGTTTTGTCCTCAAAACTGAAAGGCAAGCTATTTCTCAATAGTTGAATTTATTAGAAAACTGTCAGATTCATATAAATTGTTGTACAGTGTTTCTGGTGTCCAATTAGGTCGTGATGGTGCATATAGTTGGACTTGTCTTGACATTTCAGTTTAGGGAAATCTGGGCTATGACTTGACTTGACTTTAAAATAAAAATCTGTCACGATGCATGAACTGAGTAAACAAGGTTTTATACAGATTTGATACATTAATTGGGATAGAGACCATCCAGAATGTAAGACTTCAGGTAAACAAAGAGAAACTGGAATTGGCATGAGCACCAGAAATAGTTACTTACATTTTTAAAAAAAATCAAAACATGGTACTTGCAGATGTTTTATTATGAACAATTGCAACCATAAGAAAGAGACCAGTGGTTTATTTCCCTAGACCATAATACAATATTAATGACAGTAGCACCAGTATGATTTATAAGTAAATCCTAATCTAATGCAAGATAATTTGTAATTTGTTTTACAATTAATAAGAAATCAACCTAATTTATCATCCGGAATAATTTCAAGAATTTATGGTTAGAAGTGGCTAAAATGTAAGTTTAAAGATAACTATCTGTAGAAATTGACGTATAAATAACCTGTCAATGATGACCAATTGATATAACAGCATGTGTAACTAATGAAGTCATCTGAATTTTAAATTAACTTGAACTGTCTATTCAGTGTTGTGAAGTTTTATGTGAAGCCATGTATTGCTGCCTTTAGGATTCTGAAATATATAGACTGACAGAAAAAACTATGGGCATTAAAAGAGTAATTTGCATATTGAGCTCAATCTGGTCTGTTGGTCTTACTCGGTGCTCCTCGGAATGATGTCACGTTCATTCCATTCCCTGAGGAAACTAATTACTTGTTCCAGAATTTCTGTTCTAAGTTACTTTTTAAATGACTGCTTCACTCTAAAGAGTCGAAGGAAAAAAAATGTTGACAGAATACATTTTGCCTTGCTTAAGTTTTAACAGTCGTAAATGCATGGAAACAGAGCTCAGTTCAACTTGTCTGCACCAACCAGACATTCCAATCTGACCTAGTTCCAAATCCCAACATGTGGCTCATTTCCCTTCAAACCCTTCATTTTCATGCCTTTTCAGAAGTTGTAATTGTATCTGCCTCCACCACTTCCTCTGGCAGCTAACTCCATATACACACTACCTTCTATGTGAAAAAGTTACCCTTTTAAGATCTGTTCAAATCTTCCCCTCACGTTTAAACTTATGCTCTTTAGTTTTTTTTTCTCATTCACTCGAGGAAAAAAGACCTTGGCTGTTCACCCTATCCATATCTCTCTCTCGATTTTATAAACCTCTATGAAGGTTACTCCTTTACCTTTGTTCCAGGGAAAACAGCCCCAGCCTATTCAGTCTCTCCCTATAACTCAAACCTCCAGTTCCAGCAACATGCTTGTAAATCTTTTCTGTACCCTCTCCAATTTAATAATCTTTCCTATAGAATGGTGACCAGAATTATCCACAGTAGTCTAAAAGTGACCTCACTGTTGTCCTTTGTCCACATCCTTGGCTGAATGGGATTTTTAAAACCTATGAGTCCTATTATTTCACAAAACTTGAGTGAACTGGATGATGTTAGTAGGTACTGATGATCTGTCTATGATTCTCTTTGACAATCCTGGCTTGTTCGAACTTGTCAACTCCCTGATTAAACAAAGTGCCACGGTTTATGGTTTTTATATTGTTTCCTTCCATGTATTAGGTTCTCTTCCTCGGGTTGAATAAATGTGTATTTTCTCCCAACCTGTGTGCTCTAATTTTATTTACTCGTGTCCTGCGAGGGACATATCAAAAGTCTTCTGAAACTCCACAGAACCTGCATCCATCAATTCTTTTATCAAAGCTGCAAGTAATACCCTCAAAGCTTCAAGTTTGGCAAATGTGGCTTCCTCTTCATCAATCCATGTTAACGCTGTCCAAGTTTGCACTGTTTTCTAAATGTCCAGTTATTACATCCTTTTTTATAATAAAGTTTAGCATTTTCCCTACTACTGACTCCAAATTAACAGTCTGTAGCATTTTTCCCTTCCTCCTTTCTTAAATAATGGGGTTATGTCTACTAACTTCAAGGCTGTAGGAACTTTTCCAGAATCTGTAGAATTTTAAAATTCTAGCCACCATTTTGTCCACTATCTCTCCAGCCATCTCTCTTAACACTGGGATGAAGCTGATCTGGTTCATGAAATTTTGATGTTTTGCTAATAGCAATTATGTTTAATTTGTCAGTTTCACAAGACCCTTGGTTACGTAGTATTTCTGGAAAATTTTGTCGTCTTCCTTGAAAACAAATGCAAAGTAATTGTGATTTTTAAAAACTAAATGTCTATCATTGGTTTTGAGAATTATGGTGGAAATGGCACCATAGATGTACTGTAGGGTTATTGAAAAGTCAAATTACTATGGGAAAGGAATGTCTTCAGTGATTTACCATGTTGGGCCAACAACCCAGGTATGTGTTGCATTTAAAATTGAATGAATACATCTAATGGTGGAGAACAGTCACATTGTAATAACACCAGTTGACTGACTTCAGCAAAAAGATTCTGCCATCCTTCCTACCTCTGACCTTGACTCAGCAGTGACACCATACTGTGCCACTCACTCTTTAAAGTCTCAACCTTGAAGATGTTTAATTGCCTCAAAAACACTTTCTTTGGGGGAAAGAAGTCTTTTTGAATAAGTGTGTAAGATGAAAGAAATCCAAATAATGTAGTGTGTATGGATTCTCAAAAGGTATTTATTAAAATGTCTCATGAGCTTGTTTAAAACAATACAGGAATATGTTAAGGGAAATGTAATAGCATTTTCGCAAGGTTTATAGCTCAGATTGAGGTTTAGGGTGTAGGTTTGCTCGCTGAGCTGTAGGTTTGATATCCAGATATTTCATTACTTGGCTAGATAAAAATAAAAAGCAGGAGACAACAGCTTCGCTTCACTTGGAGGTCGCCACTGATGATGTTACCTAGCTAGGTAATGAAATGTCTGGATATCAAATCTACAGCTCAGCGAGCAAACCTACACCCTAAATGTAATATCATGTATAAGAAACAAAGTTATTATATATGCCTGAGCTATAATTTGTTTTGTCTTCCTGGAGTGAGTAATTGGCCTAGTTTTGTTCACATATGAAATCATTGAATAGCTTTAGCACTAGAGGTGTTGTCTTGTTCTGGACCCTTTTGCTGACAGTAAGTTTTTTTTTCTTTGTTTTCTATGTCAGGGTTCTTCATGATTTCTGAGAGCTGCTCAGAATCTCCTCTGTTATCCCTTATTCAAGGAATCTGTCAAATTTATCCCAATGCCTGAAGTCTAACATTAGAGTGGTGCTAGAAAAGCACAGCAGGTCAGGCAGCATCTGAGTAGCAGGAAAATCAACGTTTTGGGCAAAAGCCCTTCATCAGGAATAAAGGGCTTCCTGATGAAGGGCTTTTGTCCGAAACGTTGATTTTCCTGCTCCCCGGATGCTGCCTGACCTGCTGTGCTTTTCCAACACCACTCTGATTTCCAGCATCAGGCAAAAGGGAGGACTGCAGAAGTCTATCGTTGCCTTGTAGTATTCTTGTAAATATTTTTTGGCTCTTCTCTAAAGCTCCCTTACACTTTCGAAAATGCAGTACCCAGAAAAGAAATTTTTATTTTTGCTTAAGTTTACTTTGGTAAGGGAAGTACAATTTTGATCTATAGTTGATATAAAGAGCAGTTTTTATTGTGAAGTGAATCGGTTACTTGTTAATAAACTAGAAATGATAAGTTTTACAAAATGAATGTCAGCATGACAAGATATAGTTTTAATGTGGAAAGGTCATAGATTTGTGTTTTGATAGGGCAGTAGGATAAGTATGATGTGAGGATACAAAATGATGTGGATGATTGAGAGATGGCAGTGACAGATCAATCATATCACTGGTTTACTAATCCAGTAGTCCAAGGCTTCAAACACTCCCATAACATATGGTGAAATTCCAATGATTCAATCTGGAATTAAAAAAATTGCTAGTCTATTGTGTGAAACCATTATTGTAAAATCCTGTCTGGTTCATATAACTAGTCTGCAAAGTTGGGGATTTAGTGCCAAGGTTGAGTGCTGTCTCTCGGACTCATCCAGTAAAAGCCTTGTTGAATCACGTACTATCTCAGAGACCGCATCAACATCCTTAGGTGTGTCTCGTCCCACTGATAGAAACAATGTTAACGTATAAGATCATGTTTTATATAGGCAAATAAAAATTCATACATAGATTGCACTTTTTAATTGTGAACAAATGGATGCAATGGAGACATTTCCATAGGTATGGAAATACAACAGCTGATTCCAGACGAAGGTCTCTGGTCCGAAATGTTGGGTTTTTTTCCCCTACTCCTCTGATGCTGCCTAACCTGTTGTACTTTTCTAGCAACGCACTCTCAACAGCTGGTCTACCTGCCTGGTCTAGAAAACAAATTTTAACATTTTAACTGTGTTTGTTTCTGCTGCATTTCTGTCAACAATGCCCATCCAATCCCCAACCTTGTTTTTTTCTTGGTATAGATTGTTGTTTTCCCCTCTTTTCGCTTTAACTCTCTTTCCCCCCCCCCCCCCCCCCCCCCCCCCCAATCCCCCAAACAAAATAAGGTCTGTTCTTTTTGCTTTAGTGGAAAGGTTTGGTTTAGCTCAGTTGGATGGTTAGTTTACAAAGCTGACAGTATGGGGTCAATTCTTTGGCAGAGGTTACTATGAAGGATTTTCCTCCTCAATCTCTCCCCTTGCCTCAGGTTAAATGTCTGTAATGAGAGAGCAGCCCTATGATTTGGTAAGACTATGGCTACTGGAGTCCTAATGGACGCAAGACAAAAAGCTTTGATTTGTTTCCTTTGAGTAATGTTTAAGTTCTATACTTCAAGGCAATTAAAAACATGGCTCTCTTTATAACAGACTGCAATAGCTTATCAATAGGAATTGTGAAAAATAATTGCAGTGGAAGAATCTAAAGCACAAACTGAGTTTCTGTTAAAATAGTGACTTAACTGGCACAAAGAAATTTAATGGTCCTATTGACATTTTTAGTGCTGTATTTTCAGTAGTAAGAAAAAGGTGATGAGGCAAGCAGCAAGGCATCTCAAGTTTAGTGTTTAGCATTTTGAGCTATCTTTAGTGGTTAGAAGTTAATCTATTATGCAGTTGTATAAATTAAATTATCTTTGTTTCTCCATTCTGCTAAGCATAACTGTCTCTGTTGAAGGTTTGTTGCAGGTGTTGATCTGACAACGTTAAGTACTCCAGATCTGTAAATCGTCAAAGTGCTTTTTTTTTGACCTAATGTTTTCTTTAAAAAAAAAATCTCTAGACCATAATTTCATGACTTATATTCACAGATCTTCTAGCTAATGAACAGAATGTTAAACTTCAGTTGTGAAACAATTTTGTTGCTGACTTTGAGGGATTAATTACTGAAAACAATGAACTCCTGAGGGCGTACAATCTCAGTTTGAGGGATGGAAGCTATATAGATTGCAACTGTATGCATTTTATGACACAAATACCAGTCTTTTGAAAGCTGCACTTATTATCAGCACAAACTCACTGTACCTATAAATATTTCATTTGAAGTGGTACAATGGGTAACCTTTTTGCTTGCTTTAGTTAAGAATTTCAACACAGGTTTATTTGGAAGCATTAGCTTTGAGTGCTGCTCCTTCAGGTAGCTGTGGAGCAGGATTATAAGGCTCAGAATTTATAGCAAAAGATTACAGTTTCCTAACTGAAATGGTATATTGAACAAACTGAAGGAGCAGCTCTCAAAGCTAGTGTGTCCAAATAAACCTGATGAACCATAACATGGTGTTGTGTGATTTTTAACTTTATCCACCCCAGTCCAACACTGGCTCCTCCACATCTTTACACACTTTGTCACTGCATCTCTACTGCTAGAACTGCTTGCCAATAGCAAAGTGATAGGGCTGTGTATGGATTACATGGCATAACCGTGTTTGGCAAAATGCCCTTTTGGATTGTCAGCATCCTATTTAGTAATACATAGCTAAAGGTTCTGTGACAACAACATAACCATCCTACAATTTTCTGAATCTGTATTCATATAAGTTAACTTTATTTGCTGGTTACAATGTTTAAAAAAATTTTTCATATGCTTTATCTGTTCTTCCATTGTTAGATCTAACATTTTTGTTCTGTTTTAGTATTCCTTTGTATTTTACTATTAAATACTTAAAACTGGCTTCTTTCTATTTCCAATAATAATAAAACCTAATTAAATACAGAGAGGACAACAGTGCTTGAAATGAAAAGTAGAGAGGGGAATAAAGCATTTGAAGTTTTTCATTTGCACTCATTTGACAGACAGATGTGGGAGTCAAAATTCAGATGGAACAACAATTTGTACTGCTTACTGTTCCTAGAAGCTACACATATTCGTACACTGGGACCATACCTCTCTGTGAGCACAATAAATATGTCCAGATATTATTTTTTTTTGATTTTTAATCTAAGCATGGAGGACGTTGGTCAAGCTGTTGCAAGGGTGAATACAGCAGGAAATCAACCAGGACTCTCCTAAGCAGTAAAAATTCTGTCCTTTTTTGATTTGCAAGAATGCCAAATTTCATGTGTCCTGATGAGCATAAGATGAAAATCTTCAACAGCACTTTTGTTTCTTTCCAAAATTGTGATTGTACATCATGATGGAATGGACCTATCTTTATTTTCTTACTGGTCTATCCTCTTGGATACAGCAGAAGAAACCTGCATTTGACAGCTCCTTACTAAAAGACAGTTGCCACAATATTTGGAGGCTGGTTGCATAATTAGTCTGCTCTGCCTCTGCCTCTTCCCATGGCTGTAAATATCAAATTTTAATGACATTGTTGAATTCCTCCACTTGTTGCAAATAAGACATCTGTAGACACCATGTATGTCACTTCCCTTGGAAAAGAGGAATCTGTTCAGTAGGATATGAAATTTATACTGTGGTGTTAGATGTTCTACTACTGCAAATGGCACCCTATGGCCTCCTGACCTTGACTGATTTATAAAGATAAAGTTGACCACATTCTTACTAGACCATAGGTCAGTTTTCTCATTAGAGAGAGATGACTGGTTGTATTTTAACCTGAGTCACCATACTTCAGGACAGGGAGAAGTTGAGAAGGATCGTTCTTCATGGTAACCTTAACCAATGTGGGAAGTGAACCTATGCTGTTAGCACACGTTGCATTGCGAGCTTTCCCTCCAGCCAACTGAGCTAACAGATCCCCAATAGACAAGGTACAATGATGTTCTCTATACAGAGCAGCTAACCTTATAATATGGTGTCTGCCACCAGTCTAGCATGAATTTAGATCCTGAGTTGCTCCATTACGTTCCATAATGAGCTAATTTTCTTGCTTGTCATTCCTCTTTTCCATGCAGTGTCATAACTTTGTCAATGTCTAACAAACAATTATGTAAAACTCATTTTGAACATTCTGAAGAGGCTAAAGTATTTTTTTACACCATGTGCCAACCTTTAGCTTGAGGTAGGAAGGCATGCACCATTTAAATGTAAGTCAGAAAATCATATTAGCAGTGGTTTTTGACTAGCTAATTGTCCAAGGGCAAATATGTTGGAAAATTATGCTAGTTGTTTAAGTATCTCCATGCCATTGAGCTCCAGTTGTCTTACTACATTTAAACCAGAGAAAACCAAGATTAGTTTTGAAGTAGGTCCTAATCTGGCAAGGATTCACTAGGAGGATACCATGGTATTTGTGGTGCATCATTAGTGTTTACTTTTAAATGCTTTTGAAACTGCGAACAGAAATAGAATTCAAACTTCCATATTGCATTGCATTGGAAGTGATTAGAACCAGGTAATAAAAGTGAGGTATCACCCATGGGAAGAGATCAAAGACTTGGGGTTGCTTAATCTGGAGAACAAAATAATCTATGATTTTGAAGGGAATAGATAAATTGAACTATTCAGGAATGAAATTTGAACATGTAAAGTGAATGAGAACAATGAGATGTGACTTTGGAAGCCGAGTGTATAGATAGTTAAGATTTAACTACATTATGCAGATAATGCATGCTTGGAGCGAACTGCTTCTCCTGCTGTGAAGCAATGGTGTAGGTTGGGGAAGCAATTGTGAGGATATAGGAGATAAGGTGAAGGAAAGGAAACCTAGTGAGCTGAAAAATTAAAATTACAGACAGTTCTGATGTAACACAATGGTTCTGTTCTTGTGTGATCTCGCGTTATAAGAAAATCATTCAATAGTTGTGCTGTTTAAACTGATGGGACTGGAATCACATTATTGCCAAATTAGGTATGGAAAGTTTGTGTTCTGCAACTAACTGTCTAAATTCTTCAATTGCTTTAACGCCAATTTGCTTTGATGAAACACTCATTGTAGCAGATCTGACTGTACTTTGTTAATAGTGTGAGATCCCATTTTCTCGATTCCTTTAAATGAGTGATCTGAAGTTTAAAAAATCATGAGTATATAAAGGGTGAATAGCTAAGGCCTTTTCCTCTGGGTGGCCGATACCAAACTAGAAGGCATAGGTTTAATGTGAGAGGAGAAAGATTTAAAAGGGTAGCGTTTTGACGCAAAGTGGTATGTGTATGGAATGAGCTGTCAGAAGAAGTGATGGAGGCTGGTATAATTACAACATTTAAAAGGCAGCTGGAAGGGTATATGAATAGGAAGGGTTTGGAGGAATATGGGCAAAATGCTGGCAAATGGGACTAGATTTAATTTAGGATATCTAGTTGGCATGGACGAGCTAGTCTGAAGGGTGTGTTTCCATGCTGTGCATTGCTATGATTCTTTACGATTCTGTGAATTACCACTGTGTTTATTGGTTTGTGTTTTTAAAAAAAAGGTTTAACTTTGGGAACAGTAATTGGTTATTCAGGCTACTCTTGAAAATTTATAAATTGTTCAAATTTGCTTCCTGTTGGTGAAATACATTTTGTATACCATTACATGTGCATATATAACTTTGTTCTTTTGAAAAGTCTTCCCAATAATTGGGGTGCTGGAAATTAAATTAAATCACGACAAATTACATAGAACAAAGAACAGTAGAGGAACAGGCCCTTCGGCCCTCCAAGCCTGCGTGGCCACATTTTGCCCTTCCATACTAAAACTGTCTTGACCTACAGGATCCGTTAATCTATTCGTCCAGGTGCTTCTTGAATGCTGCTACTGACTGCTTCCGCCGCCTCCTTTTGGCAATATGTACCAGGCACTTACCACTTTTTTGTGTGGAAAAACTCCAGTCTCTCTTCAACTCCCCTGCCTCTGCCTGCACCTTGAACCTGTGTCACCTAGTAATTGATCCCTGTGTCCTGGGGGGAAAGCCTCATACTTCCCACTCTATCCATGCCATTCATTATCTTAAAACTTCTTCTATCAGGTCGCCTGTCAACCTCCTGTATTCTGGTGAAAACAAACTCAGTCTATCCAACCTTTCTTCATAGCTAAAACCCCTTTATACCAGGCATCATCCTGGTAAACCTTTTTTTTGTACCCTCTCCAAAGCATCCATATCCTTCTGGTAGTGTGGTGACCAGAATTGTATGCAATATTCCAAGTGTGGCCTAACTAAAGTTCTATAAAGCTGCAACAGCACTTGCCTATCCTTATACTCAATGCCCCTTCCAATGAAGGGAAGCATGCCATGTTCTTTTTACAACCTTATCTACCTTGGTGATCTTTGGACCTGTGCACTCAGATCCCTCTGCATATCAATATCTCTCAGGGTTCTGCCATTCACTGTGTAATTTTCACCCGTACCTGACCTTTCCAAAATGCATCGCCTCACATTTTTCTGGATTAAACTCCATCTGACACTTTTTTTTTTCTGCCCATGCCTCTAACTGATTTATATCCTGGTATATCCTCTGACCATCC
Organism: Hemiscyllium ocellatum; assembly: GCF_020745735.1. NCBI lineage: Eukaryota > Metazoa > Chordata > Chondrichthyes > Orectolobiformes > Hemiscylliidae > Hemiscyllium > Hemiscyllium ocellatum. Next base: position 33,416,488 of record NC_083405.1, read on the forward strand.
TTTTCACTGTCCGCAACTCCACCAATCTTTGTATCGTCTGCAAACTTACTAATTAGACCAGCTGCTAGATCGTTTATGTAAACCATGAATTGCAGAGGTCCCAGCACTGCTCCCAGTGGAACACCACTAGTCACAACCTTCCATTCCAAACTTCCACCGCTCTCCTTTTGTCTCTTCTGACTAAGCCAGTTATGTTTCGATCTTGCTAACTCACCCTGATACCATACCATGCAACTTCACCTTTTTGTATCAGTCTCCCATGAGGACATTGTCAAAGGCTTTACTGAGGTCCAAGAAGACCACATCAACAGCTTTTTCCTCATCAATTACCTTGGTCACCGTATTTGTGATTGCATTCTTTTTTGTATATGTTTGTGTTTGGGGCAGGGAGATGAAGAATTAAACTAACCATTTATTGTAATTATTTCTCTTCTAATTCTTTGTATTTGAATCTTGTCCCCTATTTGTCGTAACTCCTGTAGCTCTCTTTGATACTGCACAAGCTTGGTCAGTGTAGGATTGCAATGATGTGATAGCAATAAATGTTGACCAGACTAATAGAAGAATTCCTTTTTACAGTTCCTGGAACAGTGCTGTCGTATTTTTGCAGTCACCTGAAAAGGAAAACAGGACCTCCGTTTCATAACTTGTTGAAAATGTGACATCTCTGATCATGATGCACTCTTAGTACTGTGCGAGAGTGCCTTAGATTTTCTACCCAAACTCAATTTAATTAATAGTTTTCTGATGCAAGGGCACTATCGCTGAGTGAAAACTTTTTTAAACTTTTTTTTTCATTTCTTGTCTTGGTAATGGCTTTGGGTGTATTTTCTAACTTTTTTTTCAGTGCCTATCCTTAAATCATTTTGTTTAAAAATTTGGACTGAGCGTAGAAACCTCATTTAAGTTGAGCACCAAAACAGGAAATAACTTGCATGATTGTGTCCATGTACAGTACAGTAAAAATGAGAAAGCTGAAGATTGTCTTTAAAAGGAAGCTTACTGAGTGAGTAAAGTTCCAGGCTGCAGCTGTAAAGCATAGATTAACTGAAACCAACCAAAATGAAGAATTTAGCTTAAGACTTGAGCTCTGGGGAATTGGCTAGGTATCCACAAGCAAACAGTTGTCGGAGTGTGAAACATTTATCGACATTTTTATTTTATGAAATTTTATGTTCTTTAGGGCCAAAAATTAAATTTTGCTTGGCTAAAGTTGGGGAAAATTTAGCAACACAATTTTAGCTGAAACTATGATGGCTAAATAATGCCTTTTGAGTTTTGTACATTTCAGCTCACATATTGCTGATTTTAGCTAAAAAGAAAAATATTTCTGTTGTAGATTTCAGGTGCTCCAATGACATTTTCATATAATGTACTATAGGGAAATGTGAACTTGTTCATTTTGGAAGGGAGGAAACCAGAACATAATATTATTTTAAATGAACAAAAAAACTGCAAAACTCTGCAACACAGTCACTTGCATAATTGTGCATGAAACAAAGTTAACACACAAGTACAGCAGGTAATCAGAAAGGCTAGTGGAATGTTGGCCATTATTTCAAGGTGATTGGACTATAAGAATAGGGAAGTCGTAAACTGATCAAGATGCTGGTGAAACCACATCTGGAGTATTGAGTGTAGTTTTGTCCCATTATTTAAGGAAAAATATAATTTAATTGGAGTCAGTTCAGACAAGGTTCACTAGGTTGAGCTCTGGTGTGGAGGGATTGTCTTCAGAACAAAGGCTAAATAGTTTGAGACTCTACTCATTAGAGTTTAGAACAATGAGAGGTGATCTCATTTGAAGCATGTTGGATTCTTTAGTGGCTTGACAGGGTGAATTCTGAGAGAGTCTAGGAACGCAAAGCATACAGAATAAAGGGGCATCAATTTAAGACCCTTAAGAGATGGAACTTGTTTTTGAGGGTTGAGTTTCTTTGGAGATCCTTACCACAGAGCTGTGGAAGAAGAGTACTTGTGTATATATTTAATGCTGAGAGAAATTCTTGATCAGTTAGAGAATGGATGCTTATGGGGCAACACAGGAAAACCGATGTGATAAATAGATAGCTATGATCCTATTGAATGACAGCAAGCTCGAGGGGATGAACAGCCTACTCCTATTCTTTACAGTCTTATTTATGATGTCTAGCTTCTTTAAAAACCAAAAAAAACTGTTCTTGGTATCACTGGCTGGGCCTGCATTTATTTCCTGTCCCGAGTTACCTGGGGAAGGTGAAAACCAGCAGCCTTCTAAGGTGCAAGGAAACACAATGCTATTGTGGCGTTCAAGGATTTTTTTACCCAGTGACAGTGAAGGGATGATACAAATTCCAATTCAGGGCAATGTAAGTTTGAGGGGAATTTGCAAGTGGCTTCTATTATCTGCCTTTTTATGGTGTCGGGTTTCTAATTTTAGAAGGTGCTGTCAAAAGAACTTTGGTGTGCACTGAAGTAGCATAATGTTGCCACAATTTGGTGGTGAAGGGACTAAATGTTGCAGGATGGAGTACCAATTAAGGAGGCTACTTTGTTGTGGATGGTGTTAAGCTACTTGTGTTCTGGGAACTGCACTGATCAGGCAATGCCTTGTGCATTCCTAAATGGTGGACAGGCTTTGGCGAATCAGGGAGGCAACTTGTCTGTTGCAGAATTCTTTGCCTCTGATCTGCTCTTCTACCCACATTGTTTATATTGGCTGATTCATTTCAGTTTTCTGTCACTAACTGCCAGGATATTGGTTTTATAGGGATTCAACATGATGATGTTATTGATTGACAAGGACAATTGTTAGATTCTCTCTTGGGACCTGATGCATTCTTGTGTGACTCCAAATGTTACTTGCCACTTATCAAAAAAAGCCTGGATATTTTCTAGGCCTTGGTGTGGAGAGACATGCAACACCTTGGGTACTGAAAGAATTATCGATTTATTGGCTGAAGGGCAGCAGCAAGTATTAAACAGCAGGTGGTTTCATGGCCCATGTTTGACCTGAATCCATGAGACTTTGTGGTTCAGACTCGACATTGGGGGTCTTCCAGGATAGCTTTCTTCAATTATCTATGACTATGATTATGATTAGATTCTGCTGCTGGGTTGTCACCATCTTACGTACATCATGACTTTAGCCGTAAGATATAATTCCACAAGTGTGACATGTCAGGCTGATGCTTGTCTAGTCTGTAGGACAGCCAAAAGAAGTACTTTGACAATCAACAGTACTGTATTTGCTGATGCCACATTTTAGATTTAGTATTTTTTTTCGTTCATTGTTGTAATGGCTTGATACAACAGTGACTTGCTGGACTATTTCAGAGGGCAGTTAAGACTAACCACATTGCTGTAAGTTTGAAGTCAAATGTATACTAGATCAGGTAAGCATAACAGATTTCCTACCATGAAGGACATTAGTGAACTCATTGGATGTTTACAAAATTTAACAGTAGTTACATTGTTATCTGTAGACTAGCTTTTTAATTCCAAATTTTTAGAGTTCAGATTTCAGTAGCTCCTCTTTGAATTCAAGCCCATGTTCTCAGAACATTTACTGGGAGGGTTCTGAATGACTAGTCCAGTCTTGTTACCACTGACCAATAACACCTCCCCCGACAGGTTTTGTTACAAAATATTAGTTTTTGTTAATGTCCTTTGGTGTTTGCTTCAATGTTACCATTTTGGATTATTGTGGTTTTAAATTGGACAGTGATTTTCTAATGTTGATTATTTGTCTCTGTTAGTTCTAGTTCTGTTGCTCTAAATTGTGAAATGTTTTATTTATACTGGCAAGCTTGTTTCAAAATTGGTTAAACTTTCCCAATGGTATAGTCTATTTAAATGTTTCTTAAATTATAAATGACTCTTGAATACTTAATTCACTGCAGCGTTTCATGACTGTCAGGGCAGATCCGTTGTTTCTGCTTGTTCCTGGCACATGAAATTTATTTCTTCCTACCTTGACTTGTTTTATTTTCTACCGTGTACATTCCCTCCCTGTGAAATCGATGATTATTTGATGCTTTACATTGGTTTCTGCAAACTGGAAATTGTGAAACCAATGTCTCCTCTTCACCGTGAATGTCTAATCCCTTACAAACAGACTCCATCACCAGGAATGTATTTCTCTCCCCACTCCTATCTGCCTTCTACAAAGACTGTTCCCTCCCTGACTACCTGGTCAGGTCCACACCCCATAACCACCCATTCTCCCCTCCTGGCACTTCCCCTGCCACCGCAGGAATTGAAAAACCTGTGCCCACACCTCCGCCCTTGCCTCCATCCAACAGCCCAAAGGAGTCTTCCACATCCATCAAAGTTGCACCTGCACTTCCACACGCCATTTATTGTATCCGTTGCTCCTAATGTGGCCCCCTTTACGCTGGGGAGACTGGACACCTCACCGAGTGCTTCAGGGAACATCTCCAGGACACCTGCACCAATCAACCCTACCGCCGAACATTCGACTCCCTCATTCACTCTGCTGAGGACATACAGGTTCTGGGCCGCCTCCACCGCCACACCCTCACCATGCGACGCCTGGAGGAAGAAATGCGTTATCTTCTGCCTCGGACCCCTTCAACCTCAGGGCATCACTGTGGACTTTCACCAGTTTCCTCATTTTCCTCCTCCCCCCCCCCCCCCCCCCCCCCTCCCCCCAACCTTACCCCAGTTCCAAACTTCAGCTCAGCACCATCCTTAAGACCTGTCCTACCTGTCCATCTTCCTTTTCACCCATCCGCTCCACCCTCCTTTCCAAACCTTTTACCCCTTCCTCCATCCAGCTACTGCACTCTCAACTACCTTCTCCCCAGCCTCGCCCCATCCCATTTATCCCTCCACCCTCAAGGCTTCCAGTCTCATTCCTGATGAAGGGCTCCTGCCTGCAACGTTGTTTTGTTGCTGTTCCTCAAATGCTGCCTGACCTGCTATGCTTTTCCAGCACCACTCTAATCTTGACTTTAATCCCTTTACATGTCCATCAGGATGGTCTTGAGGCTCTCTGCTCCTCGCTGGAAAGAAGGCCTGAAGATTATTAAGAGAAGGTTTCCTAAATGGAAACTTGGAAAAGGTGGGTTGCCTTAAAAAGTTAAGGTTGAACGTGTTTCCACTTAAGTTTAGAAGAGCTCATTTGCTTGAAGCACTTCACAGTCTTAATAATGTGGACCTGCAAATGATGTATCCTCTTGTGGATGCAATCTGAACAAGGGCAACTGTTTTAAAGTTGGGGATTGTCCTTTCAGGACAGATGAGTTTTTTTTCTGATGATTATATATTTTTGAAACTGTTTGTCTCAGTAGCTAGTGGTAGTGAGGGTCATTAAATATTTAAGACAGTGAACTTCTTTTTAGGCAAGAGAATCAAATGTTATCGTGGTAGATATGAATGTGGAATTTGAAACACAAATAGGTCAGTAATGATCTTATTGAATGGTATAGTAGCCTCAAGGGACTAAATGATCTACTTCTGCTCCTTTTTTAAATTTGCTCATAAAGAGGTTAACTTTCTGGAACCTTTTTCAGGAAGTGCTCTATTTACTACACTTGACTTTTCTGTTACAACTAAGAAGCTACTACCTTTGCTTCTGCCGCATCACTTCCTCAGAGTAGGTCAGCTCTGTCTGCAGGTATACCATGGAGAACCCCTACAGTTACCTACATTTATTTATAGAGTCAGAATTGTATAGCATTGAAATTGACCCTTCTGTCCAATTTGTCCATGCTGACCAGATATCCTAAATTAATCTAGTTCCACTTGCCAACATTTGACCCATATCTATCTAAAACACTTGCTGTTCCTGTAGCAATCCAGTTGCCTTTTAAATGTTGTAATTGTACCAGCCTCCTCCACTTGCTCTGGCAGTTAATTCCATACATGTACCAAACTTCGCATGGAAAAGTTGTCCCTTGGGTATTTTTTTGTAAAATCCTTCCATTCTCCCCTTAAACCTGTGCCCTCTAGTTTTGGACTCCCCTACCCTGGGGAAAAGACCTCTGCAATGCTCCCTATCCATGCCCCTTATGATTTTATAAATCTCTGTAAGGTCACTTCTCAGCCTCCTATGCTTCAGGGAAAACAGACCCAGCCTTTCCCTATAGCTTAAATTCTCCCATCCTGGCAACATCCTTGTAAATATTTTCTGAACCCTTTTAACAACAACATTGCTGTAACAGGGAGATCAAAGTTGAATGCAGTATTCCAAAAACTGCCTAACCATTGTCCTATACAGTCACTACATGACCTCCCAACTCCTGTACTCTATGCATTGACCAATAAAGGCAAGCATACCTATGCCCCTTCAATATCCTGACTAACTGCATTCCACTTTCAAGGAACTTTGAATCTGCACTCCAAGGTCTCTTTGTTCAGCAGCCCTTCCCAGGACCTTGTCATTAAGTGTTTAATTCCAAGTTCTCTACATTCCATATCCTTCTCCATAGTAAATATTGATGCAAAATACTAGTGTAGTATCTCTCCCATCTCCTGCGGTTCCATACATGGGTGACCTTGTTGATCTTTACCCAATTCCCTCCCTAGTTACACTCTTGTCCTTAATGTATTTGTAGACTCTCTTCTGGATTCTCTTTATCCCTACTTGGCCCAAGCTATTTCATTGTCCTGTTATTGCCCTCCCTGGTTTCCCTCCTAATTATACTCCGTCTGCTTTTATTCTCTTCTAGGATTCACTCAATCCCTGCTGTCTATAACTGACATATTCTTCCTTCCTATTCTTGATCAAAACCTCAAATTCAATAGTCATCCAACATTCCCTACACCTACCAGCCTTGCCCTTCACCCAAACAGGAACATACTGCCTCTGGACTTTGGTTATCTCATTTTATTTTTGAAGGCTTCCCACTTGCCAGGCGTCCCTTTACCTATGAATATCTGCCCCAAACAACTTTTGAAACTTCTTGCCTAACACCATCAAAATTTGCTTTCCTCCAATTTCTAACTTTTAATCTTGGAAAACTGTAGATTCAAATGCATGATTCAGATACTAGTTTGTTTTCATTTGTTGTGATACAATTGAAATTTAATGACCATTTTCAAGTCAACCAGTCTTTAAAGAACTTTTAAGCCATTCTCACCTTTTTGCTCCTCTGGTTCAGGCTAGGATTTCAAATGTTATTCCCTTTCAGAATGTCACTATGCTGAGTCACATTTTAATTGTGGAATCAGTTTTATCTGGAAATAAAAATTAAAACTGTGTATGCCTTTGGCCTGTTCAATAGAACTTGTTAAATTATTCCTTTTTAATTACTTGAATATTCAGTTCTGATTTTATAGGCAATCTTTGAATAGAAACAAAAACAGAAATTGCAGTGAAGCTCAGCATTTATGGGGAGAAAGCAGAGTTAATGTTTCGAGTCTGATGACTCTTCACCTAGTCACTAGACTTGAACAGTTAATTTTGCCCCCATTTCTAGACCGGAGTTAGATTAGATTAGATTAGACTTACAGTGTGGAAACAGGCCCTTCGGCCCAACAAGTCCACACCGACCCGCTGAAGCGCAACCCACCCATACCCCTACATTTACCCCTTACCTAACACTACGGGCAATTTAGCTTGGCCAATTCACCTGACCCGCACATCTTTGGACTGTGGGAGGAAACCGGAGCACCCGGAGGAAACCCACGCAGACACGGGGAGAACGTGCAAACTCCACACAGTCAGTCGCCTGAGTCGGGAATTGAACCCGGGTCTACAGGCGCTGTGAGGCAGCAGTGCTAACCACTGTGCCACTGTGCCGCCCAAAGTTTTGCCAGCAATTCCTGGTTTTTGTTTCAAATCTCCAGCATCCACAACTCTTTTTGTTTTAATATTTAAATAGACTTTGAATTGCCATTTTTAGTATAATATGTATAAAATCAAGTTACTATCTGGATTGAAATGACAGCCAATAAAATAGTCTAAATCCTCCAATAAATTAGAACAATATTCCTGTTATTTGTAATACTATTAATTTTTTCAATAGTCTTGAGAAATAGGGAAAAATGGACTAGTTGGTTTTAAGTTGTTGAATGGTTTCCCTTTTATGATCTCATTTTGAACTGGTTAAAAAAATAAATTTACTGGTTATTTTTCTGGCAGTGTAACTTTTTGGTACTAGCTTTCCTGCATGATAAAATAGGTCTGAAATTCAAACAAAAACCAAATTTTAAGCCATATACAAATATTTGGAGATGGGTGGAGGAAGTGGGCCATAACAGTACTTTTGTAAATCTTGGTGACTCTCTTGTACAGGCTGCACCTGTTCTGGTGCATCATACAATAAGCCAGAGCACACAAGTTCTTTGCACTCTGCACTCTGAAATCTAGGACACTTTTAAGAAAGCCTGACAGTATTTTTCATGGCTAGACACAAAAATGTTTGCCTCAAATTTAGGTTAACCATTCTGGAGATGTGCAAGAAAAGGTGCTTGAGGCAGTTGAGAACAAAATACGTAGAATAATGACACATGAATGAACACAACAAAAGAACAAAGGACTGAACTTTGATATTGTTTGTTACAAACAAAGCCCATTAATTAACAGAGAAAGTTATAGAATCTATTCTAGGTGTACTTTTTCAAATTCAAATGAGCAATGGTATGAGGAGTGAACACTATCTGACTGAAGGTCTCATGGTATGTTGCAGAGATCAAACCAGAAAGTTAAACAGCAATTCCCAATGACAATTTAAGGATGAAAAGCTGTGTGTACACCTTTGTAAAGTCCTGCAAAATAAATTGTTTTGGTCAGTGCAAGTTTAGGAGAAAGTGAGGACTGCAGATGCTGGAGATCAGAGCTGAAAAATGTGTTGCTGGAAAAGCGCAGCATGTCAAGCAGCATCCAAAGAGCAGGAGAATCGACGTTTCGGGCTAGGGCTTATGCCTGAAACGTTGATTCTCCCGCTCCTTGGATGCTGCCTGACCTGCTGTGCTTTTCCAGCAATATATTTTCAGCTCAGTGCAAGTTTAGTCTTCTGCATGTAATTGGTGCTTTGGTGCAAGGCCTTCATTTTTATAGTAAATTTGGACTATGTATTGTTTATATGTAACTTTCTATCCTCCATGAAGTGTTGTTAATTATTGAGTTTGTCCAGTGTACAGTTGAATCATACAAAAAAATAAGATTGCAAACCTATGGCCCGCCTCAGGAAACCAAATGGAGCAATGGCAACCAAAACCACCACTTAGATAATTAAGTCAGGCCAGATAACTGGCAACCAGCTACAGCAAACTACAAATAGTTCTGTTAATACCATAGTTGCGTTCTCGTGCAACACCATGTTATACACAATTGTGCAATTGAAATAATGGGGCCTATGGGATGAACCAGTAAAAATCAACAAACCATAGCACAGTCTGAGTACTGTTGTATGGCATTGTATAGTGCAATTCATCAAAATCTTCAACTGTTTACTGTAATTGGCATCTCCCTGCTGGCTGCACTATATTCTAGCCAGTCTTCTGACTCCATCCAATGGTAATATTGAATAAGTCAGGTCGCAAAATGAAACCTGCCTTGATAGTTTAGATTAAGGGCTGAATCTTAATTTCTTTCGCTAAGTGTCAGTTTTGTCGGGCTTTTTTGAAGGGTTTCACATCGTGATGCTTGGAGACGTCTATCACCTTATCTTACAAAACTCGCCTGATTTATTATCTACCCCACCTTTTTGATGCCTCTTTCATATATCCCAACACCATCATACCATGTGCCATTTCCAAAACAAGTTGTTACTTCCTGGGTTATCCCAGAATTGACCAATATCCATGGTGCAGCACTATCTTTATAGGATAACGTGCACCCAGACAAGGGCTGTCAGGTCAGAGCTGTCCTGTGCTGTTTCTGACGTTGGCACTGGAGTGGTAGACAATGGAAAATTAGTGCGCCTCTTTGTGGGCAGGGACATGGAGATGCTGCTGATGGGGTTGGGGTGATGTAGAGGCAGGACTTCCTTCTCTCCCAGGCCAACTAAGGATTCAATTCTACTGGAATCATGCCAACCTGGATCAGGATTACCATCCAGGCAAGTGCAGATCCCATCTGAAGGAATGCACTGAATGTAGGAATGTGAATGACCTTCTCCACTCTACCAGTGAAAGTGCCACCATCTTCTCATTGATACCTCACACTCACTTTACCTCTGTTACCGTACCTACCATTTCATGAAACATCTGCCCCATTCCCTCTCATTCTAGCTAACATCTGACGCTAACTAACCGCGAATCTCTTCTGTACAGCCTACTCACCCCCTCAGGACATTTCCACACATGCACCAAAACTAAATGTGCCACGCACCTTTCGCTCACCCACAATGTGAGGAGTTTCATAATTCTGACCACCCTGAGCAGCTAACTGACAGTGTCCGAGCCCCCGTACTGCTATTTTCTTTGCAGTCGGTTACCATCGTGATTAGTCACTGGAACGTATTCGCATGATTCTGCAGATATTCTTTAACATTCTAAACAAATTTTTAAAAAAAGCTCTTAATACAAACAACAAAACCATGTTTCCGATCCATCCTGAACATTATCCTTTTTTACAGTTGGTCAAATCCAGTGAAATTTCACTCTTATCTCAACTCTAACATTTTTAAAAGATAACAAATTGCGCCCAGTCTCTTGTCTTCAGACTGTAGAGACATTTCCCCGTTGTTTTCCAACTGCACTAGCACAAACATTTCACAATTGCCTTTCACGAGGCACTTCACGAGAAAGCACATGAGCCAACTGATCACACTACGCTGACACACGGAGTCCAGTCCTCCGTACACCACGGCACCTAGTGCTGGGGATGAAAACAGGAGTTTACTTTTTGTTAAAAAGTCAGCAATTCGCAAATTGCGTTAGAGACGAACTGCATTTAATAACCGTGCTTTATGGGAGAACTACCAGCATTGAAATCCAGTTAGGCAGCAATTGCCACAGTACATCAAAACATATGCATTCTGTATTTCCTGGAACAGAAATAGAAGCAATGAAGCATCAACAAATTTTAGTTTAAAAACTAACGTTATACATAATTTGAAAGCAGTTTTCTCCACTTCATTTCTTGATGCACATCTCCACTAATAGTGGATTTGCTATTTACTAAATGGGCAGAAGGGGAATTGAGTATGTACCTCCCTCCAAAGAGTTAAGTATACCCCTCATACTTCCTACTATAAAATGTGTTCTGCTGTTTTTGTGTAGTTGGCCATTTATATATTGTTCTCACAGTTCTGTGCCTGTGAGAGCTAAATATGGGCATTTGATTAAAGCACAATCGATGTTTTTGTTGCCAACAATAAGTTGAGATTCTTGTGCATACAGACGTCAATGAATGAGGACTCTTTGAAATGGATCAGTTTTGTGACTCTGATATCTTGTTATCTGATTAATGGAATTGCAGTGAATGGTTTGCACTAGATGAAGGTGCAGTACATATTGTTTTCACAGAAGATCCATCATAACTAAAGATGAGCTGAGCACTGACCTACAACTTACTGTTTTCTGATTCTGTTTTGTATCCTGCAGTGCTACTAAGTATAGAAGGCCTGTACATTCTGGTGGCCAACGTGTGATCCTTATCGAAAGCCACCCTGGATGAGAGGGGCTTAAGTTGTGGAAAGCCTTTGTCTAACCTGAAGCTTCTCATTTTTAGCTTTACCTGAGGCTAGAAAGTGACAGGTGATCAATGTACCAGTGAAACAGGTTGGAAGCTTAAATGCAAAAGTGAGTTTGTGAACCTTTTTTATTACCACTCTATTTCTCCATCGTCACTCTGGTATACAAAGGACAACAAGTAGCAAACAACAATTTCAGGAGTTGAGTGGTGCCTAGATCTAGGTGCCAGGCAGAGGATCATCTGCACTTGAATATCTCTGGCCCCAATTCCCACAAAGGCCGCCACTCCCTAAACCAAGAATCTAAAACATATTGATTCCATCCGCCCCCCCGCCCCCCCCCGTGCTCCAGCACTGACTTGCTGTGTGTTGTTCAGCCTTTAGTGACCAATTCATGTCTTTCCAATGTAGTTTTAACACAATATAGAAAAACTTTAAAGCCTAATTCTTGTTAACCCAGCACATGTGTTTTCTTGGACCTGCCACGTCATTCAGTACAATCATGGCTGATCAAACACTTGTGTCTTTTAATTCCCATATCCCATAACCCCATTGCCACTGTTAATGACAAATCTACCAACTTTTTATCTTAAACATAGTCAATAACTGAGGCTCCACAGCCTTCTGTAGTACAGAACTCCAAAGCCCTCTAAAGTGTGTGTGTGTTTGGTTGCGGGGGGGGTGAAGTGGAGAATGGAGAACACTCAGCTTGGACCTAAGTGGCATTCCTCATATTTTTAAATTGTAACCCTGGTTTTAGACTCTCAATCAGAGGAACTACCTTACCTGTAATCTATCCAGTCTATTCCTTTGCAGGTTTCAACGAGATCACCTCTCATATTTTGTAATTCTGGAGAATACAGGCTGTGTTTGCCCCATCTCTCTCTGTAGTACACCTCCCACTATCCCAGTAACAACAACCTTTGTTGTGTTCCTCTTTTGGTAGTGTTACGTTTTCTGAAATTGAGAGATCAAAACTGTAATAGGTAGTCCATGTGCGTTCTAACCAGGTTCCTATGTAGCTGAAGCAAAACTTCACTATTTCTACACTCAAAGTCTTTATTGCAAGAGGATATCATTCCAATAGCCCTCCAAATAGCTTACTGCATCTGCACGTTATTCTTCAGTAACTCCCTGTTAAGAATGCCTAGGTCATTTTTCTATGCATCTACAACTTTCCAACCCCTTTACCATTTAAGTACTTTGCGCATTGTTTTCCCCTACCAAAGTGGATAACCTCAGATTTTTCTACATTACATTTTGTTGCTGTGTTCTTTCCCATTCACTAAACCTGTTCAAATTTTCCTGAAGCTGCTTTAAATATTCCTCATAACACACATTCCCAATTATAATTATATCATCTACAAATTTGGAAATATGATGTTACATTTAGTTATACAGCACAGAAACAGAGTCTTGGATTCAACTTGTCCATGTCAATCAGGTTTCCCAAACTGAACTAATTCTATTTGCCTGTGCTTGGCCAATATCCTCCTAAACCTTTTCCTGTTTGGACAGCCAATAGCCTGGAGAACTTAACATTGTTCTCTAATTTCAAAATAACCTCACTTCCCAACCCCCTACTCACCTTCCAGCCCTACCCCCTCCCTTTCATTCCTGTGACCCTTCCAGCTACAAACCAGATTCATTTCTCCCATCGACCCATCATGTCGTAACCTCTATCATGTCCATTTATCTCACCACCCTGGAGGCTTCCTGCCTGTATTCCTGATGAAAGGCTTTTGCCCGATAGGTTGATTTTTTTTTTCCCCCGATCCTCGGATGCTATCTGATGTGCTGTGCTTTTCCAGCACCACTCTGATCTAAACTCTGGTTTCCAGCATCTACATTCCTCACTTTTGCCATGTCGTAACCTCTACCTTTGTGCACCTATGCCTAGTTCACTACCCTGCCCCTTTCCAATCCACTTTTCATGCAGCTCCCCTTTCACCAGTCCTGAAGAAAGGTCACACCTGAAATGTTGACTTCTCCACCTCCTGATGCTCCCTGGCTCACTGTGTTCTTCAAGCCTCCTGCTTGTCTACCACTTACTCTGGCAGTTCATTCCATATATGCACCATCCTGTATGAAAAAGTTGTCCCTCAGGTCCCTTTTCAATTTTTCTCCTCTCACCTTAAACCTATGCCCTCTAATTTTGGACTCCAGACCCTGGGGAAAATCCCTTTGCTATTCCCCTTATCTGTGCCCCTCATGATTTTATAAATCTTTATCAGATCACTCCTCAGACTGCTACGCTCTAGGGGAGAAAATGTCTCAGCCTCTCCTTATAACTGAAACCCTCCAGTCCTGACAGCATCCTTGTAAAATTTTATTCTACATCCTCTCCAGTTTAATTGCATCCTCCTATAGCAGGGCAACCAGAATTGTATGCAGTACTCAAAGTGGTCTCAATGTGTTGTACAGTCACACTGTGATATCCCAACTCCTGTACTCAGTGGTCTGTCAGATGAAGGCAAGTGTGTCAATGCCACCTTCAGCATCTTGTTTACCTGTGATGGCACCTTCAAGGCTCCAGGGAGAAAAAAAGTCCCAGCCTGTCCTTATAACTGAAACCCACTAGTCCTGACAGCATCCTGAATGGTACCTGCAGCCCTAGATCTCTGTTCAACATTATTTCCCAGGAGCCTACCATTAACTAAGTCCGTCCTGTTGTGGTTTGTCTTGCCAAAATGCAAATTGTTGTGTTTATAAAAATTAAACTCCATCTACCACTCCTTGGCCCATTGACCTAGCTGATCAAAATCCAATTGTACCCTTAGATAACCTTCTTCACTGTCCATTGTACCATTAATTTTGGCGTCATCTGCAAAGTTACTAACCATGCTGAGAAAGTGTACAGGTGTAAGCTATGAGCAGGTAAGGAAAGAGTTAAGTTGAGTTTTTGTGAAACAAAAGGTTCTACTGGCATGACCAGATAAGAACTTGCAGTAAATAGTGAGTGCTGGAGGCAAGGGTAGTGGGTTAACAAGGTGAAAAAGCATCATTATGTAAAGCCATTTAATAAGATAAAGGAGCATTCAGTAAGTCAGTTAACTAGGTGAAAAGTATTCATTATGTGAAGCCAGTTGGCAAGGTTAAGAACATTCTTTGCTTAACAGCAGATGGCTTAATCCTTACTATTGACACTCGCTGATTGTCATGATCAATCAATCTATTTATATGTTGCCTTATCTGGGATGCCCCTCCCTGCAAATGACTATAATTTATTAAGAAACTGATCTTCGAGAGAAGACGGAGAACGCGTGTCTCTGTGCATGTGGGTGATTGTTTCTGTCCCTCCAGGGCCCGGAATAAAGATGAAGGAGGTAAAGCTATACTGTGAGCGTTTTGCTTCAACTGAGGTGGGAACGTGTTGACAATGCCTCTTATAGAAACAATTTGGATGAGAATATAAATGATAAACAAATGGATCCAGTGCCGATCCTTGCAGCACACCACAGGTCACCTGAGCAACAACCTCTGACCAGCTCTCTGTCTCCTATTATCAGACCAATTTTGTATCCAATTAACTAGCTCTCCCTGAATCCATTGTGATCTAACCTTACTAACCTATCCACCATGTGGAACCTTGTCAAAGGTCTTGAAGTCCATGTAAACTGCTGTCTTGTATCTTCAAAAAAAATCTCAAGTTTGAGACATGTTTTCTTTTTCCATGCACAAAGCATGATGACTATGCCTAATTAATCCTTGCCTTTCCAAATGCATGTAAACCCTGTCCCTCAGAATCCCCTCCAGCAACTTAGCATTGAAGTCAGGCTCATTGGTCTTTAGTTTGCTGGCTTTTCCTACAGCCTTTATTTAATAATGGCACAACATTAGCCACCCTTCTAACATCTCACTCATGGTTATTGATGATAAAAAAAATCTCTTAAGGGCTCTGGAATTTCTTCTGTGGCGTCCCACCGTCTCTTGGGATATACTTGATATGGTTCCATGGATTTATCTATCTATCTTGCATTTTAAGAGCTCCAGCACATCTCCTGCAATGTCGACTGTTTTCAAAACATTACTATTTATATCCCTAGTTTTCAAGTTTCCCTCCAGTGGATACTGGTGTGAAATAGTCATTTAGTATCTCTCCCATCTCCTGTGATTCCACACGTTGCCTCATTAATCTTTAAGGGGGCCTGTTCTCTCCCTAGTTACTCTTTTGCCCGTAATGTACTTGCAGAATCTCTTATCTGTCAAAGCTATCTTGTCCCCATTTTTCCCTCCAGTGTACTTCTACTCCCCCTTTATCTCTTGAGGGATTTACTTGATCCCAGCTATCTGTACCTGATGTATGCTGTCTCCTTTTTCTTGATCAGAGCCTCGATGTCTCTAGTCAAGTGTTCTTTACTTATACTAGCCTTGCTCAATATACTATGTCTGAACTTTTGTTTTCTCACTTATAAAAGCCTCCTATTTAGTCATCTAAAGTCATCTCTTTATCTGCAAGCCTCCTCCAATCAACTTTTGAAAGTTCCTGTCTAAAGCTATCAAAATTGGCCTTACTCCAATTTAGAACTTTAACTTTTAGATCAGGTTTATCCTTTTCCATCACGATCTTAAAATTAAAAGAATTGTGGTCACTGGTCCCAAAGTGCTTCCCTAAGTCGGTCTATACTTCAGTCATACTAAACTTCAGTCATTTGCCCTGCCTTCTTTCTCAAAAGAGGGTTGTGTTTGCTCCTTCACTAGTAGGTATATCTACATATTGATAGTTTTTTTTTCTTGAGCGTACTTAACCAATTCCTCCCCATTCAAGCCCTTAACACAATGACAGTCTCCAATTCTGATTAGAAAGTTAAAATCACCTACCATTACAACCCTATTAGCTCCTCAATTTCCTGATCACTACTGGGGGGCCTACAATACAATCCTGTCAAGGTGATCATCGCCTTCTTATCAGTTCCATCCATATAGCCTCACTAAATGATTCCCCAGGGGTCTGAGTACAGCAGTAGTATTTTCCATCCTCAAAACTACCATTTTCCTCCTCCTCCTCTCGTTTCCCTTCCTATCCTTTCTATAACATTTGCCCTGGGACGTTGAGCGGCCAGTCCTGTCCCTCCCTCGGCCATATTTCTGAAATAGCTCGGTCTCCACCTCCAGATCATTGATATATACTATTAACCGTTGGGACTCGAAGTATTGATCCTTGCAATATCTCACTAGTCACAGCCCGGTAATGTGAGAATGACCCATTTATTCCTACTGATGTAGTGGTTCTGTTCGCCGAGCTGGAAGTTTTAGTTGCAAACGTTTCGTCCCCTGGCTAGGAGACATCATCAGTGCTGTGGAGCCTCCTGCGAAGCGCTTCTTTGATGTTTCTTCCGGTATTTATAGTGGTCTGTCCTTGCCACTTCCGGGTGTCAGTTTCAGCTGTTCGCTGTAGTGGTTGGTATATTGGGTCCAGGTCGATGTGTCTGTTAATGGAGTTTGTGGATGAATGCCATGCCTCTAGGAATTCCCTGGCTGTTCTCTGTCTGGCTTGCCCTATGATAGTAGTGTTTTCCCAGTCGAATTCATGTTGCTTGTTGTCTGCGTGTGTGGCTACTAGGGATAGCTGGTCGTGTCGTTTCGTGGCTAGTTGGTGTTCATGGATGCGGATTGTTAGCTGTCTTCCTGTTTGTCCTATATAGTGTTTTGTGCAGTCCTTGCATGGTATTTTATAAACTACATTAGTTTTGCTCATGTTGGGTATTGGCTCCTTTGTTCTAGTAAGTTGTTGGTTTGTGTGCCGTTATGAGTCCTAAGGGTCGCATAGTCTGGCTGTCAGTTCTGAAACGCTCCTGATGTATGGTAGTGTGGCTAGTCCTTTTGGTTGTGGCATGTCCTCGTTCCGTGGTCTATCTCTTAGGCATCTGTTGATAAAGTTGCGCCGGTATCCGTTTTTGGCGAATACCTTGTATAGGTGTTCCTCTTCCTCTCTTCGCAGTTCTGGTGTACTGCAGTGTGTTGTAGCTCTTTTGAATAGTGTCCTGATGCAGCTTCGTTTGTGTGTTGGGGTGGTTACTTTCATAGTTTAGGACTTGGTCTGTGTGTGTTGTTTTCCTGTGTACCCTTGTGAATTCTCTGTTCGGTGTTCTCTGTACTATCACGTCTAGGAATGGGAGTTGGCTATCCTTTTCTACTTCTCTCGTGAATCGGATTCCTGTGAGTGTGGCGTTGATGATCCGGTGTGTTTTTTCTATTTCCGTGTTTTTGATGATAACGAACGTGTCATCGACATATCTGACCCAGAGTTTGGGTTGAATTTGTGGTAGGGCTGTTTGTTCTAACCTTTGCATAACTGCCTCTGCTATGAGTCCCAAGATTGGTGATCCCATGGGTGTTCTGTTGATTTGTTCGTATATCTGATTGTTGAATATAAAGTGTGTAGTGAGGCACAAGTCCAGTAGTTTAAGTATGCCGTCTTTGTTGATAGGTTCCGCCTCCTGTTTTCTGTTCTTTATGTCCAGTAGGTTGGCTATTGTTTCTCTGGCTAGGGTTTTGTCAATTGAAGTGAACAGTGCTGTCACGTCGAATGAGATCATGGTTTCTTCTTTGTATATGTGTGTATTCTTGATGGCGTCCAAGAATTCCTGTGTTGATTGTATGGAGTGTTGGATCCGCTGACCAGGTGTTTTCAGTTTCTGTTGTAGTTCTTTGGCCAGTTTGTATGCTGGTGTCCCTGGTAGTGATACTATGGGTCTGAGTGGGATGTCTGGTTTGTGTACTTTGGGTAGTCCATAGAATCTGGGGGTGTTGTTGCTTTCCGGTTTCATTCTTCGTAGGTCCGCTTTGGTTATCTGTCCGTTTTTTTTTGTAGATTCCTTGGTGTGTTATTTATTCTATTGGTGAGTTGTGGTGTGGGGTCGGAATCCTTCATTTGGTAGGTGTTAGTGTCTGCTAGTAGGTCTTGTGCTTTTTTGATGTAATCTGATTTATCTAGGATGACAGTCATTCTGCCTTTATCTACTGGTAGTATGATTATGTTCTTATCATTGCTTAGTGCTTTCAGTGCTTCCCTCTCCTTGGTGTTGAGGTTATGTGTTTATAAAATACCATGCAAGGACTGCACAAAACACTATATAGGACAAACAGGAAGACAGCTAACAATCCGCATCCATGAACACCAACTAGCCACGAAACGACACGACCAGCTATCCCTAGTAGCCACACACGCAAACAACAAGCAACATGAATTCGACTGGGAAAACACTACTATCATAGGGCAAGCCAGACAGAGAACAGCCATGGAATTCCTAGAGGCATGGCATTCATCCACAAACTCCATCAACAAACACATCGACCTGGACCCAATATACCAACCACTACAGCGGACAGCTGAAACTGACACCCGGAAGTGGCAAGGACAGACCACTATAAATACCGGAAGAAACATCAAAGAAGCGCTTCGCAGGAGGCTCCACAGCACTGATGATGTCTCCTAGCCAGGGGACGAAACGTTTGCAACTAAAACTTCCAGCTCGGCGAACAGAACCACTACAACAAGCACCCGAGCTACAAATCTTCGCACAAACTTTGAATTCCTACTGATTTTTGTGTTAGCCAATCATTAAACAATGCCAGTATATTACCTCCTATCCCATGTGCTTTAATCTCCCTAACCAACCATGTAAAGGGGACTTAATCAAAAGCCTGCTGAGAATCTAAGTGAACTACAGACATCGGCACACCTTTCATCAATTTTGTTACTAACACCTTCCAGAAAATCTGAGTTCGACAAACGTGATTTCTGATTCACATGTCTATGCTGACTGCTAAATCAGACCGTTATAAATCAAGTGTATAGTTATCCCATCCTTTTGTAAGAGATTCTCTCAATACCCTGCTCCTGATGTAAGTCTAACAGGTTTGTAGTCCCATTTTTTTCCTCGCTCTCTTGCGCGCGTGCTCTAGCTTTCACGCTCCCTCTATAGTGAAGTGACGTTTGCTATCTTCCAGCCTGCAGGCATCATTCTAGAATCGATGATATTTAGGAAAGTTTTCACCAATGCATTGACTGTCTCCTCAGCTGCCATCTTCAACTAACTGGGTTGAATAGCATCAGATCATAGGGATTAACAGCATTCAATGCCATTTAATTTCTCCAGTATAATCCTCTTACTGATGCTTGTTTCTTTCAACTCATTTTTCTCGAGCCACTTTATCCTTCTAGGAGGTTTCTTTTATCTTACTGAAAAGAAAGTAATTGTTGAGCTTTCTGACTTATCTATTTGCCATTACAAATTCTTCTTTAATGGACCTACATATGTAGTAGCCAAAGTTGTTTGTTTTTCACTTTTTTTTGGTTTTTAAGAGTTTGTTTTTGTTTTTCCAATGCTGCATTCTTCCATTCCTTTTTCCATATTAGTTTCTTGGTCCTCCTACAAACTTGCCAATCCTCAGAATTTAAAGCATAGAACATAGAGCTGAACAGCACAGGAACAGGGCTTTTGGCCTACAATGTTGTCAAACATTTTGCCAAATTAAACTAACCCCTTCTGTCTGCCCTTGATCCATATCCCTCCATTCTTGCATGTTCATGTGCTGATTTAAATGTCCCTTAAATGACCCTATCGTCTCTGCATCCATCACCACCACCTGTGGCATTTTCATTTCAGGCAACTTTATAGGCCCCTCTTAATTTTACACAATCTTGAATTTCCTTATTAGGCCATAATCTTCTTTGAATTTTTGCACCTTGAATATATATTTGTTGTAAGTCATATAATAGTTCTTTAAAGACTGTCTATTGCTTATAAACAGTCATGCCTTTTAATACGTTTTTCCAATCCACCTCTGTTAATTTGTGCCTCTACTTTCATACTTGCCCTTATTCAAATTTAACACTCTTACTTCAAAATGAACTGCTTAACTTTCAAACACAATTAAAATTATAATCATGCTGTGGTCACTCCTCCATGAATGTCCTTGCACAAGTTTGTTAATTAGTCCTTTTTTCATTAAATAATGAGATCTAAAATAACACATCCTATTGTTGGACCCTCAACATACTGGTCTAGAAAACCATCCCTAACAAACTCCAGAAACACATCTTTCACAGCTATAGTGTTTAAAATGTTTTGTCTGGACTGTGCAGATTGAAGTCACCCATGATAACTGTTGTCTGTGCTATATGCTTCTCATCTGATTTAATACCATGCCCCACACTATTATTTGACTTTTCAATAATCCCAATCAATGTCTGGTGCTCCTTGCTGTTTCTTAACTCCACTTAAACAGATTCCAAATGTTGCTCTTCCAATTTCTAGCATTCATCCCATCCCTTATCAGTGAACTCCATCCCCTCTTCTTCCCTGTGTCTCCTTCATAAATTTTGAATACTCTTCAATGTTCAGTTTCCAGTCCTGGTCATCATGAAACCATATTTCTGCAGTGACAACCTAATCACATGCAGGTATCTCTACTGTGCCTTTTAAATGATCTGCCTTCTTGCTGTTGCTGCGTGGTTTCTAATAGAACGTTCTTTTCGTCTTTTTGACATCTTTTGCTTTTGATGCATACTTAATACAGTAGCGCCTCGACATACGAACAAATCGGTTTACGAACAGGATTGTATGTAAAACTTTGCTTCGACGTACATAACGAAATTCAAGGGATGAATGCAAAAAGCCCATGTGCGACCACGTGGTTTGATTGTTCTGCTTTGCTACGCACTTGTTGAACGCAAAAGCTCACGTGATCTCATTCAGTTCGTCTTTGGCGCGTGCGCTGTGAACAGCGTTCACTGCTCCGTCCAAGCATTCTTACGCTATCTGAACAATGGGAAACATTGATTCAGTTCGCGAACTGGGTCCTGGAACAGATTAAGTTCATAAGTTGAGGTACTACTGTACTTGACTTTGCTTCTCCTGTCTTCTGGTTAGTGTAGCTTTTTTAAACATCCTGTTATCAACTTTATTTCCTTCCAATTTAGATTACCACGGATTCCCAACCTCTGCCAAGCTAATTTAAACTCTTCCCCAACAGTACAAACAAATTTTCCTGTCAGGATATCAGTCCCATTGCCATTTAAGGTGTGACCTGTCCAGTTTGTACAGCTTGTAACTGCCCTAGATCCACTCCCAATTCCTCAGAAACCTGATGTCTCCCTCATATACTAGTTCTCCAACTGTGCATTCAAATAATCAGCCATGTTTTTGTGCTTACTGGTATGTGGCATAGGGAATGATTCTGAGATTATTGCTTTTTACTTCCTCATTCCCTGAAATCTGCCTTTAGGCTCTCATCTGTCTTCCTACCTATGTCATTGGTACTAATGTGGATCAAGACATCTGACTGATCTCCCTTTCCTGGAATAATGTCCTGTACTTGGTTCATGGCATCCTTGACCCTGGCACCAGGAAAGCAAACCACCATAACGGAGTCATGTTTATTGCTACAGAATGCAGTCTAAACAAACTTAGATCCATCCCTCTCAACCATACCCAAGCAAGGAATTGTGGTTAGAGAAAGGCAAGAAGTATGCTTGGCATTACTATTGTGGAAGAGCTCAAATTACAAGTAAAAATGCTATGATCATACTTAATTACTAAAAGTAATGCTATACAAGGATGTTAAGTTTTCATACACCATTATTAACTCCTTGCAAGTATTGTTTCAATGTTATCTTGAGCGTCTTATTTTCCAATTTAAAATGATCTCTTTTAGTTGAATTTTCTGCTTTTGGAACTTGTTACCCAAGACTAAAGTATAATTGTATGTTGATGTTTGTATTAACAAATGTTCCTGCTGCCAAATTGCAGAATGGCTTGAAGTAACCATAAAATCCAAAAGTTTGATTTATTTTAAATCCAGTTGTAAAAAAATTCTCTGCTTTTGATGTTTTCCTCACAAGATTCACACCAACTAGATTGTAGTGGAGGAGAACATGTTTGAATGCAACTAAAACAAAATCAAATCACTGTGACACTTTTAGGTCTGATGTTTGTTTTAGAAATATGCATTTGTTATTCATTTAGAACATATTATGTAGACAGTAATTTTTTTAGATTTTGACATTAATCTTGTTTCCAGTTTTTTTTTAAACACTATGACCGTTTCATGATGTGGTGAAACATTTTTTTTAACTGTTGAAGCTAACAAACTCAACCATCTTTATTCTTAACACTCTTTGCATAGCACAAGAGTTATATCTGAACCTGTTTCTTTCTCTTACATGTTGGAGGAGAATGATAAACATGGAATTTTAAGTTACATCTAACTATTTGCTCAAATTATGTAACTTGAGTTATTTTTTAACATCTACTATAACATCCATTAGCAGATGCTTCCCACAAATTTGGGTACTATTTGAATAAACTTGAGACTCCACATAGCTTTCAATGCAGAACACATCAATTAAACTAGCTGGTATAGTTGAAATCACTCCAATCTATATCCTGAATGAAACAGCCAGTACATGTGGGTAATATAGGCGGTCTTATGGCTAGACATCCGTTTAAACTGAAATAAATTAGCTGAAGGGTTACCAATTAGTTAGATTTTATCTTTTATACCCCTCTTCCTTATCGTCCCTTTTCCTGTGTATCTCTGTCTTTGTGACTCTGCATCATATGGAAAAAGATTTTGATTTGCTTTCTTGTTTTGGAATGTAGGCATGTTGCCAAAATGAGTAGTAATTTATCTGACACAAACAATTCTATTGATGTATAAGGAGACAATTTTGCCTGCAACAGAACTACTCTGCAATACTAGCTGAAGTAGGAGTAAATCCTTGGTTATATATAACCTTTTGAGGATTAACATGGACACAGATGGATTGCTACATGTTGTTTGAATTTAATCCTGAATTGTAGTACTGCAAAATATGAAATTTTGAGACCTTAGAGAAGATTTGTGCCTCAAGTTGCGGATGGGATCGTTGGTTTGCTCACTGAGCTGTTGTTTGTTTTCAGATGTATTGCCAGCAAGCTTGATAACCTCATCTGTGAGTCTCTAAAGTGTTGGTATTCTATCCCGCTTGCTATTTACGTGTCTTGGTTTGTTGTGGTGGATGATGTAATTTCCAGCTGTTTTCTGAGAGGTTTGTAAATGGGGTCCAAATCTATACATTTGTTCAAGGCATTCAAACCGGAATTCCAGGCCTCTAGGAATTCCTGTGCGTGTATTTGTTCGGCCTGTCCCAGGATAGATGCATTGTTCCTGTCAAACTAGTGTCCACCTTCGCCTGTGTATGGATACCAGTGGTAGTTGGTCATATCTGTTGGTGTTCATGTATCCTGGTGCCGCGTATCCTGCCGGTTTGTCCAACGTAATTTTTGTTGCAGTCCTTGCAGGGTATTCTGTATATTATGTTCTGCTGGTTGTGGGTATGGGGTTCTTTTAAATTTGTCAGTAGATGTTTTTAGTGTGGTAGTAGGTTTAAAGATTACTGTTAGAAATTCTAAAAGAGAAATACATAACCTAGCAAAGTCCAATTCCTATGTTGGGTTGTAAACTTCTTGAAAGTAATAATTGTCCAATTAAAGTATTGTATATTTACTAACTATTGTCCTGAAACAATAGTTTCTAACATTAGTTTGCTAATTAAAAAAATTCTAAAATATAATAACCTTAATTTTCATTATTAGTATAGCTCACCAATTGCTAGATTTTCATCCATGTTTTCTCTCCTCTTTGTCTCTGTGACATCCTGATCTCTCCTGTTTCTGACCTCTTGCATGACCGCCAATGGTAGAGTAATTTAGAATCAATGTCATCAGGACCCTGAACTCTGGAATTGCTTCATTTAAGTATCTTTACCCCTCATTCGCCCTTTTGGGTTACTACTTAAAACTTAACTCTTCGGCCAAGCTCTTTGTCACCTGCCTAAATCCATAAGAAATAAGAACCGACATAGGCTGTTCAGCCCTTAAGTTTGTTCCACCATTCAATAGGGTCATGGCATTTCTAGTATTCCTCTTGTCCACTTTCCTTTGTTTTCTCCTTAGATTCTTGTCTGTAGTGGAATCATCTGTCTCAACCTTTTAGATATGCACAAGAACTCTGGCTCAACAGCTCTTTTTTTTTGGCAAGGAGTTTCAAAGACACTTTTTAAGATTGAGAAAGAACGTTCAAACGTTTGTCCCTTTGTTCTGAGAACAGGCTGTCGGGTCCTAGACTCTCATGAGGACAAACATCCTTTCAGCATTTACCCTGTCAAGTCCCTTAAGATTCCTATGTACTTCAATGAGGTTACCCCTCATTCTTTTAAACTCCAGTGAGTAGAGTCCAACCTGTTTAGCCTCTGCTCTTAGGACAATTCTTTCATACCAGGAATCATTTTAGTGAACCTTCTGTGAACTGATCTAAAGGAAAGATAAAATGCTATCTTTCCTTTAGATCAGTGGGCCAAAACTGACAATGCTCAAGGTATGGTCTCATCAGCACCTTGTACGGTTGCAGTAAAACTTCCCTTCTCTTCTACTCCAGCCCACTTGAAATAAGGGCCAACATTTTCATTACTCATCTTGATTACCTTCATTATTCATTCATAGGATGTGACCATTATTGGCTAGGCCAGCATTTATTGCTCTTCCTTAATTGTCCAGAGGCAGTGTCTCTTGTGGACCAGACCAGGTAGGAGTGCCAGTTTCCTTCCCAAGCAGACATTAGATGGGGGTTTTTTCTGACAATTGGCTACTGTTTTATGGTTATCCTTCGATCATCTTAAGTCCAGATTATCTTTTTAAATTGTATTTAGATTCAACCATCTGCCACGGTAGGATTTCAACCTTGGTTTCCCAGAACAATACCTGATAATATCACTAGACGATCACCTACCTGTTGTCTCTTCTAATGTGTGCTGTGAATCGTCTTAAATGTGCCCTCTGGTAATTTACTCTTCTCTCGGTGGAAATGGATTCTCCTTATACAAACTGTCCTTTTTTTAAAATTACCCTTAAACTGAGAGGAATAACAGTTTCCTCACTCTGCTTTTGATGATTAAGGAAGGTACCAGTATATTGATATGCAGTGATATCGTCATAAATGGAAATATATTTGCAATGGAGCATGGTGTAGAATCAGTTTGGGTGGAAATAAGAAATAGCAAGGAAATGAAGTTGTAGAGCCGTATAACATGGAAACAGCTTCTTCGGTCCAACAAGTTCACTATGTTCGTGAACTAAACTACTCCCATCTGCCTGCATTTAGCCCATATCCCTCTAAAACTTTTCTCATCCTGAAAGATGTTCCCAGGGTTGGAGGATTTATATGGAGAGCTGATTAGACTGTTTACCTTAAGGTGTCAGGCTGAGGGGTGACCTTAGAGGATTATAAAATCATGAGGGCCATGGATAGGGTGAATGTCCAAGGTCTTTTCCCTTGGATAGTGGAGTCCAAAACTAGAGGGGAAAGATTTTAAAGGGACCTAAAGGGGCAACTTTTTCATACAGTGGTTGGTGTATGCATGGAATGAACTGCCAGATGAAGTGGTGGAGGCTGGTTCAATGACAACATTTTAAAAGTCTTCTGGATGGATATATGAATAGGATGTAGTTAAAGGGATATGGACTCAATGCTGGCAAATGGAGCTAGATTAATTTGTGACATCTGGTTAGCTTGGATGAGTTGAACCGCTTCTGTTTTCGTGCTGTAAACCTCTATAAATCTATCCAAATGTCTTTTAAATGTTGTAACTGTACCTGCATCCACTACTTTCTTTGGCAGTTCATTCCATACACAAACCACTCATGTAAAACAAGTTGCCTTTGTCCTCCTTTTAAATCTTCTTTCACTTTAAAAATATGCCCCCTAGTTTTGAACTTCCCCACCTGCAGGAAAAGGCCCTTGTCATTCACCTTATCTATGCTCCTCATGATTTTATAAACCTCAGGGAGGTTGAGAGTGACCTCATTATGCTCCAGTGAAAAAATCCCAGTCCAGTTTTATGTCTCAAACCCTTCATTCTTGGCAACATTCTAATAAATCGTTTCTGCACTCTCTCTCTCGAGTTTAATAACACCCTTCATATAATGGGATGACCAGGACTGTACACAGTACTCCAGAGCAATCCTGCACAACTTCAACATGACATTCCAATTCCCATACTCAAAAAAAGTCCAAGCAATGAAGGCAAGTGTGCTAAATGCCAACTTAACCACCCTGTCTACCTGTGATGCAGTTTTCAAAGAATAATGTTCCTGAATCAGATCTCTCTGTTCTACAGTACTACAGTACTAACTGTATATGGCCTCTCCTTGTTTGCGTTGTGTAAATGCAACACCTCACGTTTGTCCAAATTAAACTCCATCTGCCACCACTCAGACCATTGACCCAATTGATACAAAGATTTCTTTGTTATCTCCATCATCTTTACTGTTCACTATAGCACCAATATTGGTGTCATCTGCAAATCTACCTCTATGCCTCCTGTATTCTCATCCAAATCATTTTATATATAAATGACAGTACTGATCCCTTTGGAACACTGCTGGTTATAGTCCTCCAGTCTGAAACACAACCCTCCACCATCCTCTGTCTCATTATCGATTTTTGTATCCAATTGGCAAGCTCACCCTGAATCCCATGTGATTTAAGTTTACTAATTAGTGGAACCTTGTCACAGGTTTTACTGAAGTCCACGTAAACAACATCTATCACTCTGCCTTCATAAATCTTTTTGGTTACTTCATTTTTAAAAAATGCAATCAAGTTTGAGAGACATGATTTTCCTCACGCAAAATCATGCTGACTATCCCTAATCAATCCTTAAAAGTTTAAGTATGCAGGTAACCTTCTTTAGTACCTTCACTCGATTCATGTCTCTACTTTTAAATTTTATTGAAAAAATAGACTTTTAAAATATTACAACAAATACAAAACAGTCCAATTCAAAACAATACAAAGAACACCAAAAAAGTTTAAAAAATCCAAACCGCACTTATGTACAAATGTATAAATACGTATATAAAAATATATAATTATTTATTAGTTTGTTGTTAGTTATAATTTATGATGCAGCTCAGCCAAACAAAACACTAACTCTTGAATATTGAGAGCATTAATTTTCACCTATTTATATATTTGCAGTTTCCCCTCTCTGGATATTCGACTTGTGAAGCAAATCGTTACGGCTATATAAAAGCCCTTATTAGTGTGACAGACAAGTCTGTGTCCAGGTATTCCAAAAAGGGCTGCCATGTCTTTATAGAAATTCTCAGTTTTGTTGTATACCGTACTTGAGAGAAAATCTAAGGGGATATGCTCCATAACCATCTTCCATCAACCCGACAGGCTCAGGGAAGTTTCAGATACCCAACCTAACAAGGTTAAGCTTTTTTTTTAATGCGCATCCCCTGGGACCCCACCAGGCAGGCCATATAGAAGAGAGATTGGGTCCTTCTCCACCCATAAACATAAACATAAAATCCCCTCCATTGCACCTGTCATAGCACTCCAGTACCTTTTTTGAAGTCTAAGAGTGCCCGTAACAATTTTACACTTGGAACTTTTGTGAAGATACCTCTGGCTTAAATTTTGACAAACAATCTGGGGCCAAGTGGAGAATCTTCAACTGTAAATTGGTATCTTTGTTGCGTTTCCCAAATATCCTTCCATGCCTCTGTAGAACCCTCAACGTCTAGCGCTCTCTCTCCCCCACACCCTGCAGAATTTGATCAAACGTAACTGAGGAGCCCCCCCTCCGCCAATGATATAGTGCCGACAGAAAGTGTATTCATAGCACTAAGCACCCTTCTTCCTATGTCGGATCTGTAGGGATCAAAGTGTAGTTTCTTTTAATAAAATCCCTTATTTGAAAAATTAACAAAAGAGATCCCTGTTAGCTCGTAATTCCATGCTAACTAATCAAAGGACATCATTGTGTCTCCCTCAAATAAATCATCCAGGCAAGAGATACCCTTAACTGCCCAATGTTTGAATCATGAATCTATTATTCCTGGTTGAAAACCTGGCATCCCCACTATAGGTCTAAGAGAAAATGTTTTGCCATTATAGCCTTCCCTCTGCTGAATTGCCCTCTGTGCTTTAATAGTATTGATAACTATTGGGTTATGGCAATATTCCTTAATTCTCCTCATTTTGTCCAAAAAAACAGTAAGCTAGTAAGGGAGTACCTTGTCTGAGAGGTAACCATATTGAAAGAGGGTCTCCACAAGCCCAATCACACTCTCATGTAGGCTAAAAGCGAGCTTAGTTGGTAGTTTTTAATGTCCAGGAGATCCACTCTCTTTCTTTCCCCCCCCCCCCCCCGAACTGAAAATCAGGGGAACATCCGTATAGGGAACCACAAACTGGGGAGAATATTCCTCTTAAGCGCCATTTGACCTAACCATGAGAGCGGAAGTGCCTCCTATCTTCGAAGGTCTTGTTTGATTTTTGAAGAAAAATTGAACAAAATTAGCTTTAAACAACTGATCAAGAACTGGAGTAAAGAATATGCTCAAATACATAAAACCTCCCTGTGACCACTTAAATGGGAATCAAAATTTGTCCTCCAGATCTAACACCTTCGTAAGACCACCTGTAGGCATAGCCTCTGATTTTTACAAAATTAATCTTGTATCCTGAAAAGATGCCAAACAAGCTGATGCATTGTATCAGGCGAGGCACTGAAACTGCTGGATTTGACAAAAAAATTAGGACATCGTCCATGTACAATGAAATTTTGTGTACATGCTTTCTTTATTTCCTGATTTACAGTTTGCCCTACAGTAAGGAAACTCTTGGGCATGGGGGCTTTAGATGACTCCCGCTCATCTGTGCGCTTTCCTATTGGTTGGATAGATTAACTATATACAGGGCACAGTAACATATTGCCACATGGATCTGGCTGTGTAAATTCTCAATATGATATTGGACCCAAAGTCAAAGAAACATGCTCTTGAGCTGAATAATCATTATTGTTTCATATTAATTGTCATTTGGAAGAAATTTAGCAGATTGCAAAATTTGTTGGGGGGAAAGAAGGTTTCAATAGCTGTCAAAGGTGGATTGGCCATATTACAAAACAGACCAAGTCTTGAAAGCTTGACAGCTACTGAAGCCTAAATCTGATCACCTTTTAAAAGACAAGTTCTATTTTGTAAACTGGTACTGTCACAGTGCTAAAGTAAGAACTGATCAAGCATTCCAAAACTGAGGTACTGTGGCATCACCTGTAGAGGAGTTGTATACCTCCACAATCTGCAACTCAGACCAACAGTTGCTCTTTTTTTTAAAACATCAAGACTGATCACATCCTAATTCAATGCAGAATATAGAAGGGCATTCCAGGTTAATTGGAGACATGGAGGAATTCAAGATGGCGGCGATCTAGGAAGATCGCATTGCAGAGCTCCGCACCGCATCTGGAAACAAGGCCTGGCAATTATAGAACCATAGAACCGCTATAGTGTGGAAGACAGTTTTTGGCCCATCAAGTCTCCCCTCCGAAGAGCATCCCTATCCAGACCCAGTCCCCAATGGTATCCCTGTAAGCCCACATTTACCATTGCTAATTCACCTACCCTACACATTCCTGAACTCTGAACATTTTCAGCATAGCCAATTCATCTAACCCACATTTCCAGTGGGAGGAAATGAAGAACCTGGGAAAAAAACCTATGCAGACATTGTGTCGAGTTTGTACATTCTACCAATCACTCAAGGCTGAATTTGAACGTGGGTCCCTGACATTGTGAGACCACAGTCGTCCTAATCACTGAGCCACTGCACCACCGAATTATAGTTTAAATCCTGCTGGATCTGTTGGTTAAAAGTCCTTGCAACCTTCCTGTCTGTAATCAGAATGATGTAGAAATTAGCACTTTATGAATCAATTCTATAAGTTCTTAGTTTCTGAAATGTCAAATGTGAACTAAATAGCTGTATAGCCTTTCATGCATAGATTTTTAAAAAATGAAGAAATGAATAAGCAATTTGCTTTTGTTGGTGGTGGTGATTTTAAATAGAAAGTTAAAAGGAGGTCACCTTAGTCTTACCAGACCAT
This sequence comes from Hemiscyllium ocellatum, assembly GCF_020745735.1. Classification (NCBI taxonomy): domain Eukaryota; kingdom Metazoa; phylum Chordata; class Chondrichthyes; order Orectolobiformes; family Hemiscylliidae; genus Hemiscyllium; species Hemiscyllium ocellatum. The sequence continues at coordinate 33,447,022 of NC_083405.1, forward strand.
AGGCAGCTCTCTCATTAGGGAAAGAGAACAGATGGTGGTTTAACTTGAGGGTTAATATGCCTTGGGTGAGGGGAGAGATTGAGAAGGATTCTCAATTCATAACCTCAGCTGGCATGGGAGTTGAACCCATGCTGTTAGCATCATTGTGAATTGGAAACTAGTTATCCAGCCAACTGTGCTAATTGACCCCCATGGTTATTAATGCTAAAGATAAATCTAATAGAAAACAACATAAAATCTAACAAGATTGTGCTTAGTTGTCAACAATTAGTTTTTAGAGTTGCAGTTTGATTTCTACTATAAACTTTTGAGCACCATGATCTCACCTAATCCCTCAAAACTGAGTGTTTGAAACTGCTTTTCTCCCCTGGATCGTATCTGACTCCATAGATGGCTGTAAAAGATTCTATGGCACTAGTTTTAATGTGAAAACCTCTATTCTGGTCCATGTTTGCTTCTCAGCCAATTAAAACAGGTTATGCAAACAGTTGTCCTGCTTTTGTATGATCATGGTACCTAATGTTGTAACTAAGTGCACCTGTCAAAATACAAAACGTCAGATGTTGCAGGAAGTTTTGTGTCCAAAAAGATGATCGACATATTACACAATTGTCATAGCATCATAGAAATGTACAGCACAGAAACGTTTCCTTCGGTCCAACTCATCAATGGCGACCAGATATCCTAAGGGTAAAAAATGAGGTCTGCAGATGCTGGAGATCACAGCTGCAAATGTGTTGCTGGTCAAAGCACAGCAGGCCAGGCAGCATCTCAGGAATAGAGAATTCGACGTTTCGAGCATAAGCCCTTCATCAGGAATAGGTATCCTATTCCTTCACCAGATATCCTAACCCAATCTCGTCTCATTTACCAGCTCTTGGCCCATTTCCTTCTAAACCCTTCGTATTCATTCTCCACTTCCTCTGGCAGCTAATTCCATGCATGCATTGTCTGTGTGAAAAAGTTGTCCCTTCTATATCTTTCCCCTCTCTCCCTGAACCTATGTCCTCTGGTTCTGGACTTGCCCACCCCAGGGAAAAGACCTTATCTGTTTGTCCTATTCATGCCCCTCATGAAATTGTCCAGCTTTGTGTGAACATACTGTGGCACAATGGCAAGTACATAAACCAAATGCCCTAATTGGCTAATTTAGTCAAGCAGCCTGTTTGCTTGGCTATCGTAATAAGCGTATTACAGACTGTACCCCACCAGCTTCTACTTGCAAAACCCAACACAAACTGTGTATTGTTTAAATGTGGTTCTGTCATTGAGCAGCTCTTGCTGAGTAATCCTTTCTTGAAAGCTGAGTAACAACCAATTTAAATTAATCAGTCAAAATTGTTAATTTACCTCATTCATACTGATCACAAGCAACATACATTCATATGCAGGTATCCCATGCAATGCCAACAAAAGAACTATGTTCAGGCTTTGAACTACCTGGATCTTGGGGAAGCCTATTTGGTATGGCAGCAACTTGACCTGCTAACCAAGGTGTCAATCAGTATATTTTTCTTTCTCCTGTGGCATACGTTGTTTTGTGTTCTTTTGAAATGTGGCACCTTGTGTTTTTATTGAATGTTGGATGAAAACTTCAACTGCAATATCTCGCTTCTCAGCAATGTAGAAATTCAGTACTCCCAGTGCACATGAACGTTCTTTCCATATTCCTATGCAGCATTGCTTATTCACTGCAGTGTGACATTGAACAAACTGCACAGAAATAATCCTTTTGGTCCTGTCTAATTGCCATTAACAGTGTTGCTGCTGGAGGTAGATCTGCATCTGGAGCTATTTTGATAAGTATCTCTAGAAACTTGCCAGCCCAGAGAAAATAGCTGTCTCTCTACGCAAACTGATTTTCAAGTTTTTCATACAATTAATGTGATTTGGTAGAATCTTACTCCTTTAATCTGCTGTAACTTTATGACTCTGATTTAATCCTAAGTAATGAACGTTGCACAAATATAATTCAATAGGTTTAAGGTGAGAGGGGAAAAATTTAAAAGGGACCTAAGGTATGACTTCATGCAGAGAGTGGCGAGTGTATGGAATGAGCTACCAGAGGAAGTGGTGGAGTGTGATACAATTACAACATTTAAAAGGCATTTGGCTGGGTGCATGATGATAAATGGGTACAGCAAGGGTTTAGTGGGATATGGACCAAATGCTGGCAAATGGGACTAGATTGATTTAGGATATCCAGTTGGTATGGACGAGTTGGACTGAAGGGTCTGTTTCCGTTTTGTTTATATGGACTCTAAATCTGAAATTTGTTTGACCTCTGACCATGTCAGCATTTTTCCCTGTTCTCATTTTTAAAATAAAGGAACTGTTTCCTCAAAATACCAGACCACCCAAATTGCAGCTTAGTTTAATAGGATAACTAAGCAAAGTTTTATATTTCTAAATGAAATAATCTTTTCATGCATTCCATTTGAGAACTAGTGGAAACTTTGGATCTCAGTCTGATTAATGAAATATGGATTCAACTTATTTTTGGAAAATGCTGAATTGGGGTAGTCCTTTCTCGCTCTGATTCCACAGGGGGGCAAAAAATGTTTGCTGCATCCTTGCCAGAAGGAGGTTCTGCTTGTTTTGATTCCTCTTAACTGAGAAGCTCTTTGTGTCTCTGCTGCGTGCTATTTTGATTTCAGGTGACAGGTTGATTAACAGTATCCCAGTGTGGGCATACTCTACTGCATCATCCTGCAGTTGTTTGAGTTTTTTTTATATTAACTTGTTCTCTTGGCCATTCATCATCTTCATTTGTGTTGATTTGTTTCTTTCTATCTCTCTAATAGTTCTGTTTTGTGCCTTTAGAGCACCACCAAGTGACTGAATATTTCAGGCATGTTCTGGAGCACCTAATTTTTCTCTTTAAGGGCCACAAAATAATTAGAGAGAAGGTCGTTTTGACCAATATTTGTTCATTTCATAAGATATAATATATGCAGCACTCTTGTATGTGGATTTTAAAATCGTTCCTAAACTTGTCTTTTACCACTTCAACTGAATTTATTTTGTACCTACTAAAATTTTGATTTTTAACTAATGTCTTACATTTGCGTTTCCTACTTGCTTGTATACCAGTAAGATCATCTGGCTCCTTCTTTTAAAGCTTGATAAGTTCCTTTTCTTATTATTCATATTTTGGCATTAGGGAATCAGCTTTACACTTAAGTTTAACCTCAGTGCTTGATACAGTTTTTTTTCTTGCTGGAGATAATTCTAATAAAGGCTGAGATACTTAAGATGGAAAAAGTGATTTTTCCTTGGCTTTTTTTAAAACATAGAATGTGGGAGTTGTTGGATAGGCCAGCATTTATTGTCCATCCCTAATTGCCCTGGAAAAAGTAGTGGTGAATTGCCTTTGTGAATTGCTATACCCCAGGAACTGTCTTAGTGCTATTAGGCAGGAAATTCCAAAATTTTAACCCAGCATGCAACTCCCCTTAGAAGTAAGGAATAAGGAATTTTTAAAAAACATTTTGTATGATGTATTTCACTTGATGAACAGCTAAAGCGGTTTATTTGGGAACCAAAGTGAAATAGTTGGGTTTAGTGGCTGCATGTACAATTAGATAAATTTCTCTTTCAAAAATGAGAAAAATGTCCTCTGATCTGCCTGACCTCTCTAAACATTTCTGCCCATAGAAATTAATCTATCCTTATTATCAACACCTTGAGCATATAGTCTTTTGTAGTACTTTTCTGTTTTTAGATCACCTCTGCCCCACTTCACGGTCTCCTTCACCATTCTTGTTTATCTCCTTTTTAATAAAAAAAAATTTCCTTCTGCAGCTGTCTTTTTTGATGAAAAGATTTCCCCACCTTAATCACTTATCAACTGTAATTTTCAATCTGTGTAGGCTTTGATCATCCTGTGCAGTCACAATAACTGTGCAACAGTAAGTTTAACTATTCCCACATTCCATCTTTGATTCTCTTCATTGACTCCTCCTATCTTGATCATTTCCCCCTCACGTATCCCAATCTTTACTTTGTCCAAAACCCACATATCGATTGGAATTGAGGATGCAGACGTTACCCTGAAGTTATACAGAACAGTTGTTGGACCTCACTTGGAGTACTTTGAGTAGATCTTGGCACTTCACCTTAGGAACGATATATTGGCCTTGGAGAGAGTACAATGTGGGTCAACAAGAATGATACTGGACTCCAGGAATTGAGGATGTCTTACATAAATTTAGGCCTGTTTTCTCTAAAATTTAAAGGTTAATGGGTAATCTGATTGAAATCTTCAATTTGATAATAAGAAAAGACTAGGTAGATAAATAAGCTATTTCCATTAGTTGAGAATTCTAGAGCTAGGTGATATAGTTTGTGAATTAAATTAGATTCTCTAACAGTATGGAAACGACAAGTTGACGCTGCACCAACCCTCCGAAGAGTAACCCACCCAGACCCATTCCCCTACCATACGCTTACCTCCAAATAATGCACCTAACGCTGAACAATTTAGTGTGGCCAATTCACCTGGCCTGCACATGTTTGGATTGTGGGAGGAAACTGGAGCACCCAGAGGAAACCCACACAGATACTGGGAGAATGTGCAAACTCCACATAGTCGCCCAAGGCGGGAATTGAACCCGGATCTGTGGCGCTGTGAGACAGCAGTGCTAGCCACTGAACCACTGTGCTGCCCAGCTAGACTGTTCAGAAGACATATTAGGAAACACTTTTTCATAGAGTAAAAAGTGAGGTCTGCAGATGCTGGAGATCAGAGCTGAAAATGTGTTGCTGATTAAAGCACAGCAGGTTAGGCAGCATCCAAGGAACAGGAAATTCGATGTTTCCGGCCAGAGTCCTTCATCAGGAATGAGGGCTCTCCTTCATTCCTGATGAAGGGCTCTGGCCCGAAACATCGAATTTCCTGTTCCTTGGATGCTGCCTAACCTGCTGTGCTTTAACCAGCAACACATTTTCAACACTTTTTCATATGCAGGGTGGCAGAGATTTGAAACTGTTTTCAACAAATGGCAGTGGATACCATGATCAGTTTATTTTAAATCTGAGATAAAGTTTCATTAAGCAAAGGTATTAAGGGATATAAGCCAAAGGCAGGCGTATGGGTTTAGGCTACAGATCGTGGAATAGGTTTGAGTTGAATGGCCTGCCTGTGTGTCTATATTCCTGTGTTAAAACCAAATCCACAATCTTGTGCTTATATTTCAGTGATAGACGGCCACATTAAATTTTATGAAAAAATGTACCATGAAGCAGGTTTCAGTCTAGGATTTGACTTGTCAAGTAGTAACACACAAAGAAGAGCTAACTAGGAAAGGGAGGGATCAATACCTGGTTTAGAGTGTGGACATAAGCTGTCCGGCACCAAAGTGCAAGCGTTCTAGTCTCGATGCGTTCTTAACTAGGTTTGAATGTCCTCTAGAAACATGTCATCTTTGTTTGAGACAAGTGACTTTGTTGCCTGCTGCAAAATCCTGGCAAATAATGTCATCCAGTGACTACTTTGGAAAACTAGTATATCTCTCTTCATTATGTAAGTTCCCTTGAGGGCCTTTACTTCGATAGAACACTGCACCAAATACTTGTTCCGTGTCCTTTTTTGGTATTCTATTTGGATGGAATTTGGAATATGTGTTACAGCTAAAATCCCCTCTTCTGTGATTCAACTTGTGTCAGTTATTGCCTTTCAAAATGAAATATTCACAATATACTGTATGTAGTAACCTCTTCCTTCTGATAGTACAGTGCAATTGATTAATCTCGTACATTTGACGCAATGTGCCTACATTGCTGAGGCAAATTAGACATCAATGCCTTGCAATTTTTATTAAAACTAAACATGGATAATTTTTGCTTCCTGAAGAGAATCTTGTACCTGTATGTATTACAAAATGAAAAAAGTAAATGTAAAGTCATCATAGTTCTACCAAGTCATAGACTGCTGTCTCATTAGAGAAGGATGACTGGTGATAGTTTAACCTGAGGATCACCGCACCACATTCAAAAGATGAGCCGTTAGTGGTAGTGTGAGCCACTGCAGGAACTGAACACACATTGCTCGCATCATTCTGCATCAAAAACCAGCTGTCCCATCAACTGGCTGCCAATCATACACTTAACTGAATATTTGCTTGATCCTTTGTATTAGCATGAAACCGTTCTCTTAAATGTGATGATTAAAAATGTGCACTAATTTCCTGCAAAAAGCTTGCCTGATGGTTTTTGACTGAAATGGCAGTATGTTCCTCATAATTAGTCTATTTTCAGGAAGAAAAGAAGCTCCTCTTATTTCAAATATTAATTGGTATAGTTTTCATATTGCATTTATGTGGAATATAATTTTTTAAAAAACTGGTTGTTAGGTTGTGCTTGATTCCTAATCTTGAAGGTACCAGGTAATAGTTGTAGTTTTTACAAATGTGTTCATGGAATATAGACATCAGTTGGCTTAGCCAGCAGTATTTTTTTGTCCCTAAATGCCCAGATGGTGATTGAGTTAACTTAATTGCTGTGTGCCTGGAGACACATAGGTCAGACCAACTAAATATGGCAGGTTTACTTCCCAAAAGGATATTAGTGAGCCATTAGTGTTTTCACAAGATATGGCCACATGACGTTGCATAAGAACTGGCGGATGCTGTAAATCAGAAATAAAAACAGAAGTCGCTGGAAAGGTTGAGCAGGACTGGCAGCATCTGTGCAGAGAAATGTTAACGTTTCGGATCTAGTGACCCTTCCTCAGTTCACAGGACTCAAAACGTCAACTCTGATTTGCCCTTCACTGATGCCGGAAAAGCTCAGCAAGTCTGACAGCAACTTCTGTGACAGTGTTGCATGTTTCTTCTACTTAACAGTAGATTGCAAAGTGATTTCTGGTTGAAGGAAACTTTGAGATTGCTTCTTATAAATAAGTTGTAAGAGACATTTATTTTGTAACTGGGAATAAGAATTATAATTTTATCCTCCTCACTTCCAACATTTCGTGGTGCATTTTTCATTGAAATGTCTCCACTAATTAGAGTTCACTTGCCAACCAAAAGATCTCTGTTCACGCCCACCCTTGAACTGATAGTCTTGTGAATTGTCCTTATTTCATTGCAACTAACCAACATGAAATATTTTTTGTAAGTGCAGGTAATGGAAGCAAAATTGACACAATTTTACATTTATGCACTGTTTATTTCCTGACATGGAAGCAAAAATCTCTAGACAAGGATCTTTTAAAATGTATCTTCGGAATTCTGTCTCACTGTGTGCGGATGCTAATGAAAGATGAGTGGTATTGCAGAGCTTCTCTGACAAAAATAAGCCCTTGATGCCAAGGATAATTCTGAGATGGTTACCTTTCTCTGGGATGAACCCTCGGAACTCCTCATGTAATGATGAACATTCTCTTTGAAATATTTTTAAAAAGTGCATGTATAAGTATGATTTAAAAGCTGCATTTTACAATTTGCAGTGTATCACCTTGAGTATGATGTTTGCTTGGTTCACAAGTGTCTCAATATGCAAATATGCTTGTACAATTGAAACACTAATTCCAAACAATAGCATTAATTATGACAGTCATCTATGAACCAAACATTACAGGTTGATTAGCAGAGATGAGCCGCCTTCATTTTCTGGAGATTTATTGTAGTTGTAAGCTGCTCCACTATTTACCACTGATTTCAGGCTCACTGGTCTATAGTTACCTGGCTTTTCCTTACCACCTTTTTCTTAAATACTGGCACCACGTTAGCAAACCTCCAGTCTTCTTCAAACTCACCTGTAACTATTGATATAAATATCTTCGCAAGGGGCCCAGCAATCACTTGCCTAGCTTCCTGCAAAGTTCGAGGGTTAAATGGATCAGATCCTGTGGATTTATCCACTTGTATGCATTTTAAGAATCCAGCTCCACCTCCTCTGTAATATGGACATTTTTCAAGATGGCACCATCTATTTTCCCACATTCTGTATCTTCCATGTCTTTCTCCACAGTAAATACTGTTGCAAAATACTTGATTGGTATCTCTTCCCATCTCCTGCCTTCCACACACAGGCTGCCTTTTTGATATTTAAGGGGCCCTATTCTCTCCCTAGTTACCCTTTTGTCCTTTTAATGTATTTATTGAATCCCTTTTGGATTCTCCTTAACCCTATTTGCCATAGCTATCTCATGTCTCCTTTTTTTGCCCTCCTGAGTATACTTTTAAGTATACTTAAGCATACTTTTAACTGCCTTTGTACTCCTAAGGATTCACTTGATGACTGCTGTCTATACCTGACATGCTTCCTTGCTTTCTCTTTCTTAACCAAGTCCTCAATTTCTCTGGTCATCTAGCATTCCTTACACCTACCAGCCTTTCCTTTCACCTTAACAGGAATATGCTGTTTCTGGATTCTTGTTATCTCATTTTTGGAGGCTTCCTATTTTCCAGCCATCTCTTTATCTGAAAATGTTTGCATTCAATCACCTTTTTGAAAGTTCTTGCCTAATACCGTCAAAATGGCCTTCCTCCAGTTTAGAACTTCAGCTTTTAGATCTGATCTATTCTTTTCCATCATTATTTTAAATCTGATTGAATTATGATTGCTCACTGGCCCTAAAGTGCTTCCTCCCCCACTGACACCTCAGTCACCTGCCCTACCTTATTTCCTAAGTGTAGGTCTAGTATTGCATCTTCTCTAGTAGATATATCCATATACTGAATCAGAAAATTTTCTTGTACACGCTTAATACCTCTCCATCTAAAACCTTAACACTATGACACTCCCAATCTGTTTGGAAATTTAAAATCCCCTACCATAACCATCCTATTTTTCTTAAAGATAGCTGAGATCTCCTTATAAATTTGTTTCTCAATTTCCCTCTGACTATTAGGGGGTCTATAATACAATCCCAATAAGGTGATCATCCCTTTCTTATTTCTCAGTTCCACCCAAATAACTTCCCTGGATGTATTCCCTAGGTGCAGTCATAATGCTATCCCTTATCAAAAATGCCACTCCCCCTCCTCTCTTGCCCCCCTTTTCTATCCTTCCTATAGCATTTGTATTCTGGAACATTAAAACTGCCAGACCTGTCTAGTCCTCTATGATATCCCTAGCCCTGAGTTCATCAGCCTTCCCTGTTAGGCCTCTTGCATTGAAATAAATGCAGATTAATTTCAGTCCTACCTTGTTCTCTGTTCTCTGCTTTATTCATGCCTTGTGTGACTATTTGGCTCACTCCTTTTCCCAACTGTACCAGTCTCTGGTCTCGTTCCTCACTATTTCCCTGTGTACAATGGCCACCTGCTGATCTCTCTCCACTTTTTGAGAAATTCTGCACCCTCTGATATCCTTGATCCTGGCACCGGGGAAGCCATTCTGATCTTTTGCTGCTGGCCACACACTAGTCAGTCTGACTAGAGTCCCCTATCACAATTGAAAACAAGGACTTGTCTGAGATATGAACCTGGAACCTCTTGCGCGTCTACACTGTACAAGGCCCTAAACGTGAATCTGAGTTCTCGCGGTCTTTATCCTTACGTCTTTTATTTAATGACTGGAACATGCATGCTTGTTAACGTCATACGTGGCTGGTGTTGCCTTGGATGTGAGCCTTGCTGTTGTTATCTTGGCATTTGAGCCACAAGACTATAAGCTGTTGGTTTTTCCAGCATGTAATGAATATTTGCATTGGATTTAGTGATCTTTTACCTTCTATCGCCATCCAACTTTTAAATACACTCTTTTTCCCCTAAATCCTAGCAGTTTTCTTTTTTGACAGTTTCATTTTCTTTTCTGTTGCCACTTCTCCATCACCTACTTCCATGACCAAATGGTGATATGAAAATAAAATCAAATAATTCATTGCCATACAGCTGAGGAACAGAAAGCTGCAAAACTGAAACGCTACAGCATTTCTACTTTATATGAGCAATTTTCATTTATGTGTAATCATTGGAATTTTTTGATAACTATAAACAAGTATGACAAAAATGACAATAGGCATGTAGTTTTTTAGCGAGGGAGTCTTAGAAAAAAATTAAATGTATGTAAAAATAAGGAAAATGTTTGACTCATTCTGGATTTAGGATCATCAGACTGAGTGCTGAACTGCTTATTATGGCAGGTAGTCTTAGCTCATTGTAGAGCAGCAAGCATTGTCATTTTATCAGTGGAAATATTACAAATTGTTGAAAGCAGAAAGAGTTGCCCATGGTCAAGTATGAGGAAATTTGTGCCTTTGGACAAAAGGTAGTGCTAGTTAACCTGTCTCTATAGCCATGATCTAGAAAATTGTAGCAATGTGAAAAAGATAGAGATCTATATAGTGATAAATTGTGTTGGTAGTGGGAGAAATATTATGAAAGCTATGGTAATTGTTTGTGAGATGTTAGACAAACACCAGTGAGACAAACCATATTCTCTCCATAGATGCTGCCAGACCTATTGAGTTTCTCTAGCACTTTCTGCTTTTGTTTCAGATTTCTAGCGTCTGTGGTTTTGCTTTGTATTATGATGATGTGGCAGATGTTAGTCATGAATGTGGAATGAACTGTCTCATCACCTAAAATATAGCCCCTAAAATTAGGTTCATGTTGATTTTGTATGCTTAAATATGTATGGGGTATGGTTATGTATGTATAGTCTTGTGGCTTAAGTTCAAACAGATCAACAATTTCTGCTGTTATCACAATTTTGCAGGTGAGAGTAAATTGGCACAAAGACTTGCAAGTGAAATGGGTAGAAACCTGGCACATGAAATTCAATATAGTGACAAAGAGAAAATATTAAATGGTGCTCTTTTCTTTTAAGAGGGGTGCATGAATAGGTACTTTACCTAGAAATTCACATACACAACGTTTTGGAGGTAGTAGGGGAAATTGGAACAAAGATCCATTTTTAAAAAAAAATTAAACCAAGGGTAATTTTAATCATCCTGTTCAGCTGTGTTATGACCCACCTCTGGAGTAGGTGGGGTTTGAACCCAGGCCTTCTGACCCAGAGGTAGGCTGTGCTACAACACCTTTAAAAGTAAAGTGTAAAATTGTTGCTGAAAGTTTGAGACTCTGATTAGGAGTTAGCTGAAGAATTGAGCTCAACCCTTGTATTCCACTGGTGGCCTGACTCTCTCATCCCTTGCAGTACTATGGCTTTTTGAGATCGTTGCACTCCTCCTCCAATTCTGGCTTTTGTGCATCTCTGTTTGTAATTACTGTACTATTGGCAGCTACAGCATCAACTACTATAAGCTTAATATCTGGAATTCCCTCCATAAACCTTTTTCATCTTGTTACCTCTTTTTTTTCCTTGTTTCTTTTCAAAGATGTTTGTTAAAGCTTGGCCAAGGTCATAGATTTTCTGTTAACTGCTTTCATTCTTAATAAATGACTCAGTATCAGATTTTGTTTGAGTGTGCACCAGTGCAGTGTCTGGGAACCTTTTAGATTAGATTAGATTCCCTACAGTATGGAAACAGGCCCTTCAGCCCAACAAGCCCACACTGACCCTCCGAAAAATAACCCACCCAGAGTCAATTTCCCCACGTTTACTCCTGACTAATGCACCTAATGCTATGGGCAATTTCGCATGGCCAATTCACCTGACCTGCACATCTTTTGGAATGTGGGAGGAAATCTGAGTACCTGGAGGAAACCCACACAGACACTGGGAGAATGTGCAAACTCCACACAGACAGTTGCTTGAGGGCGGGTCCCTGGTGCTGTGAGGCAGCAGTGCTAACCACTGAGCCACTGTGCCACCCTAACTTGTGTTTAAAAGTGCTACATATGTGCAAGATATCTTTTTAATATTGAACTGTTCATCTGATGCTACTTGCCAGTCTGAGACTCCTTCTAAGTGTTAAGTTCCATTAGGAACTAAAATGAAATTATTCTGTTTCAGGAACTAACAACTATTTCCCCCCAGTGTATTTGTTTAACGTGATTTTGCTTATAGCTCTCATTTTAATCTGCTGACCCTTGTTCCCATCGTTGTTATGTGGCGGAATGATGGCTCTCATTTCCAATAGCAGGCATTCTGTTTGCACCGATAGTGCCAGCTCTCATGTGGCATATGGCTTCAGTTTAGGGTTTGTTCCTGTGTTCTTGCCATGTATGTCCCTTTTATAGGTGTGGGTTTTTTCTGGCATTCTACTTAATTGACCTGCCATTACTGGAGCATTCATTACTTGTATGTGTCATCCTGTTCCCCTCTCCTCCTCTCCCCAATTGAAGAAAAATGCTCAGACACAATAGTTTTATCTTTTACTCCGGGCCCTGGAGGGAGAGAGAATGATTGCTCATGTGCATTGAGACAGCCACTGTTTAAGAAGGACAGTAAAGACCAGCCAGGGAACTATAGACTGGTGAGCCTGACCTCAGTGGTGGGCAAGTTGTTGTTGGAGGGAATCCTGAGGGACAGGATATACATGTATATGGAAAGGCAAGGACTGATTTCAGGATAGTCAATATGGCTTTGTGCATGGAAATCATGTCTCACAAACTTGATTGAGTTTTTTGAAGAAGTAACAAAGAAGATTGAGGGCCAAACAGTAGATGTGATCTATATGGACTTCAGTAAGGTGTTTGATTAGCAAGATTAGATCTCACGGAATACGAGGAGAACTAGTCATTTGGATACAGAACTGGCTCAACAGTAGAAGACAGTGTTGGTGAGGGTTGTTTTTCAGACTGGATGCCTGTGTCCAGCGGAGTGCTACAAGGATCGGTGCTGGGTCCTCTACTTTTTGTCATATACATAAATGATTTGGATGTGAGCATAAGAGGTACAATTAGTAAGTTTGCAGATGACACCAAAATTGAAGGTGTAGTGGACAGCAAAGAGGGTTACCTCAGATTACAACAGGATCTGGACCAGATGGGCCAATGGGCTGAGAAGTGGCAGATGGAGTTTAATTCCGATAAATGTGAGGTGCTGCATTTTGGGAAAGCAAATCTTAGTATGACTTATACACTTAATGGGAAAGTCCTAGGGAGTGTTGCTAAACAAAGAGACTTTGGAGTGCAGGTTCATAGTTCCTTGAAAGTGGAGTCGCAGGTAGATAGGATAGTGAAGAAGACATTTGGTATGCTTTCCTTTATTGGTCAGAGTATTGAGTACAGGTGTTAAGGTCATGTTGTGACTGTACAGGACATTGGTTAGGCCACTGTTGGAATATTGTGTGCAATTCTGGTCTCCTTCCTATTGGAAAGATGGTGTGAAACTCGAAAGCGTTCAGAAAAGATGTACAGGGATGTTGCCAGGGTTGGAGGATTTGAGCTATAGGGAGATGCTGAACAGGGTGGGGCTGTTTTTCCCTGGAGCGTTGGAGGCTGAGGGGTGATCTTCTAAAGGTTTACAAAATTGAGGGGCATGGATAGGATAAATAGACAAAGTCTTTTTCCCTGGGGTCGGGGAGTCCAGAACTAGAGGGCATAGGTCGAGGGTGAGAGGGGATAGATATGAAAGAAACCTAAGGGGCAGCTTTTTCACACAGAGGGTGGTAAGTGTATGGAATGCTGCAAATGTGTTGCTGGTCAAAGCACAGCAGGTTAGGCAGCATCTCAGGAATAGAGAATTCGACGTTTCGAGCATAAGCCCTTCATCAGGAATGACCTGCCAGAGGATGTGCTGGTGGCTGGTACAATTGCAACATTTAAGAGGCATTTAGATGGGTATATGCATAGGAAAGGTTTGGAGGGATGTGGGCCAAGTGCTGGCAGGTGGGACTAGATTTGATTGGGATATCTGGTCGGCATGAATGGGTTGGACTGAAGGGTCTGTTTCCATGTTGTACATCTCTATGACTCTGAGTTCACTGTTTTCTTTGGAGCAGCAGTTTCTCAATTTTATATAGTCACTTTACAGAGTGATACATTCAGATAAGGCAACATACATATTAATTGGGTGACCTTTACAATCAGCAAGTGTCAATAGTAAAGATTAAACTATCTGCTGTTATGCAATGAATAACTGACTTCACTTAAATATTTTTCACCTTGTTAAACTAAACTCATATACTCAATACTACCTCATCTTGTTAAATGGCTCTACATAATGAATGCTTTCCACCATGTTAACCCATTACCCTTGCCTCCAGTACCCCATTGTTAACAGTAAGTTTATCTGATCTGAGTCATGCTCAGCTGAACCTCTTGTTTCACAAAACTTACAATTTAACTCTTTTCCTGCTTGCTTATACCCCATATACATAGACATCTTCCACTTCATATGAGAATGTAAGAACTGTTGAAGTCAACTCATTTGGCAAAGGTAATCTAGAGGTGTTGACTGGCATATATAGAGTGGATAGCCAGAGACTTTTTTTCCCATGACGGAAATGTCTGTCACGCAAGGGCATCATTTTGAGGTAATTGGAGGAAGGTTTAGTGGAAATATCAGGTGGGTTCTTTACACAGAGTGGTGGGTGCATGGAATGGACTGCTGGCAATTGTAGTAGAGTCTGATTCATGAGGGATGTTCAAGCGACACTTGGATAGACACATGCAAGATTAGCACAGTGAAGGGTATATAGGTTAGTCTGATCTTAAAGTAGGATTAAAAAGCTGCCACAACACAGAGGGTCGAAGGGTCTGTACTGTGCTGTACTGTTCTATGTTCTAAAGAGCCCATCAGCATTCCCAATAAATTGTATGACTGGTGCTTATTTGTATAACCGTATGAACTGATAGCAACATTGCTCACTCTGCGAATGGCTGTCTACTTGTATGAGGATTAAACATTGTAGTCAATGATCTGTCAGTTTGGTAAATTCCTGACCATACAAGTATTGGTGGACACAAACAGAAGTAGCTGAAAAAATCTCAGCAGATCTGGCAGCATCTGTGAAGAGAAATCAGTTAACTTTTCTGGTCTGGTGACTCTTTCCTCAGAACTCAAGTATTAGGGAAATTGTCTAATGTCAAAAATGATACCGAGAGCCTTTCTTCCTTGAGCTGTGCAATGTTCACTTTTGCTTTGTTTAACTCTTGATCAAAATGCTTTTTGCTTCTCCTCACTATTGAGTAATATGTGAGAAACAACTGCTCCCATTCCATACAATGATGCACAACATGCTAATTGCAAAGATTTGAATGGTTGCAAGACCGGGGACAAACCTGCTATTATAACTTAACAGCCCCAAAAATCATTGTTGCCATTTTACATTTTTAGGTGCTGGTGCCTCCATAACGGCTTTTGTTTGAGAAGGTACCTTGTGTAGTCCCTTAATGCCAATGACAAGGCCTAAATATTCAGTAGAATAAATTTTTTTCAAAAAAATCACCCTTTCCTTTCCTCACTCGTCAGCCATAATCTTTAAGTTTCCTCAGAATAACATTGAAATTGTGGAGATGTTCTTTCTCCATCCCTTTCCGTCCCATGACTGAAATATACTGCAGGTAACACCTGGACATCTTAAAATCTGACGCATGGCATGTTGAAATAATGCAGATGTGATTCCCAGTGGAAGTCTATTGTTTCTGTAACCCAGGATCTGGAGAAAGGCTTAACTGAGGTCAATTTTGCTGAAAAGCTGACTTCCGTCTGGTCCAAGTTGGGTTTTTCCAACAATCGGCAATGGATTCATGGCCATCATTACACTCTCTTAATTACAGTTTTCTTTGAATTGAATTCACATTCCATCATCTGCCATGGCAGGATTTGAACCTGGGTACCCAGCACATTACCCGGGCTTCTGGATTAACAATCCAGTGATAACACTACTCAGGCATTGCTTGTCTTGCTCCATCTGGTCCAACAAAGAGGTCATCAGTTAAAGGCAAAGGATGTGCTATGCACACAGTACTGAATTAATTGTAACCTTTAAAATCACTACACGTGTACCAATCCATCAACCTTTATAACTGGCATAATAGGTATGGTCCGATCACTTTCAATTATGGGTTCATGGACTCCCATTTTGACCAGCTTGCCTAACTTTCCATAACAAGGAGAAAGTGAGGTCTGCAGATGCTGGAGATCAGAGCTGAAAATGTATTGCTGGAAAAGTGCAGCAGGTCAGGCAGCATCCAAGGAACAGGAAATTCGACGTTTCGGGCATAAACCCTTCTTCAGGATTATGCCCGAAACATCGAATTTCCTATTCCTTGGATGCTGCCTGACCTGCTGCGCTTTTCCAGTAACACGTTTTCAGCTAACTTTCCACAACCTTTTGATCCGATTGTATCTACCTTGAGAACATTTTTTTTGATTCTCACCCTTGATTTTCAATTTGACAGAGATCAATTCCATGATTCCCAGATCCCCATGGAAAACAATGGCATGTTTAGAATGTGTAAAATAGGTGGTGCTAAAGTTTTCATGAATATTGTGCTACACAAGCCCTTACCATTTGGAACAAAGAAATAACAGCAGGAACTTTTTTGCTCCATGAGACTGCAAAGAAAATACCGAGAGCTCTAACTCCAACACAATATATTCCAATATATTGATCTAGTTAACAAAATTGAAACAACAGATATAGTTGCCAGAGTTCCTGATTATCATGGAGGGAGACTTGAAGGAATGCTCTTGTATGATTTTCTTCTCCTGACTTAAATACAGTATTTGGAACATCTGCCACAAACTCTGGCCCTTCGCCCTTCCCTTTTCTGTCTTCTGAGGAGTCAGTTTCAAAAAACCTATGAAGAGATAGCAGAAATCTTACAGAACCTTTTTTCATCAAAATTATTGGTTTCACTGAACAGTTCAGATTTAACAAACCAGTATGATAAAGTTGATAGAATCCTAAAAATTCAGGGCCAACTTAAATAATGCTATCAGAGACAGAGGTAGTCTGGTGTGTAGTTTAGGATGTGATGTAATCCAGAAGAGATCAATGATAGAAAGGACTGTAGACATGTTTTTAAAAAAAAAAGCTCTGGAAATAGCAGTCTCAACAGAATTAGTATCCAAGGAAGCTCAACAGCTAATCTCAACCATGAGCAAGCATGTTTGAGGAAGAGACAACATAGAACAAAAGTATAGAAACTGAAAGAAGAAAATCTGCACAGTACAAAAAGGGCATGAGAAAAGCCCAGAATCTCCACTCGAAGAAGAGTTGCTATTAAACATATTGGACATTGCTGGTGACACCAATCAATACTTGGTCATCCCTTGCTGAATGGCAAGCTGGCATGAACCGGAGGGTGACGCTGGAGTGAGGTTTATATTGCTACCTCTAAATGTTTGAGGAGGGGATGGGTCACATTGCATCACAATCAACAAAAGTTGTATTAGGAACATTAACCTGATAAATTGGTGCCTTTTAAAGAGGTTGTATCAATCTGAATATTTGCCCTTACACATTAAATGAAATTTTTCAGTTTTACTGAGAAAAGTTTGAAAAACAAATTCAACTGGGCTGAAGTAAATCACTCAAAGTTTGGAAGACCAGTGCAGATACAATAGGTTGAATGGCCTCCTTCTACACCGTAACAATTTTCTGTTTGTGAATCATTGTCTCTGAAGGATTAGGTCCAAATCTCTGGATTACTGGTTGAATAACATTATCTCTATGCAGCAGTCTACTGCTTCACCAATTTTGTTTCCTCCTCCGTTTCTGTTGTTCTCTTGAATGATTGATTGATTTTCCTTTCCTCAGTTAAATATTTGGAGCATCCGCCATCCTTCGCTCTTCGTTGCTTCAGCTGAAACCTTCACACCTTTGTCATAGTCATACAATGCAGAAACAGATCCTTTGGTCCAACTCATCTGTGCTCATGAAGATTCCCAAACTAACTGATCCCATTTGCTTGTGGTTGACCCACTTACCTCTAAACCGTTCTTATTCATATACCTGTCCCAATGTCTCTCCAAACTTTGTGACCGTACCTGCATTTACGACTCCGTCTAACATTTATTTCCACATACGAACCACCCCGTGTAAAAACTTGCCCCTTGCATCCATTTTAAACCCTTCTCTCACCTTTTTAAAAATATGCCCCTTAATTTTGAATTCCCCTACCCTGGGAAAAAGACCATTTTGCTATTCCCCTTATTTATGCCTCTTGATTTTATAAACCTCTAAGGTCATCCTTCAACCACTGATCCTGCAATGAAAAAAATCCCAGCCTACTCTTCCACTCAAACCAAGAGTTTAGTGAGAATGAGGAACTAAACTAAAAAGCAGTACAAGTATAGAAATAGTACCAAAATGAATGGGACTAAGTGACAACACGCCCGGATCTGATGACTTCCATCTTAGGATTTAAAAAGAGAAACTGCATTTCTAGTGGATGCATTGCTCTCTGCCTTCCAGAATTCTGTGGGTTCTAAGACTGTTTCAAAACACTAGAAGATTGCTTACATGGCTGGCTTTTGCACGCTGTGAGGAAAGTTAAAACACAAGCAGGGAATTAAAGGCTGGTTATCCTGGCAGCATTAGGGAGGAAATGCTGTAATCGAATATTGGTAAGTGGGATGGAATCTTCTCCATTTTTCTGGTGCTGAGCATGGAGACATGTTCTTTATAAACTTTTACTGTTGGGAGGTTAGTAGGAAAATATAAATGTCAATTGATCAAACATTCTGTTGCCTTTCCTGTGCTGAGTCCTGCTCAATCATTTTACCAATTTTTATTTTAACTATTGGCTATTGATCGCTCAACTACTGTTAATGTTTCAAGCCACCCCATTAATACAAAATATTTTTAGAACTGAACTTGTCACCAGAGTAGGTGCACATATGATGATATGTCTTGATTTGTCTATAACCCATGTTGTGTAATTCTTATCCATGAATCTCTGCTTCTTTACTCCCAGTTCTTTTTAAAATCCTTTTTGTTTGAGCAAGTTTTTGGGCAATTCCGAATATTTCCTTTTTTTTAGCTTGACATCCATTTCCTCTATACCTCTGGAGCATTTTGAGATGTACTGCTGTAACTGCTATTAATTTAATAGAGAATTTTGTTTAAGGTGTACTTTGAAATCATGTGATATAGTACTGTATAATGCAAAGAAACATCGTTCACATGATTTGCATTTTATCACTGGGTGTATTTTCTGAAGTTGTCTTGAGATTGGCAGAGAAAAAAGTGTGGTTGGTATTTTAGATTTAGTTGCTGTGCAATATAAACCCCCTGTCCTCCAGCATAACCTTGGTGCTGTTTGGGAGAGCAGTTAGCACAGTTGCTGTTGCATCTATTCCTAATCAAGACTACATTCACTCAACCACTGAAGAAACGTAAGAACATGCAGTCTACGCATTATTTCTTGATGCCACCAAAAAGCCAAGTACTAAATTATTTTCATTATGTTCAATGCTTTTACAAATTTTATGACCATCATATGACCATTTACTTTGTAATCTGTATAGCTTGCTAATCAGCCAGTTTGTTCTTTGTCTAAAAATTGTTGCTGTATCCTTGACAGGAGCCTAATCTATTAAAGTACACCAAGTTCTTATAGTTAAGGCTTATTTAAAATTAGAGATGGTATTTTAAACAATTTTTTTTGTTCTACAAGTGAGAAGGTTGATTGAGATTTTGCTATCATGAATATTGTGGAATATGTAAATTTCAATTATGTTATTTGTTTGAAAATCTTTGCTTTATATTCAAAGTTATAGCTGCAGTGTCCCAAAAAGAGCCAAAACTGAAAATATTGTCAGACGTATTTTCAGCTGGACACTACGCTATACCAGCTGAGTTTACTTTTTAAAAGCTAGTTCTTCTCATGCATATTAGGATGCATTGTTGGAATAGTATAGGTATTGAAGCTTTCAAATTAAATCGTGAACTATCATGACTATTTTGCCTTGTGAATTTCTCAGTGCTCTTGAAATAATTATCTGCCAGATTAACAATTGTGTAATTTTAGACTCCTCACTTAGGAATTCAATTTTTCATTATCTGTGATGTATTGTTGGTTCAAAAAATTCAGAGTTGCCCACAAAGTTATTAGCTCTCTAGTCAGGTAAGGTGTGACAATATCTGGATCATTTTAAAATTGGATTTAATTTTTTTGTGCAGCATTGCAACTGATTTTATCATGTTCAGTCTTATTCATGACTTTTAAAGGGCGTTCGCATTTGTAAGAAAAACACTGATATAACGTCCTATAACATTGACAATTGGAAAATTATAGCAGGTTAGTTGTGCGCTTAAAAGTGATGTTCTATGCCTGGCATCATCATGTAATAAGTTACAGGAAAGAAAGTGAAGTTGTCCATTAAAGCTGAACATAGAAGGATTACTGCCAAGGTTGGAACCAAAACAGTAAAAGCCTTTCTCTTTGATCCATATTGCTGTGAAATCAAGCTGGTTAAATTTGTGATAGGGAAAGAACAATGCACCTATTTTTTGATTTTTAATAGCTCATTCCTGCATTTACTTGCATCTGCTTCTGTCGATTCCTCCCCATCTTCCCTTGTGACCCCACCTACCCCTTGAACATGCTTGATGTTCACCACTTCATCTTTCAGGCTCTTATACCTATTTGCTTTTCTTGTTTTCTCTCTTGCAAGACTCTTAGCTATTTGTCTATTTGACCAAGTTTTTTCATCTTCCTGAACATCTTTGGTAGTAATTTGGAGTCAAATTTTGCTTTGTGAAAATTTTAGTCAATAAAATGTGCATGTAATAGTTTGTGTAAACCTGTGGTAATTCCAAAGATGCTTATTGAAAACTGCCTGTGCTGAACTTGCCATCTGGGATAAATGAACTTAAAGCATGGGGCAATGTGGAAGCTAGTCAGAAGTGAATCGTTTTGACAGTTGAGGTCAAACTATTTTTGATTTTCCTCAAGGAGAGTTTAGAAACATACACACTCTGTTGAAGAAACATCTAAATATAGAGG
This sequence comes from Hemiscyllium ocellatum, assembly GCF_020745735.1. NCBI lineage: Eukaryota > Metazoa > Chordata > Chondrichthyes > Orectolobiformes > Hemiscylliidae > Hemiscyllium > Hemiscyllium ocellatum. Next base: position 33,467,784 of record NC_083405.1, read on the forward strand.
CAACTGAACTGTCAATGATTTAGCATATGACGTTGGCTTTGAGATTAAAAGACTTTCAGGATCATGAGCTTATGTGATAAAGCTTTTGAAACCTTTTAGGTCCTTCGTTTTAGCTTTGTAAGGATCAATAGTGAGGCATTGCTACAAGCAATCTTGTGCAAATTAGTTAATTCCTTTTGAAAATCTGCAACTATCTAAGCATTCTGCTGTGTCTAGGCATTTTCTACAGAAGTATTTTTGAATGCATATGTTAAAGAAACTTTGAATAATTTTAATTTTTAATATTTATTCAATTAAAATTGTGTGGTTAAATACTGGGTGTGGGGGAAAAAAGACTTCGGCAAAGGAAACAGGCGAAGAAATGGCAGCCATCCCAAGTTGTGTCTACAACAGGACAAAGCTGAAGAAACAGAACTCTCAAAAATTGAATCATGCATAAATTGCAAGCCTAATTGAAGACAAAAATTACTTGAATTTAGAATTTACCTATTTAAACTTGATTGGATGCTTCAGGTATGTTAACTTGAATTTACATCATTCTAAGAGCAAATATTTGGTTGTGGTATTGCTTTGACAGTTTGCTTAAGTGAAATGGTTAGGCAAGTGAAATAATATAGAAGTTTTATTGATGCAGAACTGATTTTGGTTCCCTATACAAAGAATTAGTAGTGCGGGCAGCATTCAGAACTTCCTGCTGCTCTGGCTGCTAGTAAACTGTTGATTATTTGGAAGATTGCTCGTTTCCATCCTTGCCTCAACTGCTGAATCCCTCATTGATGCCTTACTTAATTCCCCACTTGACTATTCAAATTCTCTCCTGGCTGGGCTGTTTGCTTTCGCTGTTAGCCCAACACTGCCTCAGGTTTAAACTTCTTAAAGATATCTCCTTGCCCTTTCCTTTCCTTACATCTGTAACTTCATCCAACACTCTAATCCTTTGCGATCCCTCCCCTTCTCCAATTCTGCCATCTTGTACATATCTGTACTTAATTGCTCCATGATTCGGTGTGCTTTTAGCTATCTTGGCCTTAAATGTTGGAAATTGCCTTACTAAACTACTTTGCCACTCTACATTTCTGTCCTTCTTTTACGTTGATCCCTCGATGTTGCCTCTTATGACCAACCTTCTCTTATCTGTCTTAATGTCTCATCATGTGGCTTGGAGTCAAAAATGTTTGTTGATGACACTCCTGTTGAAAGCAGTGAGACGTTTTGGTATGCTGTAAGCCTGATATAAATAGGCAAGAGTACGAGTCACTAATTTGATGTTGGGACGATTAGGATGATCACCTCATCTTTAGTTAGAGATTGTAGTCTAAGTGAAAAGCATCTTTGCATTCTGATAAATGCTCCATGAGTTAACTGATTCATGATGCCTGAAAGCAAATACCATGTAGAAAATTTGATTTGCAACTAAATTCTACAAATCTAGCAATTTGTGGTGCGATACTGTGAACACTGATATTTAGTGGGGAAAATCCAATTAGTTCCCTTCTTCCTTTCCAGTCATGATTCTTGTTTTCCAAATAAATAAATGAAGAAAAGTCTCCTAGTGAATATTGCATTAGATCAAAATAAGAATGTATTTCATTTTCCATGTCCACATCAGCTTTTTGAAAGAACAACTTGGTTGGTCTTTACCAATAAACCACTCTCTGTCCTAATGTCGCTAGACCAGTAAATTATCCTATGGCTCTAAATTACTAGAGATCTGTATTTGAATTCCACTATGGAAGATGGTAAAGTTTGAAATCAAATTTAAAAACTAGTTTGAGGGTGGCCATGTAACCACCTGTTGATTTGTTGTAAACACCCATCTAGTTCACAAATGCCTTTTGGGAAAGAAATTACCATTCTTACCTGGTCTAGCCTACATGTGATTTCAGCCTCAACACAAATTGGCCTCAGGAGTCTGACTCTGACTCTGCCTTAAAAATGTGTTTTGATGGGAAACCATGCTTCAATTAAAGCCTTCACTTCAAGTCCTGGTTTTAAGAATGCAACCCCGATTTTGAGAGATGGCCTTGTATAACAAGGAAAAACTGACCGCTGGGTTGTTTCTCCAGCCCAAAATAACCCATTGGCTTCCACTTTGTTAAATTTTGAACTCAATTTTAAATTTTTCTTGTAACTGGAACATTTTGAGACATCCTATTAATCTTCAGTTTTGTGCAGAGTGTGAATATTGTATTTTGAAAACAAAGCTGGAAATGCACCACAGATCTGGCAGCATCTGTGATAAGAGCAACAGATTAATGTTTTAGATTGTTGACTTTTCATCTCTGTACAAAAAACAACAGGTTTGAAGCAAGTGTAGAAGCAGGGGAAGGAAATACCTGTGATATGGTGGAAGGCAGGAGATAAATGATGATGAAGGAATAATAGCTCCTGGGAAAAAGTTGGTGATAAGTAAATAAGCAAATGGCATGCCTACAGTATGTAAATATGAAGCCAAATCCTCAACAGCAGTTGGCACCCAGAAGCAAACAAAATGATAGCAGAGGTTATGATTTGACGTTATTGATCTCTATCTTGTGTGTGAAGTGGAAATAATTTGTGCTATTCCTTGAGCTTTAACCTGTAAAGAAAACAGTGCAAGTGGGCAACTTCTTGGATTTCAGGGGCTGGGTGCACATGACCTGTGTATTGCAATCGGTACACTCTTGATTTAAGGAATTATATTGAATGCTTATCTAACAGGTTGCATTAAGTACACTATACGTCAGCAATATTTGCAAAATTGCATTTTGAAGTTATTCCAGAAATATAGGAAAGACTAATTCCTAATCGTGTTGCATTTCTCTTTTTAGCGACATGATGAAGAAGCTATTGTGGATTTGGGAAAAACGAGTACAATTGTCAATACAAACTTTGAGAAAGAAGAACTAGAGAGTAAGTTTGCAAAAAATGTTATCTTTTCAAAATTTATTTGCTGTTTTGAAGCTTACATTTTAATTGTAATTTCATGTTGACTGTTTTACATTTTACAATTTGCTTTTTGAATACATGGAAGCCTGTTTAATTAATTAAAATTTCTTGAAGTGATCTTGAAGCTGCTTTACTGTAGGAAAAAAGTTCAATTATATTCCACACGAGTATTCGTTGGCGATTGCTAACCAATCTAATAAGTTGTTTTGATGTAAGATGTTCTTCACAGGATATATTTGATGCTTCTGTTTTTGTGGATTTAGATTTCTGCCAGCTTCAGTATAAATGTGAGCAATTAGAAAATACATATCGCAATCAGGGGATTGATCTGGATAACTGAAGTACCAAACAACAAAATGTATCCACAACAGTATGTGGAATATATTTGAGTGGGAATGTTGCAGTTTGTTTTCTTTGTCTTCATGCTCCTTTTGACTTCTCAATTTTCAGTCATTTCAGGATTAGCACGCCACAAAACTGTTCTTTTCAGGATTAGTCACTTCCTTCTGCAACTGAAGTTGCGATTGTGCACCAAAGTTCACTCATTCATTTTTAAATCTAAAATACAGTGCATGCACACACCCAACTTTTTTATAAAATGTATTCCTACAATCGTGTAAGTATTTTTGGTGAGCGAAAACGATGGATTCATAGTTATCATCTGTGACTTAGTGTATCAGTCTTTCATATCAGTGGCGGATGACATCGGCATGTACATTTCTGATACTGCTGGCAGAATTGTGAATCCATAAAAACAGCAATAGCAAATTGTATCGTGTGGCAGTACTTCCTAAATGTTTACCCATTTTGACTCTTGAAAATTGCTGCAACCCTCGAAGTGAGAACTGTGTGTTGGGAAGGGAGGAGGGGTTCTGTGAAAGAGGGGGACCTCTGTTAGAGCAGGAGCATAGCTGCTTTTACTCCGCTCCAATGTGTCCATTGCTGTCTTTGCACTCAGGACCCAAAATTTCAGCTCACACCCCATATTGCTATACCGTTTTAGATTAGATTAGCTAGAGTGTGGAAACAGGCCCTTCAGCCCAACAAGTCCTCACCGATCTTCTGGAGAGTAACCCACGCATTTCCCTCTGACTAATGCCCCTAACATTTCATGTTATTTAGAATCTAGCATGTAGTCTATGTAATGTCAAAATACAATGTTCAAAAACTAAATTCTTGGGACTGCTACCTGTTGCAATGTGAGTGTGGATGCTTTTGAAAACTTTTGTGATTCTTATTATGTGTCAAGTTTTATCAAGTACGCATTTAATATTTTTTAAAAAGTTATTCTACGAATAAAATTTACAAGGGAAAAATTGCAAAAACATTTGCTTGCAAATCATGCAATATTCAAGCAAAAATTCAGCATGTCCCAAGAATACATGTTCCACTCATTTGTTTGTAACTATCTTAATATTTACAAATCGCATTTCATATTAGACAGGAAGCCCGAGGGCAAAATATTTCAAATTTAAATTTCAGTGAGTGGAACAGATATAAAGTTCTTTCCAACTTGCTTCAATCTGAGGTGTCTCAATATATTTTAAATACTCTCGAGTAGGAACATATTCTTTGTGAGGCAAAGAGCATGAAAGATACAATAATTTCCAGCCATTGGGTTGCTTTGGCTACCAGGTCTTTGGCAACAACCTTTCCCCATTGTGCTGAGGGGTAGCTGCCACTGCTTTAGTATGACACTCAGCATGTAGTTTTGACTCTTGGAATGTGCCAGTCTGAAATACCTGATGAAGGACAAAAACATGCAGTGGAAGATATCTGGGAAGGCAGTGGCCGAGTGGTATATTTGCAATGCTATTAAGTCAGACGCCCAGGTAATGTTCTAGAGACCTGAATTCAAATCCCACTGTGCCAGATGGAATTTAAATGGAACAAGAATCTGGAATTAAGTCAAATAATGATCATGAAACTGTTGTTGATTGTTGCAAAGGCCCACATGATTCACTAATGCCTTTTGATGCTACATATTTGCCTTTTTAAGGCTGGAGTCAGAAAATCAATGAATACTCAGGAGCCAGTGTCTTGACTTTTTCTTAAACCTCTGCCCAGATACTCACTCTTAATCTCTACTACCTCTCTGATTTCCTTGTGAATTGTAAATCACTCCTGATGCTTCATCCAGACTGGTCAACTTGATCAATATAGAAGACGACCTAGATTATTAAGTCAAAATAATTTGGTTTTATGATTCAATCTTTCAATTTCTGTTCTGTCTAATCGTTGAGGATTCTTTTGTTAGTTCTTTCTACCCCATCCGTTTCCAGCCCTGGGCTAAGCAATTAATAAGGATTAAGTAGTTTAATTTTTTTTGTTTTATTTTCAGTTCATGAAAATTCATCTCCGTTTATAAACCTCAACAGTACATTTGACTTTTTGACTGGCACTTCACAACAGCTCTTGAACGTATTTAGTCATCACCGTATCTCCCTTTCTGCTGTTGTCTCCTGTAGTTTTATCATTCTTTGGGATAGCAAGTAACCATATCTTGCATGACGACAAATACTTATGGTTAATCAATGCTGTTAACATGGATAATATGAGAATGCTAAATTTTCTCCTGGGACTTGGGGAAGTGTGATATTTTTAATAAATGTTTGCATTTCAGGATGCTGTAGCTATATGTAGGTGGCGCTGTATACCATGTAGTGCAAAGCTGAAAATTTAGATTAATGGTTGCTCTCCAGAAAGCATCTAATTCTCCTGACTGCATGTTTTTTCATATTTACTACTGTTAAAATAGAAAGTGCCGAAAAAACTTGGCAAATATGGCAGTATCTGTAGAGAGAAAATAGTTCATGTTTTGAGAGCAATTACGACTCTGCCAAAAAAGTCTCGTTGGACTTTGAACATTAACTCTAACTCTAACTCTTATTTTTCTTTCCACAGATGCTACTAGATCTGCTGAATTTCTCCAAAACTTCCTATTTTCATTTTTGATTTCTGGAATCCACAGTATTTTACTTTTATTTATGTATTAATCATAGCTTATGGCTGTTACTCAAAACTTGCCCTAGAACAAAAGATATAAAGACCTCAACATTAGAGTTCCTGGAAATTGGAGAATTATAACTTGGCATATTAGTGCTTCTTTCTTCCATGTGATCCAAGTAGTATTTTGACACATTCCTTGTCACCCATTTCCACTGTCTAGCTTCTTCTGCCCACAAGTAATTTTTGCCAGAATCATACTTTCATCACGCAGAAAATTTGCTGCTTAAGGTTCCTTTTTTTTTAGTTGTATGACTGCTCTTCAACCTGTACACAGTTTCCATTTTTACTGGGGGAAATCTTTCCATTTTGAAAACGTTTCTGATCCTACAGTTAAGCTGATTTGGTGCGGATGTGTTGGAAATTAGATTCAAAATTGAATGCTCAAGCAATTCAGTAGATCAGGCTGTTGTGTTGAGAATTAGATTAGATTACTTAGTGTGGAAACAGGCCCTTCGGCCCAACAAGTCCACACCGACCCACCAAAGCGCAACCCATCCATTCCCCTACATTTACCCCTTTACCTAACACTATGGGTATTTTATCATGGCCAATTCACCTGCCCTGCACATCTTTGGACTGTGGGAGGAAACCGGAACACCCAGAGGAAACCCACGCAGACACGGGGAGAATGTGCAAACTCCACACAGTCAGTCACCTGAGTCGGGAATTGAACCCGGGTCTCTGGCGCTGTGAGGTAGCAGTGCTAACCACTGTGCCACCGTGCTGCCCACAAATTGAGATTTATGTTTCAAGTTCAGTATGACTCTTCAGAGCTTTTGAATTCTAAAGAAGAGTCATACTGGACTTGAAACTGTTATGTTTCTCTCTCCAGATGCTGCCAGACCTGCTGAGTTTCTCCAGCATTCTGTTTTTGATTCCGATTTCTAGCATCAGCAGTGGATTAGATTTGTTATCCTCTTGGTAGCATGCCAACTGGAACTTTTGTACGATGTTGAAGATCTGGACCTCCGGCGGGGTCTCACGGTTCCACGATTGGTCAATAAACACACACTCGATTGGTTTGGTTCTTTAAGACTTAGTTCTTAATTTTTTCATATGCTGGGCACAGATTGTCCAGAATCTCTATTGAAGTCAAGATTAAAGTGGTGATGGAAATGCACAGCAGGTCTGGGAGCATCCAAGGAACAAGAAAATCAATGTTTTGGACAGGACCCCTTCATCGGGAATGAGTGTGAAAGCCTTGGGGGTGGAGATATAAAATGGGTGGGCTGGGGAGAAGGTAGCTGGGAGTGCCATAGATGGATGGAGGAAGGGGTTAAAGGTGACAGGTCATTGAGTGGATAGGTGGGAAGGAAGATTGACAGGTGGGACAGGCCATGAGGATGGTGCTGAGCTTGGAAGTTTGGAACTGCGCTAAGGTGGGAAGAGGGGAAATGAGGAAACTGGTGAAGTCCACATTGATGGCCTGGGGTTGAAGGGGTCCAAGGCAGAAAATGAGACGTTCTTCCTCTAGGCATCAGGTAGTGAGGGAGTGGCGGTGGAGGAGAGTCAGGACCTGCATGTCCTTGGCAGAGTCCGAGGAGGAGTTGAAATGTTCGGCCACGGGATGGTAGGGCTGATTGGTGCGGGTGTCCAGGAGATGTTCCCTGAAGCGCTCTGCAAGAAGGCGTCCAGTCTTCCCGATGTAAAGGGTGGCCACATCGGGAACAATGGATGCAATAAATGACATTTGTGGAAGTGTAGGTGAAACTTTGGATGTGGAAGGCTCTTTTGGCATTGGGTGGAGGTGAGGGAGGAGGTGTGGGCGTAGGTTTTGCAATTCTTGCGGTGGCAGGGGAAGGTGCCAGGAGGGGAGTGTGGGTTGTGGGGGGTGGGGAGGGGATGTGGACCTGACCAGGTAGTCACGGAGGGAACAGTCTTTGCGGATAGGGGTGGGGAGGGAACTATATCCCTGGTGTTGGGGTCAGTTTGTAGGTGGCGGAAATGTCGGCGGATGATGCAGTTTATGCAGAGGTTGGTGGGTGGAAGGTGAGGACTGGGGGTTCTGTCCTTGTTGGAGTTGGAAGGGTTGAGTTTGAGGCTGGAGATGCGGGATGTGGTTGAGATGCGTTGGAGGGCATCTTCAACCACGTGGGAGAGGAAATTGCGGTCTTTATAAGAGGAGGCCATCCGGTGTGTTCTGTGGTGGAACTGGTCCTCCTGGGAGCAAATGTGGCGGAGGAAATGAGAATATGGGATGGCATTTTTGGAGGAGGTAGGGTGGGAGGAGGTATAATCTAGGTAGCTGTGGGAGTTGGTGAGTTTGCAAAAAAAAGGTCGGCGTTGAGTCGGTTGTCATTGATGGAGAGGTTTAAGAAGGGTACGGAGGTGTCATAGATGGTCAATGTGAATTTAAGGTCTAAGTGGAATGCGTTGGTGAAATTGATTAACTTTATTTTTGTTCTTTATGAAGTTCTGGTTTCTGGAAATCAACTTTGGTTTCTACACTTAATCAGAAATTTTGGATTGTATATTTTTGTTTACTTTCCAGGTCATCGGGCAGTCTACGTAGGGGTTCATGTTCCTCTTGGTAGACAAAGCCGAAGGCGACACAAGCATCGTGGTCATAAGCATCATCACAAGAAAAAGGGAAAAGAGAAGGATTCTGATAAAGACGATGGAAGAGAGTCTCCGTCCTATGGTAAGAATTGATAAAAGTTCTCAGTGCAGAATTTAGTAGTATTGTGTGAATAGATTAAATTATATGCCAGCAGTGTTTCCAATATTAGTTTAATAATATGACTAAGAATGAATGGTGTAAGAAAAATAATTCAGACTTTAGTGACTGATTGCAACCTTGCTTATTCTTGTGTTTTGGCCAGTTTCTTATATAGTCTTGCACCTTTTTAGCCTCAATTTGATTAAACCATTTTATTGTCCTGAGTTAGCTCCTCCACTTGAAGCTAATTCTCGTTTTCTTTCTTTTATTCAGCTTCTCCCTCTTGATCTTGTACATTCCACTTTTCTCATTTCCTTCATTTGTTTTATGTTTAACTTGATTTCCTGATTGCTGCATGCCATTTAATTTCTTCTGCTTACTGGTCTTTTTAACCCTTCATCCTTCTTTTCTCACCTTTTTTTTTCTTCTGCTCTCTGACTCCCAACCTCTCCCTCCACACGCGTGCGTACAGACATGCACAGACGCATTCTTCTAAATTCCGATGAGTACTGGTCCAATCTACTCAGCCTCTCCCCATACAATCATAAGACATGGGATCAGAAACAAACATTGAGTCTGTATGCAAATTAAATGCGATCTTGGCTACTTTGACCTTCAAAGCAACCTTCCTGCCTTTTACCTGCAATCCTTGGCACCCTTACTGATTTTAAAAAAAATCTGTTACCTCACCCTTGAATATATGTATAAAGACCCAGTCTCTACAGCCCTTTGCAGTAAAGAATTCCACAAATTCACTGCCCTCTGAGAGAAAAAATTCCTCCTCACTTGTGTCTTAAATGTATGATACCTTATTTTGTGCTCATGCCCTTTGCCCCTAGACTTTCCTGCAAGGGGAAACTAGCTTTCCACTAATAGCTTATCAAGTCCTCTAAGTATCTTGTATATTTCAATAAGATTGCCTCTTAATTCTTCTATGTTCCAACAAGTACAGGCTCAAGCTATTCAATCTCTCCTCATTGGACAGTATCTGCATGTCTGGTATTAGATTAATGAATCTTTGGACTGATGCCAATACATCATTCCTTAGATAAGGGGTCCAGAACTGTTCACAGTATTCCAGCTGTGGTCTGTCTAGTTTGTAATGTTTTAGCAAAACCTCCCTATTTTTATATTTCATTCCTTTTGAAATAAATGCTGGTATTTTTGTGACTGAGCTAGTAATCTGATTTGGTCTACATTTTATTATCTGTAGTTTAATACTTTTTCTTCAATATAAAAAATTATATTCAAGGTTGAGACAGACTTGTAATCAGTAATGTAATCGAGGGTTATGGGGAAAAGGCAGGAAAATTGTTTTGAAGATTATCAGATTAACCATGATTTCATTGGCATATAAACATGATGGTCTATTTATTATCTGTGGTTCAATAAGTTTTTCCTCTGTGGTGGTTTGATTATTCATTTGGAACCATCCACTTCGTGCTGTTTCCAAGTCAGACAGAAATTTCATTGTTTAGCCACGAGACCCAGATGCTGTTTGTTGTAAATTCGTGCATATCATCTTGACTTGATATCCTGAAACATTTGCTTGTTCCCATGTATTGATGACAGTTGCATAATTTTAATATATTGGATCTGTAAAAGTGTGCATATTGTGATGATTCTACTGGGTGGAGGATTAGATTGCATCAACTCTATATATGTTTGTTTTAATAGAAAAATAATGCCAGTTCAGTTTTCCTGTGCTACCTATAGAATTTCCATTCTACATAGTGTAGACATTATGTGACAGAGTCAGGTAGGCTTAAAATAACTTTCACCCAGTTTGTTGACCCAGTGATGTTTTTTAGAAATGTAATCCTCAAATTACTGACATTTGATAATTCACTCTCTAATCTAGGGTTGGCTAATTTAAGGATTAGGTGTATATTTCTTTTCATGAATGACTAAATGCTAATAATATTGTATTGTATATAATATCACTTATAATATGTATACAGTATAATAAATTTTATTTGGTGAATGTAGGTTTTACTTTGATTCCCATTTTCCCTACTTTTTTTTAAAAATTGAAATTGTTTTGAATCTAAAATCTCTTCACTTGATAGATCATAAGTTTGCCAAGTCATTTTCAGTATTGGCTTTTGTTCAGTCTGAAATTGTAATAGACAGTTCTCTTTGGAGAAGAGGCATTTAGAAGAAATGTAATTTGATAAAGGTATTCAAAATGACAGAATACTCAAAATCCTGCTGCAGTAAAACATTTTGTCAACTTAAAAAAATCTGGTCTAAGAAAGAAGATGGGATAATGAATTATGAGAACATGGACCAGTCACTGGTCTGATCTTGCAAAATATGTATTTGAATAAATCCTCAATGTCAGAATATGTTGTCGTCAGCAATACACTGCATAAATGGGGCCAAACCAAACTCTGCTTCCAGAATGATTTGAGAGCAACAGCCAGTTAGTGTAAGTACTTCATGGAATTGAAAATATCTCGTCTTGAAGTAGAAGATCAAGATCAGTCTGGAACAACTAGATGACTTTGTCAAAACTACTAAATTCTTCATTAGACAACAGCAAAAATGACTGAATTATTAACTACAAGGATGAGATGTTTGTTAATTTCTACATGCCCAGTAGTTAAACTGTCGTATGGAAGTGTGTGAAAACCACAAGACCTAAGACAGGCTCGTACCACAGTGAAGCTATGTGGCCAAAGAAATGAAATTTAAGCTTCTGCTAATCTTGAAACATGAAACTATGTCAAAAACAAATTCCCTTCAGTACTGTTTGTGTATCTCCCATAGCAGTAGTTGATAGATGGGAATGGAGTGAAGTTTTGAATTGATGATATGTAACAACATCTGTAGTTTAACTTTTTGGATGTGTGCCTCAACAAACCATTCCAAGATCATGTTCATGCCGGATGAAATCAGTGAATGTTTGATGGAGAGAAAACATTTGACAGGAGTGGTATGATGTGTGTCCTAGCCTGCTTGATGTTTATGTGGCTTGTCATAAAATTATGGGACACTAATAATGCACAAACTGTCATCAGACGTATTCTGACATTCCAGATGGTTTAACTTTTTTTTTAATGCTCACATTTTAATGTTAAAAGCTTGGATGATTAACTGGCATCGACTGGCATGTGTGCATTTAAATCTCTACCATTAAGCTGCAACAAGCATATTGAACTTGACTACAGATACTGCATTTAAGAATTATGACCCTTTAACAGAGAGCCACTTTTTCAATTTAGGTTTTGCATGGTTATATTTGATACTATGAGTGTGAATAGTGACTGCAATATTCATAAGCATATAAGTACAATAGTATTTGTGTATTTAAACCCCACTTTGCCTGCTTAAGTTATTGTGTATAGAATAACCAATGTACAAACAAATGTCCCAGGATCTTCAGTCCTCGCCAACAGCAACCATTTCATATCAGTTATGATTTACCAATGAAGCATGCCTACAAAAGTGTAATGATTGGCCAAGTGGATCTTGTTGAATATGAGATAGGTAGCCCTGATTGACACATGTAAATAAGAGTCTGTCTCCTTACTCCAGGGGTTACTGTAAGCAAGCTGGTCAGAGTCCATGTACTGTGCACGTGTAAATATCAGGGCGGTGTGGTGGCTATCCTTCACGAATTCGGACATGAGCCTTGTGTACCTGTGGTTAGGTGAGCGGATTCCCAGAAGTATGTCGCAATTAATACCATGAGGATTTTTACCAATATACAAGATTGTCATTTGGGGTATCCTTGGCCTGTGCCCTTTTGCAGCGGATGATTGAGAATGTTTTACAAGGTTGCCGTTTATCTGGATGGCATGCTAATAACTAGAAAAACTAATAAAGAGCATTTGAAGAACTTGGGCGTAATGCCTAAATGTTTCTCCAAGACGGGTATCTGCCTTCGAAGGGAAAAATATGTGTTCCTCACACCCCAAATGACCTCCTTGGGCTTCAGAGTTGACAAGATCAAGTTACACCTGTTGGAAGATAAAGCCTGGATGATAAAAAGTGCCCCAGCTCCCACGTCTATACTGGAGCTAAGGTCTTTCTTTGGGTTGGTGAAGTATTACGGAAAATTCATATGTAACCTGGCCTCCATCCTGGCACCCTTCCATCTGCTATAGGAAAAGAGTCAGCCTTGGGACTGGTCACATTGCCAGGAAGTGAAGATGCAGCTATGATGCCTGTCCATATGGTATTTGAGTTGTTTAAATTTGTGTGGGCGGCACGGTGGCACAGTGGTTAGCACTGCTGCCTCACCGCCTGAGACCCGGGTTCAATTCCCGACTCAGGCGACTGACTGTGTGGAGTTTGCACGTTCTCCCTGTGTCTGCGTGGGTTTCGTCCGGGTGCTCCAGTTTCCTCCCACAGTCCAAAGATGTGCGGGTCAGGTGAATTGGCCATGCTAAATTGCCCGTAGTTTTGGGCAAAGGGGTAAATGTAGGGGTATGGGTGGGTTGCGCTTCGGCGGGTCGGTGTGGACTTGTTGGGCCGAAGGGCCTGTTTCCACAATGTAAGTAATCTAATCTAATCTAGTGTTGGCTCACTGGTGACCCAATGGAGAGTTATGCCTGATGTTGCATATAAATATACCCAGATAGAAAAGAAAGGTTTGGCGGTCACCTTTAGTGTATAAAAGTTCCACCAAAACCTTCTATGGACATAAATTTGTAATAGGAACAGACACAAACCCCTGCTAGGGCTACTTTTTTTTTAAAAATGAAAGGCCTTGCAACCAATTGCTTCTGTTCGAACTGGGTGATGAGCCCTTGTTGTACATGTGCAGAATTACAAGGTGGAACACCATCCAGGAGGCTAAGTAGCAACTGCCTCCCACAGGCAGATACACCACTAGTGTTGCCTCCCCTGGAAGAGTCCGTTCTGGTTTTAAACGTTTTGGACACCCTTCCAGTCATCGTTGACAGTATCCGACTATGGACACAAAGATCTGATCCTGGCAAAACTAAAACAGTTGGTAGTGAGCGTGTGAGGGGGGGGGAGAACAAAAGGACAATCACAAAATTGAAACCTTCTGCACCTGGTGAGACCAGATCACTGTAGAGGATGGCATCTTATGGTGTGCAAGAGTCAAGGTCATTGCCAGATACTGGCTGAACTCCTCCAGGGTCATCTAGGGGTTTCCAAAATGAAAATATTGAAGAGTTTTATGTCTGGTGGTCAGGATTAGTTGGAGGAAATATTGTGATTAGAATGAAGTTGGCCAGATGGCTGAGTATAAGATCCCTGATTAAGGCTGTTAACCTGAGCCAATCAGGGAATCCTGGCTGACAGATATGAACAGTCTCCTACCGCACTTAGGCGGTAGTGTGGGGGTTAATAGAAAGAAAAATAAGAGAAAAAAAAGAAAAAAATAAAAAAACAGGGCATTAAAAAAAAAGAAAAAAAAAATGAACAGTCTCCTTGCCCTTTGTGAAGGGCACTGCTTGTCACTAAGAAAAAAAGAGAAAAAAAAATGAACAGTCTCCTCATTCTAGGGACCAGCTCTGAGCTAACTCGTCGGAGTCCATGTACTGTGCATGTGTAAATGAAGGGTGACGTGCTGACGGGTTACCAGCCTCTGTGCAGTTATTTCAAATATCAGCTTTCCTTTCTTTAAAGAAAGCAATATGCTTTTTTTTTAAAAAACGAAAGCTAGAAACAGACTGACGCTTTATTGGCAAATTAGAGAAAATAGCAATAACTTTTCTATCATCTGCATAAAACCCAAACACTGATTTAATCAATTATGCTTTACTTGAGTAAAATCATTATATCTTCAGAGATTACTTCAGTTTTTCGAAAAAAAAGTTGACTTGCTCTTTAACAGAGCAGAATATGAGCAAGATGTACATCAGAAAATTTAAAACAACGTATTCAGTTTATCTAAGAAAAATGTAGCAGCACATATTTGAATGAGTTTTTTGAATGAGTATGATAATTTTAACCTGATTTTTGTCTGTTCCTTCCAAAAACTACAGATACCCCATCTCAACGTGTCCAGTTTATCCTGGGGATAGAGGATGATGATGAGGAGCATATGCCACATGATCTCTTTACAGAACTGGATGAACTTTGCTTCCGTGATGGAGAGGATTGTGAGTGGAAAGAAACTGCCCGGTAAGTATGAGTATGTTATTTTCTAGTTACCCTGGGTGCTTTTTACGTTCTTTGTATACTACTGTTTCATAGGGGATGTATTTCCTCATGTACAGAACAGTATTTCTTGTAACCTTGCATGACTTATGTAGGAAGGACTTTTACCTGTCACTGAAGGAATGTTCATTTAGATGCTGATAAAATTATTATCAAAAACCAATACTTTAAGGCAGCGCTGTTGCCTCACAGCGCCAGAGACCTGGGTTCAATTCCATCCTCTGCTGACTGTGTGGAGTTTGTACAATCTCCCTGTGTCTACATGATTTCCTCTGAATGTTCCAGTATCCTCCCACATGCCAAACATATGATTGTTAGGTGGATTGTCCGTACTGAATTTTCCAGTGTCCAGGCATGAGCAGATTAAGTGGATTAGTCATGGGAAATGCAGGGTTATAAGAATTTAGTGAGGGGTTGGGTCTCAGTGGGTTACTCTTCAGTGTGGACTTGGTGGGCCAAGTGACCTGTTTCCACACTATCGGTTTTATGAATAACCTATTCTTGATGCGGGGCAAGCTTAATTTTTGCTTCAGGAACTCCGGTTTATTAAGTCTGCTTATGTTGTATACTTATTTTTTGGGGGAAAAATTTGTATTACATTCTGATTTGGAGAACTAGAAAATAATTTTAAAAATCATTCACTTTCACTTTCCTTTTCTAGAAATTTGTCTAGTTTTATCCAATTACTTTTTTGTGATAAATTTGAACAATTTGATTCGTGTAAATTAAGTTTGCTGACTTTAAACTTTTTATTTTAGTTGCAGTCTAAAATATGCAAGGTCATCAAAAATTATGCTTACAGATGCCTGCTTCACAATTGTACTGTTCTTTTCACTAGTGAACAATAGGAAGTAAGTGTTGTGATTTTTGAAGGGACTGCAGAACAGACAGACAAAAGAACTTCCTGCTAATTTGCACACACAGGCTTATTACATTACCCGCTTGGTGGAATTGTTCTTGCCTACAGTTTTATAATCTAATTAGCCAGAGCATTTCCAGCAGTAGCTGTTCATTCCATTATACTTCCTGTCACCATTATGCTTAAAGTTGTTCAAAGTTCTGAACTTTGTCCTACCTCCTAAATTGCTGTTTTTTAGAAATATTGTCCCCATTTATGGTGTCGGTTTTCAAATGTTTACTGGTGACACTTGATCCACGTTTCCAGCATACCTTTTAGACCTACAGTTGTTGTATTGTCAGGATGCTTGTCTGACTTGTGCTTCAAGGAGCCACAAGTTTTCCACTGTTAAATACTGAAAATCATCAACTTTCTTTGCTCTTCAAATAACATTCCTTTGTCACTGATTCTTTCATGCTCTCCAGTTGTGTTTTTTTATTATTTGAATGAAATGCTCTGCAATCTTGTTCATCACACACTCCATCATTCTGTCTTTCTTTTTCTAGCTCCATTTTATGTAATTGGTTCATTTAGTGATTGAGAATGTAAAATCCCATTGGGGTGATGCTATAGGTCCTAAATTGTCATGATTAGCAAAGAAAAAATTCAATTTGTTATCCATTATAAGGACGCCATTTTGTGTGTTGGCCCCTTGGAGTCACGAAACCTGAACTATTAAAAAACCATAAACAAAGACAGAAATTACTGGAAAAGCTCAGGTCTGACAGCATCTGTAAAGAAGAATCTGACCTGCTGAGGTTTTTCAACAATTTGTTTCTTTTCTAATTTACAATATTCACAGTTCTTTTGGTTTCTGTTAAAAGAAAACATATGTTCAAGTATTGATATTCACACTTTATGGAAGTTTAGATTTTGGCTTAGTATTTTCTATACCCAGAATGAAAGGAGAAGGACTAACGAATTTATGCAGAACTTTTCAGTAATTGCTAGATACTTTAAAGTCCTTTACAGATAATGAAATAATTTGGCACTGTAAGTTACTTTTACTTTTGGTAGTACAATTTTTAATAAATTACAACTATTCATATACAGTCCAGTGTATACCATTATATCCTTGTTACTTATAATCATGTGATGTAATTGATGAGCATCTTCTGTGACTTCACTTACACCAGGTAAGTTTTACTGTTTTTCCAAAATTGTGTAATTGGTATCATCAGGCTCAACTTGAGGCTGGTTTATGGCAATGTGTATCACATAATCATAATTGCATATCTATATTTAGATCAGGGATACCCTTTTCAATCCTCTTACGATAGAGAAAAAAGGTACTATATCACTGCCATGCAGCTAACTGAGTGAATCTTTGAGAGGTTAGCATTGCCAAAATAGAATGAGAGTCAATGTTTTACAACTGACTTCATTGATATAATAATAAAAGCACTTCCACTGCTGCTGCTTGTACATGCAACTGTCATGTTTGCAACTCTAAAGGTTGTGGATCATTTATACTTGGGAACATAGAAACAGGAGTAGGCCATTCAACCTGTTGAAACTGCCAACCATGCAAAACAATCAAGTCTGATTGAACACTTCTTCAATGCCTTTCACTCCATGCATCCCCAAATTCCTGAATGTCTTGGATAGTCAGCAATGTATTAGTCTCCACCTTAAACATACTCAAAGGCTAAGCTTCCACAACCTTCTGCGGTACAGGATTCCAAATGTTCACAAGCTTCTTAGTATTAAAAAAACGTCTATTCATCTCAGACTTAAGTGACATCACCCTTTTTTTTTTAAAAGTGTCCCCTTGGTTTAGACTCCTCAACCAGGGCAATCATCTGACATGCATCTGTCCTGTCTATCTGACTGTTTGTACATTTCAATGAGATCAGCTCTCATTCTTTGAAATACCAGAGTATACAAGTCCAGTTTGCCTTGCCTCTCAGGTAGGACAATTCTATCATCCTGGAAACAAGTCTTATGAACCTTCTGTAGCACTCCCTCTATTTCAGTGATGTTTTTGAGGTGAGACCAAATTAGTCCAGATGCAGTCTAACCCCCAACTCTTATACAACTAAAGCAAGACTCCACTGCTGTTATACACAAATCCTCATGCAAAAAAAAGGGATAATGTTCCATTAGCCGCCTTGTTGCACCTGCATGTTAGCTTTCAGTGATTTATTGCCAAGAACAGTCTTTGTACATCTGCACTTTCCAACCTTTTACAACTTAAAGACTTTGCATGTCTGTTTATCCTACAAAAGAACCTCACTACATTTCTACACCACTCTTCTGCATTATATTCCATTTACCATGTTCTTGCCTGTTCACTAAACCTGTTCAAATCCTCCTGATACCATCATCATCCTGATAACCTCCATTCCCACTTCGCTTTGTATCATGTGCAAGTTTGGAAATATTACATTTGGTACACATCTCCAAATCATTGATATACATTGTGAATGAAACACTGATCCTTATAGTACCTCAAGAGTGGTCACCTGCAAAGTGAGAGTGACCCATTTATTCTTACTGTGACTAACAGACGGAAAACAAACATTAATCTCTGCCAGTACATTATTCCATGTGTTTTGGTCTTACTAAACAGCCTTTATCAAAAGCCTTCTAAAAATCTTAAGTATGTTAAGTCCGTCAGCAGTCCTTATCAATTTTGTCAGTAGCGACTTTGACAAAGAACTCAACACGTCAGACATGATTTCCCATTCATAAACCCATGCTGTATATGCCCAATCAGATCATTATCAACCAAGTGTTTATTTGTTCCATCCTGGTATCCACCATGTTCTATATACCTCTCTTACCTCTACATTGTACAAATCAGTAATACAAGAAATAAGAGCAGAAATGGGCCATTTGGCTGATTTAGCATACTTTGCCTCTCAGTTTTAACTCCACTTTCATGCCTGCCCCTCCCTTACTCATTTGTCAAACAAAAGTCAACTTTGAATATATTCAATAACCCAGCTGCCACTGCTTTCTGGTGAAGAGAATTCCTCAAGTTAAATACCCTGAGAAAAGAAATTTCTCCTTCACTCAGTCTTAAATGGAGGACCCCTTTTTTTTTTAAACCTTCTCGTTTTAGATTATTCTGTAATTGAAAATCAATCCGGTCCAACCTCTGAATCTTGTAATTTTCAATAAAATTTGATGCTCATTCTCCTGAGCATGAATGTTGACCAACCTGCTTTAATCTTTGCTCACAAAGCAACCCCTTCATTTCGGATTGGCCAGTTGAGCTTTCCCTGAACTGCTTCCAGTGCAAGTATGTCTCTCTGCCCAGCTGTGTACAATACTGCAGGTCGGTGTTCAGTGTAAGCTGAATAACTATGCTGTCAATCGGTGGTTTTGCACATGCTGATGCTGTTCCAAGCACTGAATTCCAATTTCAGAACCTACTACCACGTACAAACCTCCTGAGCACAGCAAATATTTAATGAGCATTACTCTGATGTTTTCTTACATTTTGCTACAACTGTAGAGAATATTTTAACTCATTTTTATACTCCATACCCTTGCAATAAAGGCCAATATTCGATTTGCCATCTTCTTTACTTGCTGTACTAACAGTTTAATGATTGGTTTACAAGGATTCTCTGATCTCTGCTGCAGCATTCTGCAGTCTGTCTCCATGCTAAAAGATGAGCTGCCTGTCTAATCCTGCAAAGTAGGTGACCTAATTTTGCACATGATCTGCCATCTGTAGGGAAAATGAGTGCCTGTTTTGGAGGATGAGCTATAATAAAGTTTTCAAGTATTATTTGCTTTTCTTGAATCCATATTGACTCATTTTATTTGAGTTATGATTTTCTATATATCCTGCTATTACTTGTTTAATAGATTTTAGAATTTTCTTAATGACAGTAATTAGACTAGTTGGTTGTCAGTTTCCTGCCTTTTTTTTCCCTCTACTTTCTTAATGGTGTTGGAATCCATTTGAACTATTCCAGAATATAGGGAACTTTGGACCTCCAGCAATGCACCATCTCTGTAGGCACTCCTTGATGCATCAAGTGTAGAGGTCTTGACAGCTTTTTGTTCTGTTAGTTTTCAGTTTCTTTCTCCCTTCCCTATCTAGATCATCTACTTTTTAATGCCTTTTTGGGTCGTTTACTGTGAAGACAAATACATGTTCAAAATCTAACATTTTGTTGTTTTCAATAATTAATTCCTCGTCCTCTAAAAGACCAGTGTTTGAGTGCTCTATTCTGTCTGTACTTACACTTCTTGCTTGTTTTCTGTCATGCTCCAACTTCTTCTGTTTTCAGTCTTCCTTTGGCCTCCTTTCTACAGGGGAGGAGGGGGGGTGCGGTGGAAGTCCGGTTACCAATCTTCAAAATTATTGCACATCCATTCTTTCAGTTGATACCTTAACCTCCTTAGAACATACCTATTCATACTGGCTGAGCACAATAATTTAAAGAAATCCTTTTTAAAAGTCCTATCTATTATTGATCATGGTAAGTGAATCCTTCCTCTCCAACTCCTGATTCTTTAATGCTAGCATTGAGCAAATAACACAGCTTTTGAGACTTGCACATTTTCAACTACAGAGAAGAGTGCATATTCTGCTGTGTTACTCCTGCTACTGAGATTAATGAGAAGAGTCTTTCATGTCGGCACAGGAATTGAACTCATGCTATTGACATCACTTTGCATTCCAAACTAGCCTTCCTGTCAACTGAGCTTATTATTCCCCTTCCTTCAACTATAATGCATTTCTAAACGCATTAATCTGCTTCTCATCTCAGATGGTTGAAGTTTGAGGAGGATGTAGAAGATGGTGGGGAGCGATGGAGTAAACCATATGTGGCTACCCTGTCTTTACATAGTCTGTTTGAGTTGAGAAGCTGCATACTAAATGGGACTGTCATGTTGGATATGAGAGCTAGCACCACGGAGGAGATAGCAGGTGTGTACGTAATCACTGATGTTTGCTTGCTTTTTTAATACTAGAGTTTTTTGGATATTATATAGTTAACATAATTTGTTAGAATATTACTGTTAAATCTGCAACTTATTTTTCATGCTCACGTTTATAAAAACTCACATTTATAAAAGCCCTATTTTGTTCAGATCAGTTTGAACTGAATATGCAACTGCTGTCAAGTAAGACCTCTATATTTGAATGGGTTTCAAACATAATGTCTATACTGTTTTATTATTAATGCAAATTAGAGGATTGAAATAAATTACTACTTTTTTTGTCAATTTGGAAGTTTCAACTTACTGTTACAATGTTTAGAAATTCAGTTATTTTGAAGGAATTATAATTATTTTGCACTTTTTTTTGGTTTATATTCATTCCTTGGTCAAACCTATCACCCCATATAAAGATTTGAACATACTGTAGGCTGTATGGATGTGTTCATAAGGATGAGTAATTAGAGTGTTAATTTTTAAGTTGCTGGTTTTCTTTTCCTATAATCTGAAATATCTAGGGAGAATGTTTTTACTTCTTTAAGCTCGGTAATTCCAGTTAAAGATTAAATTTCCCCCCTCGTGCGTTTCTTTACTTGTTTCTGTTGGTTTCATTGTTATATCTGATGCACTTGCACCCATTTTCTTTATTGGTGCAATCTTTCTTTGCATATCTTTCCTTGCTGTTTTCTACTCACTTGCCTTATTCTCCCTCCTTGTTTGCTTTTTAATTTGTACTGCAGATATGGTACTGGACAACATGATAGCATCTGATCAGCTGGATAAAAGCATGCGAGACAAAGTGAAGGAAGCACTATTGAAAAAACATCATCACCAGAGCGAAAAGAAACTGAGTAATCGAATTCCTATCGTCCGTTCCTTTGCAGATATAGGCAAGAAACATTCTGATCCTCACTTGCTTGAGCGAAATGGTGAGATGTTTTGTAGTCTCCAATTTCTTAATTGTTTCCAGAATAATGACACCAGAATAAACTGGTATTTGCAAACTTTGATCATAGGGACTGCTTTTAGCTGAGTTTTGCTGTATATTAAACAGACCATTTTGTTTCTACTTAATTTTTATTGTCATGTAGATAGAATTCCTGATGTGGCAAGCGTGCATGTCTGCTGTTCTGGTATTTACGCATTTGCTGTGTGAATAAGGTGTCGAAATAGCTTTTGTTCATTGGCCATTTTTTTGCCAGTTGGTCATAAACGAGCCTGACAAAACGCTGCTGATATTATTGCAAATATTATTTTGGATTTTGGGAGTCTAATACTTTGACTTGCTGCGTGAACCTGTTTTATTTTTTTTCAGATTTACTACACTATTCAGTAATTCACTGAAGTCCGTGACCAATTCATGTATATCTTTTAGTTTGCACAGATTGTATTCCTGTGTTAACTTCAACTTACCTATACAGAACTAAATGTCAAAATAACTTCAGATTCACAGAATAACAGTAGACAAGAGTTTTTTTTGTTTCCACGTACATTTTGTTCAGGAATAGAAGGTGCTTAGGAAAATTATTTCAGAGGAAGTACATTATAAATTGTCCTTGATCAATTTTGCTGAGAAGTAAAATTGTTTCTTATTGTACTTTTGTTTGTATGGTACATGTTTTAATCCCAAATAGTCTCCTGAAACTTCATCTAATTTGTTTTGACAAATCTTTTAAATTTGCAAGCAGTTACTCAGTGCTTATATGGTAATGGTAACATTGACTTTCTTTAAATTGGTGTAAGAGATATCTAAATCAATTTTTGAACCTTTTTAAAAGAAAAGGTTGCATATTTACAGTTTCTATTTCTGACCATTTTAAATTGTGCTTTGTTTTTAAATGAGCGGTATTGCATAGAGTATTTGAGACCATATTCACCCGTTTGCATGAAATGGAATGCAAAGCCGCAGGATAATTATGGCAATCCCAAGCAGGACACTCAAGTTAGAGACTGAATAGCAGTGAAAGTAAGATTGAAGCAGTTGATTGGATGGAGGAGATGTAATTAAATCGATTTATTTTTACTGCAAGTATGATAGCATAGGACCTATAGTCCTACAGGTAGGCCAGGGCATATTGGACCTAAAGTATAGCAGGGTGCAAAAGGTTTAACACCTCCCTGAGTGAACAAAAATAATTTGGAGAAACAAGTAAACATAAATTGTGGAAACAAGAGTCTACTGAAAGGATTAAGTTGAGAGATATGGGGCCATAATACATAAAATGGGGATCCAAAGACCTGGGGAAAACGTATAAAGGAGGAAAAATTAACAAAATTCCAAAAGGATAAGTATTTCTCCCAAAGTAGATAACGCATAGGAGTTTGAAAAGCTGAGAAAGCAGGCTTGCAACAGTCACAATTGAAGCAACCAGACTGTATTACTGATTATGCAGATCATATGCTACAATTATGAAATTCTATTAATCCAGCTTTATCTAATGTGAAAAGGTTATAAACAAATTCTCAATGAAAAGTGGCAAGATATCCAAAATTGTAAGTTATAATGTGTAGGAAATGTAAACTAATGATTTTTAATTACAAATGAAGAAATTGCAATCTGTAAAAACCCTCAACGTTCACCACCCTTTTAGCACTATCGCCTCTTCAAAAGACCAACTATTATTTAATCTAATAATTTGCTTTGGATCATTTTATGCAGTTGTTTTTATTGCTTGCTTACTCAGTTGTGCATTTTGTATTTTCAAAGCATGATTCAACGAGCCACAACAGATCTTTGTTCATTTAATAGATTTACTTTTTGCTTGCATTGATCTTTTGTGGCTTCTTAAATCCTAGTTTGTATTATATTGTTTGTTTTTTTTTTCATTTTGATGATAGGGGAAGGCCTTTCTGCCTCCCGCCTTTCACTTCGTGCTGGTCTTTCTTCTTCAAGCCTTTCGTTAAGAGGAAGTTCTCTTTTCACTGTTCCATTTGGCTCCTTTCTGCCTGGTTCCAAGGGTGGATCATTAGCAGGTTCAAGGTGTGCAAGTCCTGTTCCCACCCCTCAAAACACGCCACCCTCCACTCCAAAACTGGAGCATCGCTGTCAGGGTCAAAGTCAGTTGCTGGTGTCTTGTGTCGGTGAGGATATTCCTGATGTAATAGTTCATCCCCCTGATGAAGAATTTGAGGTGCAAGAAGGACAGGTGAAAGCACACGAAGAATGTGATGACCGTAAAGCAGGCAAATATCACATGGTTGTGATAATTTTGTGCATGTGGAGCACTAGCAGTGGAGCATAGCTATGCCACACAGCATGCATTAGTAATGGTCTGAAAGCAGTTTATTGCAGTCAACTGATTCCACTGTGATATAAATTTGAAATACTTTTGCACGTGGTTTCATTAGTACTCAAGTGTCACTTAAGTGCCTTTTGCATGCAGCAGGTACACCATTTCTCAAATGGTAACTGAATCATGTATATTATGTGCCATTTAATTGCTCTAAGGTTTACAAGTTTAATCTAACATTGAAATGAAGTGTGCGCATGCAGTGTTTTATTAAGCTGAGATATGGGCAATATGTAAATTTTATTTTTTGATGTATCACATCATTGTTTTATCCAAACTAATTACCCAAAAATTTAATGTTTTGCCACATTAAGCACCTGTATAGCGGTTGACTATTTTTGGCCATGTAGCTGAAAAGACTGATCCCTCTTATTTGTGATGTTACGTTTGGTAGAAATGTGCTCACGTTAGTTTAAAAGGTATGTATGTGTAAGGTGCATTAATGTTTCTGTTATAGAGAATGTATATTGCTTGCTGTACTTTTTTTTTCCACTCTGCTTGTTAATCATTGTGTGCCTTTGGGTACTGGCCTTCTCTTCAAATTTACCTTTATTTCACATTTCCTTTAAAAACAAAACTTTTTCCTTACAAATTACTCTCCCTTCTTTAACCTGTCTTAAGTTATTGAATATGTCCCTTTCCAAACTTGTGCCTGTATTTTACAGATTATCATGAGTCATTCCATCTAGGTTTCCACTCCTGCCACTACATTGAAATAACTACTTTAAGTTACAAATGACAATCTCTGTAACTTGACTATGGTAATTGATTCTTCTTTGTCCTTTTTCTTAAAAGTAAATACATTTACCATGAGATGTGGGTGTTGCTGATTAGGCCAGTGTTTATTGCACAGCTGTAATATTCCTTAAAGCTGCCTTTTGGACCCTTTGCAGTACATGAGATGAGGGCATACCCAATGGGGTATGAGAAACCGAGTTCTAGGACTTTGCCCCTTTATTGTTGCTCGGTCGGTGATATAATTTCATGTCATAGTGAATTTGTGGCTTGGGTGGGCATTTGCAGGATATAGTGTCCTCCTGTATCTGTATCCTCCAGGCAGTATGATTCACGGGCTTGGAAGGTTCTGTTGAAGGAGCATACTCTGTAGGTAAGGTGGTGGATGGGTATTTAAATGTGCTGTTTTGTCCTGGCTGGTATTGAATTTATTAAATATGATGTGGAGGTGCTGGTGTTGGACTGGAATGGATTTAGTCAAAAATCACATGACACTGGGTTATAGTCCATCAGGTTTATTTGAAACCACAAGAATGAGCGGGGGCTGTGAAAGCTTACGGTTTCAAGTAAACCTGTTAGATTATAATCTGGACTCAGGCAATTTTTGGCTTCTTACAATGGTTGGAGCTATGTCCATCCAGGCAAGTGGAGAATATAAAATTGCAGAACATTTAAGACTTAAGACATAGGAGTGTAAGTAAGGCCATTCGTCCCATCGAGTCCACTCCGCCATTCAATCATGGCTGATGGGCATTTCAACTCCACTTACCCGCATTCTCCCCGTAACCCTTAATTCCTTGTGGCATCAAGAATTTATCAATCTCTGCCTTGAAGACATTTAGCGTCCCAGCCTCCACTGCACTCCACGGCAACGAATTCCACAGGCCCACCACACCCTGGCTGAAATGTCTTCGCATTTCTGTTCTGAATTTACCCGCTCTAATTCTAAAGCTGTGTCCACAGGTCCTAGTCTCCTCACCTAATGGAAACAATTTCCTAGCCTCCACCCTTTCCAAGTCATGTATTAACTTGTAAGTTTCAATTAGATCGCCCCTTAATCTTCTAAACTCCAATGAATACAATCCCAGGATCCTCAGCCGTTCCTCATATGTTAGACCTACCATTCCAGGGATCATCCGTGTGAATCTCCGCTGGACACGCTCCAGTGCCAGTATGTCCTTCCTGAGGTGTGGGGACCAAAACCAGACACAGAACTCCAAATGGAGCCTAACCAGAGCTTTTTATAAAGTCTCAGTAGCACAATGGTGCTTTTATATTCCAACCCTCTTGAGATAAATGACAACATTGCATTCGCTTTCTTAATCACGGACTCAACCTGCATGCTTACCTTTAGAGAATCCTTGACTAGCACTCCCAGATCCCTTTGTACTTTGGCTTTGCAAATTTTCTCACCATTTAGAAAGTAGTTCATGCTTGTATTCTTTTTTCCAAAGTGCAAGACCTCGCATTTGCTCACATTGAATTCCATCAGCCATTTCCTGGACCACTCTCCCATCTGTCTAGATCCTTGTGCAGCCTCCCCACTTCCTCAGTACTACCTGCCTGTCCACCTAACTTCGTATCATCAGCAAACTTCATTAGAATGCCCCCAGTCCCTTCATCCAGATCATTAATATATAACGTGAACAGCTGCGGCCCCAACACTGAACCCTGTGGGACACCGCTCGTCACCGGCTGCCATTCTGAAAAAAGAACCTTTTTTTATCCCAACTCCCTGCCTTCTGTCAGACAGCCAATCCTCAATCCATACAAGTAGCTCACCTTGAACACCATGGACCCTCGCCTTGCTCAGCAGCCTCCCGTGTGGCACCTTATGAAAGGCCTTTTGGAAGTCCAGATAGACCACATCCAGTGGGTTTCCCTGGTCTAACCTACTTGTCATCTCTTCAAGAATTCCAGCAGGTTTGTCAGGCATGACTTCCCCTTACTAAATCCATGTTGACTTGTTCTAATCCGATTCTGCTTTTCCAAGAATTTAGAAATCTCATCCTTAATGATGGGTTCTAGAATTTTACCAACAACCGAGGTTAGGCTAATTGGTCTATAATTTTCCATCTTTTGTCTTGATCCTTTCTTGAACAAGGGGGTTACAACAGCGATCTTCCAATCATCCAGGACTTTCCCTGACTCCAGTGACTTTTGAAAGATCTCAACCAACGCCTCCGCTATTTCCTCAGCCACCTCCCTCAGAACTCCAGGATGTATCCCATCGGGGCCAGGAGATTTATCAATTTTAAGACCTTTTTTTAGCTTTTCTAGCACTTTCTCTTTTGTAATGGCAGCCATACTCTACTCAGCCTCCTGACTCCCTTTAATTGTTGGGATATTACTCCTGTCTTCCACTGTGAAGACTGATGCAAA
Organism: Hemiscyllium ocellatum; assembly: GCF_020745735.1. NCBI lineage: Eukaryota > Metazoa > Chordata > Chondrichthyes > Orectolobiformes > Hemiscylliidae > Hemiscyllium > Hemiscyllium ocellatum. The sequence goes on from NC_083405.1 coordinate 33,494,731, forward strand.
GTACTTGTTAAGTTCTCCTGCTACTTCCTTATCTCCCATCACTAGGCTTCCAGCATCAGTTTGAAGTGGCCCAATGTCTACTTTTGCTTGTCGCTTGTTTCTTATGTATTGAAAGAAACTTTTACTATAATTTCTCTAATATTACTGGCTAGCCTACCTTCATATTTGATCCTCTCCTTCCTTCTTTCTCTCTTTGTTATCCTCTGTTTGTTTTTGTAGCCTTGCCAATCTTCTGATTTCCCACTGCTCTTAGCCACTTAATAGGATCTCTTTCTTTTTCTTTACGCAGAAATAAGTCAATCTATATGAAGATTGAAATATCCCTTGACTATTGCGTTACCTACTTTTCCAGAGCACTATTATTTCTTGATTTTTATGTTGTCCTACATTTGTAGTTTTCTCAAATGATTTGGGCCAAATGGCCTGGAAAGTAAGGAAACTAGTTAAGCACTTAGCAACATAGTTATGTTACTTTTAGTGTAATAGACCAAATCTCAATTCTGTCACTCTTTAACTATTAAGCAACAGCTTCCCATTGTATGTAGCATCCAATGGCAGTGACTAAAATTCTTTTAAATTGAGGCTTCTGATGGTGATCAGGTGTCTAGAAATGGTATTTTCACCTGGATTGAAAACTGACAAGTGGATAGGTTGCTCTTGAACCTCATTGTGTGAATAGAATATTCCCTCATTTCCTGACTTTCATTTCTCATAATCCTCCCAGAAATGTACAAATAAGCAATTAACTTTTTTTTGTACTCGAGTTTGAACCTTGGTTTGTTTCATATATGGCCTTATATCTCAGCTTACTGTGAACTCTTGTCCAAGTGTTTAAATTAATCAATGAGACACAACTGGGGAAAAAAGTCTGGAATGGCTTATACATTTTGAGATAATACAATACATTTGCAACAAGCACCAAACTATCTTTGTTGATTTATTATAAAGTGAACATGCCATTAATCACTTTTTAACAAACACTTACATTCTACAGATTGCTGCAACACATTTCTAACAAATGGTCTGGTTTGTGTCAAGTTCAAATATATGTATGTATCTTTAAGTAAGCTTTGCTAAATGTTTTTCTTCATGCATCTTCATATAACAGGACTTTTAGCATCCCCCCAATCTGCACCAGGTATCTTGGAGACTAAGAGCATTGAAAAAACAATGGGTAATAGCGCAAGTAGAGAAAACAGCACAGTGGACTTCAGCAAGGTATTATTTTAGACATTGTGCAAAACAAATTCTCCAGAAGTACTGAAAAATGTTGTCATGGTGTTAAATGTTAACCATTTATGTAATATTCCGTGAAGCTACTTTTAATCCGAGTTTAATCTCAAAGATAGTCCATTTACTTATGCGCTGTGTTCAGTTCCCTGTTTCATATTCATGCTGTAGCCATATGGTGAGTTATTAGTAGGATAAAACCCTCTGTGTCATTAATTCTGCTTGAATAGCATCCTTAGACACCTTTGACTGGAAAGTTTGAAAGATCTTGCACATATTAGATTTTGGTAAGGGACCTTGAAAGTCATTTGACTCCTTGTAGGTGACCGGATCTGCCATGGGTTGCATCACCCATGTTTTGTATCTAATGTCTTTCTTGAGTAAAAGTTAAAATTAATTATTTTCCACTGGACCCATTCAGAATTCAAGGAATTTTTGAAGGCTGTAACCAATGAAACTGCTATCTCTGTAGCCACTGCATTTAAAGTCCTAGGTGCAGGCTGTGTGGTCCTGCAGACTTAAGTTTTCAGTCTGATAGTTTTCTGAGCACCTTTTCCTTGGTGATAGTGTTTTTTTTAGTTCCTCCCTCCTATTCGCCACTTGATTCCAGTATGTTTCAAAAGTATTTTTCATCTTCTACAGAAAATCATGGAGACTCAGTCATTGAATTTATTCAAGAGAGAGTTTGATTACATTTTTGAGTCTAGGGTTATGGGCAGACAAACAAATGGAGTTGGGATCATAGCCAGATCAGCAGTGATCTTATTTTTTTTTAACAAAAAACCTTGTGTTCCCATTGTTTCTTTGACCAGCCATCTTTTAAATCTTTGCCCTTTTAGTTCTTGCAGTTTTTTCTGTCTACTGTCCATGCCCCTTAGAGTTTTTTTCCAAGAACATCCCAATTTCATCTGATATTTACATAACTGAAGTTCTTCATCCTTTGAATTATTCTTGTGAATCTTTTTTGCACCTCTCTAATCCCTCTCAAGTGCAATGGTCAGAACTCTGGTTGTCCTCAACCAATGTTCTGTTTAAGCTCTGATGTCATTACTTCCTTGATTTTATGCACTGCACAGTTAGTAAAAATTAGCATGTTGTATACTTTAAATGTTCTTTCAACCTTTTCTACTGTCTTTGGTAATTATATCCAGGTCTCTCAAGATACCTTTTGAGAACTGTACGCTTTGTATTGTGTCTCAGAATTCCTCTTAGCAAAGTGAACCCCAGTCACTTCTGTCAAATTTCACCTGCCCATTTCACCAATTGGTCTATGTCCTTTTTCGTTTATTCTGTCATCCTCTCAGTTCATGATGCTTCTGAGTTTCATATCTTCAGCAAATTTTCAAATTGTCCCCTGACATATGCAATTAATATCTATCAGAAAGAACAAGAATTCCAATACTTTTCCTGTCACATAGCCCATTTTTCTAACTAAAATCTGAAAGACCTGTGGATGTTGTAAATCAGAATCAAAAACAGAAGTTGCTGGAAAAACCCAACAGGTCAAACGGCATCTGTGAAGAGAAATCAAAGTTAATGTTTCAGGTCTGATGAGGAAGGGTCACCAGACCTGAAGCGTTAACTTTGATTTCTCTTCAAGAATGCTACCAGACCTGCTGAGCTTTTCCAGCAACTTCTGTTTTCTTAATATATTAACTGTCTGTATTTGTAAAGACTCCCAGTACTGATAATTAAGGAATGTAGTTGAATATGCTATGCAACATCTGATGTAAAAACTGGTACATACTGTAAAAATAATATACTTCATCACAGAATAAATGAAAATTTTCCTCCGATTTATTTTTGCTTGCTGAGTATTAATTGAACTGAGAATCTCAGCAAGGTCAGTCATCCGTTTAATTGCCCTTTTTTTTTACCCCCTGCGGGAACCCCATATTATTCTAATTATTATACAGCAACACAATAAAATTGTATATTGCAATTTATAAAACTCCACTAGAACAGTTTCATCTGATATGCTGCTGGTACTGTCTTGGAATACATGGCTTGTAACTGCCTTTTTAGCTTTGACTCCACCTATTGCACATTTGTATACATGACCAAGTAATGTGTAGTTGAAATTTTGGGAAATTAAGTGGGTCAGAGGACACAGTAGTTGAAAGGAATTTACCCATTTCTAAATTAAAGAAAATTTGGGTAGATTTGTTTTAATGGAAGGTTAGGTTAAAAATCATTATGGTATTTCACAATTATTTAATATTAACTTTTGGATCATGCAACTCAGAAATGTAGTAGGATTTGGATAATGTCAAAATTTTGAAGTGTTTTTATTTGATCATCTTTTAAGAGATTTGACAGTTTGGGGAGGGGTGGGGGTGTGCAATTAGACTTTTACCTTTTCAAATTTTAACTTTTTTGTATGTAACCAAATACTTTTTGTAATTTAATTTATTTTCAAAAAATGCATTAGGATAAAGTCAAAGCTTATTTCATTATTTGAATAGAGTTGATGATGTAAATAAATTTAAATGTGTTCACAAGTCCACACTGCCCCTCCGAAGAGAGAAACACCCAAACCCATTCCCATGCCCTACATTTATCCCTGACTAATGGGCAATTTAGCATGGCCAATTCACCTGACCTACACATCTTTGTGATTGTGGGAGGAAACCGGAGCACCCGGAGGAAACCCATGCAGACCCAAGGAGAAAGTGCAAACTCCACACAGACAGGCAGGAATTGAACCCAGGACCCTGGTGCTGTGAGGCAGCAGTGCTAACCACTGAGCCACCGTACTGCCCTGGGACTCATGGTATAAATCAGATATTTGCTACTTTGGATCATATGAAGAATAAAAATTAATAATTTTGCTTACAAACAAAAATGTATTGTTCATTGTGATAAAATTATTTATAGAAATGACATCTGTGTTAGTATGTATTACAGTATTTCCAGAGTTAACTTAAAATTTTAAGTTTGATTTCAGAAATGTTTTCTTAGCTGTAATTAGGGCATGGAAATTGCTTGCTTTTTGTAAATTATTTGGTTTGCAATTTGAAGCAGGTATATTTGTGCCTGCATCTCTATTATGACTTTTTTTCTTGTTTTCCCCTTTTTTTTGCTTTTCCTTTTATTGACCTTTTTTTTTTAAAAATGTGCCTTCCTTGACTCCTGGTTGGACTGGAGTCTGAGTCCTGGCACTGTAATTGTGTCACGCTTGGTATGAGACTCAGGAGGTCAACAGTAAGTTTTTAGTTCTTTAGCTTCTGATGTACTGTCGTGTACATTGTTTTGGTTTGTGTGTCTGTGCTTTTACTGATATTGGCCAGTGTTGAATCTTCAGTTATGTGTGGTGATGGTTATCTATCAGCATGAATATATATGCAGCAACTGTTAGTTTAGCTGTGCTGAATTAATGTGAATTTTAGTTAATAAATGAATTTATAGCAGTTAACAATAGATATTTGTTGACTCAAATATTGGAAATTAAATATAATGTAATGCTAAGATCTTGAATCCTAATTCCCCACTCTGTAAAATTGAACCTTTTAAACTGGATTAAAACAAATGCTACTTAAAATATTATCAGTTTAAATTTTAAAAAAAGATTTTAACTTCTAAATAATATATTAGAGACTTGAGTCCCAAAGATGCCCAGTGTTTGGATCAGGCTCTAAATTTGCATGTTTCCTGATTTTACACTTGGTTGAAACTAAACCAGTGCTTTGCAATCTGTGCTGCATATCGATGTAATGAAAAATCATTTCCAGAAGGTGAGAGTTTAGTCTGTCTGAATTGCTATGTGCACAACAAAAGCATCCAAATTGAAATTAATTTAGGTTAGGCTTGTTGTGCGTCATTTCATGTTCAAGTGTTAGGTAACTTTTTTTTAAAAAAGATAATATTGAACTGTTTAAAATGTCTCATCCCAATCATGTCATTTGTAGGTGGACATGAATTTCATGAAAAAGATTCCACCTGGTGCTGAGGCTTCCAATGTCTTGGTGGGAGAAGTGAACTTCCTTGAGAGACCCATCATTGCCTTTATTCGTCTGTCGCCTGCTATTCTTCTTACAGGACTTACAGAAGTTCCAATTCCCACCAGGTGAAACTGACATGAAAGATTACCATTATTTTATCATAAATATACATAACTTTGATTTAATCATCGTTGAATTGCTCCTTTACAATAAGAAGGTATTTTCACCTTTGCAGATCCATTGACAACACTTTGCTTCAATGCTTGCATGATTAAAAATTTTTTCCAAAGTTTTTCAATGACTATTTGTTTTAATGTTTTAATTGTACTTTTGTAGTGTTTTGCAAAGTGTGCTGGTGTAAAATATCTTTGAAGGTGATTTTGTTCTCCCAAGTAATAGAGTCAGCCTGAGAGATGCAGCATTGGTCTTATCAATCCCAAAAAAGTGCATCTTGCACTAATATCACAATTTCAGACATGCATGTGCGGACAATAATTGTTAACTACAATAATAGTGTAATATGCTAAGTAGCTTTTACTTGCAAGGAGAAACTAGTAATTTGATAACATTTGAGTGATACCTGGCAAACAAATGTTTTACTTTCTAATATACATTTTTCTACCCTTTTAGGTTTTTATTTCTTATGTTGGGGCCATCTGGTAAAGCACAGCAATACCATGAAATTGGTAGATCAATAGCTACCCTAATGACAGATGAGGTAAGTTGGAATTTTTGAAGGTGGTGTCTGCTAGAATTATACTGGAACTTTGCTCAGAGCTCTAATTGATCCCAATTCAAATATTGGGAAGATCAGATCTCTGAGATGACTGCTTTTTATTTAAAAAGAAAATAAATTAGAATGGTAAATAAACTACTTTTAGAGTTACTGGATGTCTCTGGTTCAGGAGCGTGGTGAAGTCTGCTGAATCACTCCAGTGATTACAATTTTTTAAGTTAATAATCAGTGTGACTTGAAAACTACTGTTAATGTGAAAATGTATAAATATGTGCGTGCATGTTTTTATTAAGGTTTTCCACGATGTTGCTTATAAAGCAAAAGATCGAACAGACCTGCTGGCAGGAATAGATGAATTTTTAGATCAAGTTACTGTTCTTCCACCAGGAGAGTGGGATCCTTCAATCCGAATTGAACCACCAAAAAATGTTCCTTCGCAGGTGAGAATCATCTTTTGAAGCCTAATAAAATTCAACTTTCTTCTTTTATGTTATAATACTTTTGGACTCTTCACTACAAAATGGATTTAAAGTTACTTTTCAGCAATGTCGTAACCACAACACTCAGATGTTAAAACTTGAGTCATGCTTTCCTTTTGTCTTATAATTTGCTTGAGTTAATGTACAAAATTCTTGGGCACTCACTTCTGCACTCAAAAAATTTGAATGCAGCCTTGTAAAATGTCAAACAAAAATGCATTCAAAATAAGAGTAGAAAATGTTTTAAGAACTCAACAGGCCAGTCAATATATCTTTAAGAAGAAAGGCTTGTTATTCTATCTTAGATGTATATCCTCCTTCAGATTGCTGACAAATATGCTATTTCTAGTAAAAATTTGCTATTCCATACTAGTTGAAATCTTAGTGCTGCATGGGCTCAATTTGCTAAAATGGATTTGCTGGCCACAGAGTAAATGTGCTTCAGTGTAAATTTTTAACCAGCACTTTTGTTTCTGATACCAATTCAGTGACTCCTGCATGGAAAGATATTTGGTGAGTATGGGATTGGGTTAACCGTGAACTGCACACCGTGTTGTTCTTTACCTTCATACATGCATTACTTACTTGAGCGTATTTTATTTATTCATTCACTGGTTTGTGGGCATCATTTTATTGCCCATCTCCAGTTGCTCTCTGGGCAGTTAAGAGTCAGTCGGATTGCTGTGGATCTGGAGTCTGTGTAGGCCAGACAAATTAAAGATGGCAGGTTTCCTTCTCTAAAGGACATTAGTGAACCAGATGGGTTTTTCAGGCCAATTAATGATGGTTTTGTGGTCTATCATCATTAGATTATCATTAATTCTAGATTATCATTGATTTTGAAATTTCATCATCTGCCATGAAATAGTGGGATTTGAACTCAGGTCTTCAGAGCATTACCGGTCACTGCATTCAACGCCCCCCCCCCCTCCCCTTAGTCCACCGAGGACATGCAGGTGCTTGGCCACTCCTTTGCCAAACCCGAACCACCCAATACCTGTAGAAGAACACCTCGTCTTCCATCTTGGGAGCCTGCAACCACACGGGATTATTGTGAACTTCACCAGTTTCCTCCTTCCACCCCACCCAGTCCTAGGCCTCCAACTCTGCATTGCCCTCCTTATTAGATTACATTCCCTACAGTGTGGAAACAGGCCTTTTGGCCCAACAAGTCCACACCGACCCTCCGAAGATCAAACCACCCAGTGCCATTTCCCTCTGGCTAATGCACCGAACACTATGGGCAATTTAGCATGGCTAATTCACCTGACCTGCACATTTTTGGACCTGTGGGAGGAAACCGGAGCACCCGGAGGAAACCCATGCAGATATGGGCAGATTATGCAAACTCCACACCAGTCACGCAAGGCTGGAATCAAACCTGGGACCCTGGTGCTGTGAGGCAGCAGTGCTAACCACTGAGCCACCATGCCACCCATTATCTTTCCTATCTATCCACTCCACCTTCCTCTCTGATCTATCACCACCTCCCCCACCCTCATCTACCCATTGCATTCTCAGTTGGCTCCCCCCCCCCCCCCCAAACCTCCTCCCATTTATCTCTGCCGGCCCACAAGCCTCATTCCTTTGGAAGGGCTTATGCCCAAAACATCAATTCTCCTACTCCTCAGATGTTGTCTTTTCCAACTCCACACTCGTGATTCACTGCATTAATAGTCTAGTCGTAATACCTCCAGGCCACCACCTAATGTGTACGAAGCAAACTTAATATTGTATATTAAAGTAGATGTGTTGTTTTGGGATGTTTTGTTGTCGTCTGTCTGTCTTCCCATCTAAAGTGGTACATCAGAGTTAGTTTACAGTTAGTAACTTGTAAGAAAATGAATTTACATTTAGGTTTGTCCCAATGTAGCATATAGAAGTTTAAAGAGTGATCTGAATAGTTACACTCTCAATGAGAAATACTTTCCTGTATTAGCTCCGTGTGCAGGCTTTGGAGTTGCGTTGACTCCTTTGTTTCCCAGGCAATTTCTACACCTCTTGTATGCCTTACAATCTGACTATTCAAGCTAATTGCCTTTTTACCAAAAGGCTTTGTGAAGACTCTCTTTAAATTTCTTCTTCTAATTGCAAGCTAAGGTAAATCTTCTAGATGCATTTTCCTTGCTTCTGTCAGCAAACACTTCATTCAATAGAAGAACATTCTAAGCCAAGGCTCTGCCCTGAATCATTATCCCTATGGCAAACTGGTGTGCCTTGGAATGATTTGAGCAGAAATGCCACCAAACTTGGTTTATTTCAACACAATCATATTTTGCAAACTATATGAATAGTTCATACTGTTAATAACCTTCTTCCCAAAATTGCTAGCTTTTGTGCTTTCACAATTGGGCAATCCTATATTTGGTGTTAACATTTCTAACTGTGACATAAAGCCAAACAATGTTTATCTTCAAACTTTAATTATCTGCAAGCTAGAGTTGCTTATCACTTTCTCAATTCATTTCCCCACTCTTTATCAAGTTATGCTCTAAATCATGAATATTGAACTATCCCCATCTTCACGTCATCATTCCCTTATCAGCTGAAGTTAAAAGATGAACTTGTGATGAATGCTGACTTGAATGCTAGTATATTGTACTTAATCCAGAAAACTACTTAAATTTATCTTTGTAACTGAATCATAGGCTATGAATTATCAGATCAGAATATATTCTGTGAATCTTTGGATAGCCAGAGACCCAGGTTCAATTCCTGCCTCGAGCGATTGACTGTGTGGAGTTTGCACGTTCTCCCCGTGTCTACTTGGGTTTCCTCCGGGTGCTCCGGTTTCCTCCCACAATCCAAGAAAAAATGTGCAAGTTAGGTGAATTGGCCATGCTAAATTGCCCGTAGTGTTAGGTGATGGGGTAAATGTAGGGGAATGGGTCTGGGTGGGTTGTGCTTCGGCGGGTCGGTGTGAACTTGTTGGGCCGAAGGGCCTGTTTCCACACTGTAAGTAATCTAATCTAATCATAAAGCTTAATTGTAAAATAATCTTTTCTTCCCTCTATCTGCTACGTAAAGGAAAAACGGAAGTGCCCCCCTCCCCTTCCAAATGGTCCACCAATTTCCAGTGGAACCACAAATCATGAAGAGCATCACACTGGGCCAGAACTTGAACGCACTGGAAGGTTTGTTTTCCATTTGAAGATTTTTTTTCATTTTTGAAGTTTACACGATTGCACGACATTGACTGGAGCGCTCACTTACTTTGATTTGTTCATTTGATTTGTTCATTTATTTCATCTGGACACTTGAAAGCAAACATAAAGTTGCCATGGTCTCAGAGGACCATTATATTGTTGCTGACTCATTAGACGGATTTCTGGTGGTGGTTTAACCTGAGGATCACAAACGTTGGTGAAGGGAAAGGTTGAGAAGGAGAGTCCTTCGTGGTCACACCAGCCAGTACAGGAACTGAATGATACTTGGCCAACTGGTGACCCTCTGGTTAAATCATCACCAATCGTCTCTCCTTAATGAGAGAGCAGCCTAATAGTCCTCTGGGATTATGGTAAGTGTATGAGTATTTTGCATGATGTTTTATTTTTCAGCTTGTAACTTCATGGATAAATGCAAATATGAGCCTAGGTAGTTAGTATTTTGTGACCCAAATGATATTTAACTTTTAGTACGATAAAAATGTAGCAGCACAAGGAAATTGAAAAATAAATGCATTGTGGAACAATTTTGGGGACATATGGAGGGAGGTTTTTTTCTTAAAGTATGTTTTTTGTTAAAATGAGTAAGGCACAATTCCCAGAGGTGGTTTCTGAAGTTTGAGTTATTTTTCACATTGTATTCATTTGGAGACTTTAACATCTACTGTTTCTACTCTATATAATAATCAACTATCCTCAAATTAAATTCCATTAGTGCTGACAAGTTCCAGTCCCGCAAAAGCTGAATTATTGATCTGTATTTACTCCAACCCTTTCAATGGGATGTTGACCATCTTTATTTCCTTCATAGAATCATTACAGCGTAGGAGGAAATCATTCAGCTCCTAGACTGTCAGCGCCAATCTGCAAGTCTTAATACTCTGTCTTTTTCTCCCCCATAGCCCTGAAGATCTTTTCTTTTCAAACTATTTTCCAGTTCCTTTTGAAAACCGTGATCATATTTACCTTTAACATGTACTCTAAGGCATTCCAGATCCTACTCGCACATTACATTGCAACAAAAAAGGTTTTCATCATTGCTATGTTGTAATTGCTTCTTTTGCAATAACAATTGGTGTTTAATTCTTGACTTTTCTGCCAACAGAAACTTTTCCTTCCTTCCTAGATGTGCCACATGGGTTTTGACCAACTCTTAACATGACTCCTTGTACTTAACTGCAACAGCTTTCTGCAGCCTGTTAACCTAACCCAAATTTCTCAATACCTGCAGTCCTTTTCTTGAATCTTCCCCACTCACTCACTCTGATAACCTCCTTCATACCCTTCCAAAAGTGTGACACTCAGGATTAGACAGAATAGTCCAATTGAGGCCAAATCAGTATTTTATAATGCAAGAAAACTGAATGTTTGAGGTGTCTTAACTTCATTCCATATCATTTTTTTCAACACTTACAACATAAAGTCATGTCTTTTTTTCCAAATGCATCACATTTAAGTCCAGTTCCAAATATGCTTTTGACGATGCCTTCAATGACACAACTCCTTAATTTGTCTTAAAACGTTACATCAATAAACAGTACAGTTGTTCTCAATCAGTATTCTTGACATCCCTGATTTCTTATTTCAAATTAAAATCCAAGTTATTTCCAAGAAGTGAAAACATGAAATGCTCAACAAATGCTCAGCTTGGATGAGATGAGCAGTCCCTGACTGGAAATATGATCTAAACTAATCTCTCCCCACACATGCTGTCTAACCTGTTTAGTTTTTTAGTATTCCTTCATTCACTGCTATCTAGACCAGCATGTGTTGCTCATCCCTGATTGTCCCAGAGCCATTACAAACCATGTGTATTAAGTGGTGACGCACACTACTGTGAGGGAGGAAGTTCCAGGATTTTGTCCCAGTAAGAGTGATGGAATAGTGATTTAATCCCAAGTTGGGGTAGTGCAGCCTTATATATCCCATATATATATATATATATATGGTGTTCCCATATATCCACTGCCCTTGTCCTTCCAAACTGCAGCCTCTGCCAACTAGAAGGTGATAAAGAACCTGACTTTAAATGTAATGCATCTTGTATGTGGTTAACACTATCAGTGGTGGAAGGAATTAGTGTCAATCAAACCAGCTTCTTTGTGCTGGATATTGTCAAGCTGCCTGTGTATTGTTGAAACTCCACTCGTGCAGGCAAGTGGAGATTATTCAATCACACTCCTGATTTAGGCTTTGCAGGTAATAGACAGCTACTGGCAAATCTGGAGGTGAGTTACTTGTCACAGAAGTCTTAGTTTATGACCTGCTTTTGCAACTACAGAATTTGTATGCCTTGTGCAGTTTAATTTTGATTGCTACTGTGTTTCACCTCTGGTATTAACCTATGGACAGTGCAGACCAAGGGGTGGTGATGGTGCCTGAGATATTGTCTGAGAATTGTGATTCCTTGAGTATGATGATATCAGGCTGTTAACTAGTCTTTGAGACTGCTGGCCCAGTTTGGGCACAAGCACCCCCCATGTTAGTATGGAAGACTTTGCAGAGTAGACAGGGCTGCCTGCCATTGTTGTTTCTGGTGCTCTCTTGATCAGTGGGTATTCTATGTGTCAATATTCCTTTTACAAAATCTGATAATAGTTAGAAATAACTGAGCTAGCTAAGCCATTTCAGAGGGCAGTTAACAGTCAACCACATTACTGTATAAATGAAGTCAAACAAGATGAGGATGACAGGGAGATTAATTAACCAGTTTTTTTTAATGATAACTGACATCTGTCTAATAGTCAGCATAAATAAGAATATAACACCGCTTTTAATAATTGAATTCAAATCCCCCAAATGCCGTGGTGAGAGTTTAGCCCATGTCCTCATGCATGTTGGCCTGTTTCTCTGGATTCTTAACCTACTGACAATACAACATTACCTCCACCTCATGCCAAAGTAAAGCAATGAATCTTTAAATATTTTGAACTTGTTTTATCTATGTTTTAAATATATTATCCACACAAAACATACCCAGGTTCCATGGGTCTTCTCACCGGCTCCTTGGGAATTTTTTCCTCTTATATTTGTAGGCGGAAGCACAGAAAATATCAGGTTTTTGAAAACTAATTTTCCAGCATTCAGTCATAATTTACTCAATGACATCTGTTTTATTTGCAGTTGGTAATATCATATTCTAGGGGTGCTGTTATTTTAGTTTTTTTTATTAAACAAGTAAATGCTAATTCTATTGTGCATCAAAACAGATAATTATGTGCCTGTAGGTTTCCCAGGAACCTTGGTGTCAGTGATGCTATTGCAGAGTTTATGTAGGTTTTTTAAATGAGAGATTTATTGATGCCAAAAGAGTCAGGTTTTTATGTGCCTAATTTAAAAGTTCATTCTTGATTATTTTGTGTTTTTTTTTGCAATAATTATTCACCTGTAAAAGGGGCTAGCTGACATGCTTTTCCTTTTATTTTTGTTCAGAGTGTAGAGCAATAGAGAAATTTTTATAGTTATTTATTTTTCTATTCTTAGCCATCTGTATTTATCATCAGTGGGGAAAATAAAATTTCAAAACCTCTGGCATTTCTATGTTTAAACAATGAAAATAATTGGGTAAATTCAATTTCTTCAGATTTTATCATGCCTTCATGCTTTCTAAACTAAAAACCTTGGGGTTAAATGTACAAATGTTTTTCAAAATAGTAAGTTAAGTTTAAAATATTTGGAATGCTTATTGCTATAAAAACTTTGTCCTTGAGTAGCTGTGTGCCATCTGAGCTTCTATCCAAAAAGTGCAGTGATTATTCCTCAGTTTGGGAGAAAGTGAGGACTGCAGATGCTGGAGGTCAGAGCTGAAAATGTGTTGCTGGAAAAGCGCAGCAGGTCAGGCAGCATCCAAGGAGCAGGAGAGTCGATGTTTCGGGCATGAGCCCGAAGAAGGGCTGACAAAGGCCCTGAAGGCCCTTTCCTGATAAAGGGCTCATGCCCGAAACGTCGACTCTCCTGCTCCTTGGATGCTGCCTGACCTACTGCGCTTTTCCAGCAACACATTTTCAGCTTATTCCTCAGTTTGCACACCACACAGGTGACTAAAGGTATATCCAGCATCCTTCTTGCTGAAGGTGGTAACAAATTACATGTTTCTCATACCATATGAGAAACTGGCTGTATGTGTTACATCATTGTTTTTATATCAGCATTGACATTTGAGTTTTCCTCTCTTTAACTCAAATTTTGGAATTTATTATTCAGAAGATGATTGTTGGGTATGATCATATTTAAATATATAAAAAGGAGAAGCCAAAGTAAGCGTAGGTCCCTTTAGAGAATGAGATTGGGGAAATAATAGGGAACCGGGAGCTGGTAGAAGAATCATATAATACTGTACATCAGTCTTCACAGTGGAAGACATCAAAGGCATTCCAAAATTTCTAAATAATCAAAGGGTGAAAGGAGGAGAGGAAATGAATACAATAACAATAGAGAAAAAGTACTAGAGAAACTAGTGCGACTAAAGATAGGCCCCTAGATCTGATTGGATTTGTGCTGGGATATTGGAAGAAGTTATTACAGAGATAGTGGATGCACTTGTAGTAATCCCCCAGGAATCTTTTCTGAAAAACTCAAAGAATTGGCAGCTTTTCAAGTAACTATAATTTAACTAAGCCAGCTAAGCTAATATTTGTTGGGAAAATGTTAGAGGTTATTACAAAGAATGTAATAGCTGAGAATTTATACATGATAAGATTGAGAGGCAACATGGCGTAAATGAAATATTTGTCTTTATTTCACAGTGGTATAAAAGTAGTAAGGTTTTGTTAAAAGGAGTTAAAGAGGACTGTAGTTGCTGGAAAGTCAAAGTTGAAGGCGCAGCAGTTTAGGTAGCATCTGAGGAGCAAGAGAGTCGACATTTCGACCTGCTTGCCTTTTCCAGCGCTAGGTTTTGCTAAACTTATACAAGGGGTTAGTCAGACTGCAGCTGGAATACTGATGGCAGTTTTGGTCCCCTTATTTAAGGAAAAATATACTGTCCTTGGAGTCAGTCCAGAGGAAGTTCACTTGGCTAATACTAGCTATGATGGGGCTGTCTTTTATATAGTGAGGATGAGTCGATTTGAGCATATACTTGTTGGAATTTATAAGTTGAGAGGTGACCTTATGAAGCATGCAGGATTCTTAGGGGATTTGACAGAGTAGTAGCAGAAGGATTCCCCTTGTGTGAAAATATGGGACAAGAGGGTGAAATCTTGGAATTAAGGGTCATTCATTTAAGACAAAGATGAAGTGAGATTTCTTCTGAGGGTAGTGAATTTGTGGAATTCTTTACTGCAGAGGCTGCAACATGAAGTATATTCAAGGCTGAAAGAGAAGGCTTTTTCATCAATAAGGGAATCCATGGTTACAGGGAACAAGCAAGAAAGTGGAGCTGAGGATTCAGATCAGCCATGATCTATTGACTGGGGAACAGACTTGATGAGCTGAATGGCCTACTTCTGCTTTTTTATCTAATGGTCTAATCTTAAAATTGGATTATTTGTTAACTCTCTGTAAGGAATCTGTAACTGTTATCCTATGTAATTTTTGACCCATCTGGTGGTGTTTAAATATGCTGTGCTGCTGTCTTCTATTTACATTTAAGATAAAATTCTAGATTCAAATGTTTTATGAAAAGTGCTAAATTATTCCCTACAGGTTCTTTGGTGGCTTAATTCGTGACATCAAAAGAAAATCGCCATTCTATTTGAGTGACTTCAAAGACGCACTTAGCCTGCAGTGCTTAGCATCTATTCTTTTCCTGTACTGTGCCTGCATGTCCCCTGTCATCACATTTGGAGGGTTACTAGGGGAAGCTACTGATAACAATATAGTAAGTATCTAAGACATGAATATAGTTTTTTATGATCTTTATGACTTTAGTTTGTGCTGTTTACTCTACAGGATTG
Organism: Hemiscyllium ocellatum; assembly: GCF_020745735.1. Lineage (NCBI taxonomy): Eukaryota > Metazoa > Chordata > Chondrichthyes > Orectolobiformes > Hemiscylliidae > Hemiscyllium > Hemiscyllium ocellatum. Next base: position 33,510,175 of record NC_083405.1, read on the forward strand.
AATTCTACCAAGAATCATATTCTTATTATAATTTTCTCAAACCAGGTAGTCTTTTTTGTAACTATTCCCTGCAGATGATTTGTTTGAACATTTTAGATTTTGGGAAAAAAATTTTGAGAGAAAATCTTTTTCTGGTTTTGGGGAGCTGGAAATACTGATACACCTAAGGGCACGGTGGCTAAGTGGTTACCACTGCTGCCTCACAGTGCCAGGAATCCAGGTTCGATTCCACCTTCTGGAAACTGTCTGTGGGGTGTTTTTCACATTCTCCAGCGTCTGCTTGCGTGTTGCCTGGGTGCTCCAGTTTCCTCCCACAGTTCAAAGATGTGCAGGTTAAGTGAATTTGCCATGCTAAATTTCCAATAGTGTTCAGGATTATGTAGGTTAGGTGCATTAGTTGGGGTAAATGTAGAATAATAGGGTAGGAGAATGGGTCTGGAGTGGATTACTCTTTGAAGGGTTGGTATGGACGTGTTGGGCCAAATGGCCTATTTCCACAGTGAAGGGATTCTATGATTATTCAGGAAAGTATTTTAAGGGTTTGTTATGTGCAAAAGGCAGTGACAGTCTGGCAGCAATCTTTCTTCCATTTAAAACAGTGCAGGGTAAAGATTTTGCTGGGCTGCATTGTTAAAAGATATGGAATTGATGCTGATGAATGGAGGTAGAATCCAAATCACCATGATCTTGTGAACTGGAGGGGACAGAATCAAGGTGCAATATGGTCTACTGTTGTTCTTATGTCTATGGAAAAATAAAGCTGTGTTTAAGAAAATTTTTGCTGTTTTGCAGCACAAAATGTTTTAACCAATTTTAATATTTGAGATGTGGGCATTGCTAGCAAAGCCTGCATTTATAGCCCATCCCTAATCACCTTAAAAGCCACTATGAATGCAATTTCCATGTAATGTAGGCACATCCATAATGCTGTTAGGTAAGGAGTTCAGGATTTTGACCCACTGACAGTGAAGGAACATTGATGTAGTTCAAAATCAGGATATTATGTGACTTGGAGGGGAAACTAGATGGTGATGTTCCCATCTATTTGCTGCAGTTGACCTTCAAACATTATGGTGGTTTGCAAAGTGCTTTTGAAGGAACCTTGGTTCTTCATTGCCATTAATGAAAGCAGATCACTGAGCAAGCATGAGTTTACAAAATGCCGTTTCCTTCTGAGGTGAAGCCTGAGGTTGATGATTCTGTTTAAAATTACATGATTGATAAGTAGGTTCACAATATCCTGAGTCATTGCATTGGATATAGAGCACAGAAATTATCCATTTGGACCAAATAATTTATGCTGATGTTTACTCTTTCTAACCTCACCGCTTTTCCTTGTCTAAATATATAATTGTAAAACCTGTTCCCTTTTTCTTTAAATTTATCTATATTATTTATTTCAACCACTCTCTACATTCATGCCATCATTACTCATTGGATAAAGCCATCATGTCCAATTTCCTATTTGATTTCATGTTTGTTTTAATCCTTTTGTTGTGTGTGGGTGATGTTGGTTACGCCAGCATTTATTGCCCAACCCTAATTGTCTCCTGGGTAATTAAGAGTGAAACACATTGCTCTAGGTCTGGAGTCATGGGTTGGCCAGACAGGTAAGGACAGCAGTTTCCTTCCCTATTGGACATTAGTGTGTCAGATGGGTGTTTCCTGTCACCCGATACTGGCTTCATGGTTGTTATTAAACTGTTAAGTCCAGATCTCTATAAATTTTCTTCCTATCTTATATTGATGGCCTCTTCCTCTTCCTCACTAGTGGAAATATTTCTCTCTACATTATCTTTATTAGACTCAAAGGAGACTTGGCCTGCCAAGCCTCAGCTGATATGTATCAACATTTTTAGTATCATGTTTGTAAATTTTCCTTATTATCTCTCCAGTGTGTCTGTATTCTCTTCAATATGGCAACCAGAACCTATAGGGTTTGATGTGGATGAGGTTTAACATAACTTTCCTATTTTATATTTCTGTTACTCGTGGTAAACAAAAATGCTTGATCGTTTAAATGGCTTTGCTAACTTCTGGTTACTTTCACTGGTGTATGTATAATTCAGCATCCCTTTGTTCTTCTGCTACACCATGGCTTGCAACATCTATGACAGAAGTGATCTTATCAAAAAATCTACTATCTTGTATTAGGTGTGTTTTAGTTATTTGGAAGTTATTTGCCCGTTCTGTTTGTTTATAATGTTCTCATTTAATTTTTCTAGTCCTCATTAGTACTAATACCTATTGAACACTCTTCTTAAAAAAATAAAGAAACAGTTTCTCCATTTACGGAAGTTCACATTTCAATGTACATTAAAATGACAGTGATTCCTGCACAGTTCCTTACAGGACACATGTTCCCGTATTTTGTCACTTGTAACTGCCCATTACCACCTCTGTGCTTTGTTGCTGGAAGCCAGTTAGCAATCCATTCTGCTACTTGTCCTCTGACTCTTCTGTGATCTTCATTAACCTATTACGCAGCATCATATTGAACTAGTTTCGCAAAGAAATTGCCTCAAGTTCCGATGAAAGGTCATCAATCTTTCTGGCTCACCATTTCACACTAAAATTCCATATGCTTTCATATAGAAGGACATCAGTGTATGCTGTCCTCTCCAAACCCTGCACCATCCTGAAACTGGACATTATGTTACCATTTCTTCATGATTGCTGGGTTGCAATCATGAAACTCTCTCATTGACAGCACTTGTGAGTGCACCTACATCCCAGAGAATGCAGCAGGTCATGACCTTCAAAGACCATTTAGATGAACAGCCAGTGATGCCCACAACCTGTGAATGAATTTTAATAAAAATTGGAGCAGATGCAGCTGCAGTCGAAATCATGATTCTATCCAAACTTCTGTGCAATATGTGGTGTGTTAAACTGTAAACCTGAAAATTTAATTGTAATTCTTCTGAAACTGTTTGTAGCTTGCTTCACAATTCATAGAACATTTAGGATGCTGCTGAAGCAATCTGCAAAACAACTTCTTTCCAAAGCAAAACTAGAAACCAGAAACAAAGAAACTACATTAAATAAATGAAAATAAATTTCTGATTTGCTTTTTCTTCCAGAGTGCAATAGAATCTCTCTTTGGGGCTTCAATGACAGGAATTGTGTATTCCTTATTTTCTGGACAGCCGCTTACAATTTTGGGAAGTACAGGACCTGTATTGGTGTTTGAAAAAATACTATTCAAGTTATGCAAGTAAGAATGTTTCCCTTTTATTTAGTACTATTGAGAAGAAAATTATATTGTGCTGTACAATGTGATACATCTACACGACCCTCACAGTTGCACGAAGTTGACTTAAGCAAAGATACTGAATATGCAGTCATAGAACAGCAAGTAAATGAGATGGTGTAAATGATTCATTTTGCTGGCTTGTGTCACTTGTCAAAGTTAAATTTTGTTCTCAAATCTATTAGAATAAGGGTCAAGCAGGAACAATAAATCAATTTTCTCTTGAAGTATGGAAAGAAAAGGGAGGAGAGCTGTGATTATTTGGCACTCCTTCAAATGTGCTGAGTAAAATCAAATAAGGATTGTTTTGCAAATCCCAAGTGCAAACTTTAACATTAACTTGGTCTTGCTATTATAATGAATTTTAGTAATAGAATTTTTAAAAAAAATCATCTACCACTTGATGGAATAACAATGAGTCAAACAGAATCCAAGTTATCAGCCGTTCCTTTCGGTAGAATAAGAAATCCACTAGAATGAAGCTTGTGACAAGTCAAACTTCCAGACTAGCAATTCTAGATTAGTCAAATTTTAGATGTGAATGACAAATGATCATGCCAACCAATCAATGGAGTTAGGTCACAGTAATATAGTCTTGGCACATTTTGAACGGTGTTCTATAATTAAACAACTCATTGGAGGAGAAGCCTCCTTTGATATCCTGATCATTAATGAAGGGAGAGTTCAGTGCATCAATACAACAGATCAGGCTAAAGATAGCTGTACTCTAATATCAACAACACTGACGTCTACCTAACACACTGGATGATTGTAAAGGTAAAGGTATGTCCTGCACACACAAAGCAAGATGAATCCAGCCCAATCAGTTACTACCTGTCAGCTTATTCTTTCGATCATCAATGAAGTGATGGAAAGCGTCTTCAACTGTATCACCAAGAAATGTTGATACTCAGATTGGGTTCCACCAAGAGCCCTTACCATCTCACCTCATTAGAGTCTTGATTCAAATCTGGACAAAAGAGCTAAACTCCAGAAAGGATGTGAGATTGACTGCTCTTGACATCGAGATAGCATTTAATTAAATATGTTGTCAAGGAGTCCTAGAGTCAATGGGAATCCTGGGAAAATCTCGGTTAGTTGGAGTTATTTCTTGCACAAAGCAGCATAATAGTTATTGGAATTCAGGCATTTCTGCTCTGCAATATCTCTGGGCTGCTGCAGTTTGTACCAGCTACAGGATGCGCTACAGACATATACCATGACTACTCACAAAGCACCTGTCAAACACTAACCACTGCCATCTAGAAGGACAAGGGCAGCAGATTAAGAGAAGACCACCACCTGCAAACTCCCTTCCATCAATCTCTATCATGATTTGGAAATTTATCACTGTTCCTTCTGTATCACTGTCAGAATCCTTGTATTTGTAGAATTAGATTTTTTTTCCCAGAGCTAACTACAATGTTAAGTCTTATTACTGTACACCATCAGATTCTTGCAAGTATAAACATTTTGAAAAATAGGCACTTTTAATATTTCCTGCATAACTTTTTGTTTTGGTTATTTTGACATAGCGTATTTGTAGATAGGTCAGGTTACATAAAAGGCCTGATGCTCCATTTACTATAAATCTATAGGTGAGCCACATGTTCACTTTGACACGTTCATTTGTCACTAATGAATCGAGATTGCAGCACTGCTTGTAGTGTTACTGTTTGTGTAACACAGTCATTGTTGATTTCTTATTCACAAAATCGCATCATGGTCTGCCTCAAAATTATATCTCGTTCTCTGGAAACTACAGACTGATGGATCTTGCATCGGTGGCTGGGAAGCTATCGGAAAGAATTCTTGAGAATGGGATTTATGCACATTTGGAAAAGCATGGCCTAATTAGGGACAGTCAGCATGGATTTGAGCAGGTCAGGTCATGTCTTATTCACCTCCTCAAAAATTTCAAAGGTGATTGATAAGGGTAGAGCAGTGGATGTTATTTACATGGATTTCAATAAGGCTTTCAACCAGGTCCCTTGTAGTAGGCTCATCCAGAAGATTTAAGATGCATTGAATCCATGGTGACTTGTCCACCTAGATTCAGAATTGGCTTGCCCATAGAAGACAGAAGGGTAGTAGTGGAACGTTAATTTCAGGCTGGAGGTCTGTGCCTGGTGGTGTTTTGCAGAGATCCTGAGATGGGTGCCTTTTATGTTCTTGTGTTCTTTCTGGTGGTAAAATAAAGTCTTTTTTTAATCTAATTTGGATCAGAAAATTCAGGTCATGCCTCCATGTTATTCAGACAGTTATCCCAATACACTGGCTGCTCATGGGTTCATATTGTTTTTGTTGTGATATGGTCATATAATAATAGGTTCCATTTTGAACATGTTTGGGACATCCCAAGTGAAAAATCCATTTTCATATATATCAGTTCCATAAACAAATTCTAAGTAAAAGCACAGTACTGTAAATGTTGGATATGTAAAATAAAAACAAACTGATGGACTAACTCAAGCAGGTCCTCAGTATCTGTGGAGAGGAAAACTGGAATTATTGTTTGAGCTCCATATAAGTCACCTTTGGATTTCTGCTTGGTAATTCAGTCTTAATTACTTTTATGCTCTTCCTTACTCTGAAATTGTATGCTATTTTCACACTGTGCCCTATCAAGTTTTTTTTTAAATGTAAACTATTCTAAATCCCTGTCAAATTGTGATGCCTATTAATGATTACTAAGTACTGGATTTATGTTGTCTCTAACTAGAAAATGAGGAATAAATGAAGGATATTGATTTCTTTATTTAATGAGCAGGCATATAGGAATCCATCATACCTCTGGCACATTGATCTGAAGTTTCATTACATACATCTCTTAAGGGGGGAAAAAAGCAAGGCATCCTTTATGCCCCAAAGTTGATTTGAGGACAATGCAATTATGTTCCATAACACAACAGAAATAGAAACAGGAGTAGATCATACAGCCCATTGAGGCTACTCCACCATTTAGTAGGATCATGGCTGAATGAACTCCCCTCATGTGCAAGGATGAAAGTTTGAATTAGATTTGAAAGATTGCGAATGTAACTCCTTTATTCAAAAAGGGAGGGACACAAAGCAGGATAAGTCTCGACCAGGTAGCTCACATCCATCTGTTTATCTGAAGATTCAGTTCAATGCTGCCTTCGTGGTTTGCTGACTGCACCTGTTGGGATGGATGCTGGATTGTAAATTGGACCTGAAAAGTCACATCCAGATGCGAGAAGCTGTTACTAAAAACATTATAGGGCACATAGAAAAGTTAAAGGTAATTGAGCATACAAAATTGTTTTTGTGAAAAAGAAACTAATGCACTGTGGATAAAGGGGGACTCTTGAGGGATATATTATATTTAAATTTCTGGAAATCTTTATTAAAGTGTCACATGAATGATTATTGTGAAAATTAAAAGTTTATGGTATGGGGAAAAACATTAACATGGTTAAATGATCAGCTAGCTAATAGAAGCACAGTATAGGTATAAGTGGGTCAGTCCTCTCTTTGGCAAGAGGTAACAGGTTGTGTGTAACAGAATCTGTGGCAGGGGCTTTACCTTCTCAATTTTAAATAAGTTACTTGGTTTAAAGGATTGAAGGTATAGTTACTAAATTTACCTTGAGATAAAGATGGGTAGAAAAGTAAATAAGAAAGTTGCAAATGGGTTGGGTGAGTTGACAAACAAAGAGAAAATGGAGATTATTGTGGGGGAAATATGAAATTAACAGCAGATGTGGAAATAGAAGTCACCTGTTGAAGACAGCTGAAGAGAATTTTCCCTTCGAAAAGGGCCAATGTCTTTTGAATTCTCCTCCTCAAAAGATCATGGAAACTGAGACCTTGAAAATTTTTCAGGCATAGATTTTTGTTAGGCAAAGGATGAAAGCTTATTGTGGAAAGTGGAAATTTGGACTTAAGACCGCAATCTGATCAGCTATGATCATCGCAAATAGTGGATATCTGAGGAGCCAGATGGCTGCCTCCCACTAACTGTGTGTTCATTACAAATGTAGCTGTTTGTGTGAACATTTGTAAGGATCTCTTCCCCTGGCTGCCAAATATCTGTAAATTTTACCCCGCAATAATGAAGAAAGATGCTTCTGAAGTGTTATAGTGGTGTAAAAACAAGTCATCTCATGATAGCCAAGACAGCAAGTACAGGTAATTCAATGCGTGACAGTCGTTCTAGTATATTTGAACTATGTGTTGCCATATGAAACAGACCTCTAGTTTGATTTATTTATATATTTTCTTGCTGAAAAGCTGATTTAAATGCATATTTCTTCTATTAACAGGGAATATGAACTTTCGTATCTCTCGCTTCGTGCCAGTATTGGACTCTGGACTGCATTGCTGTGCATAATGTTGGTTGCCACTGATGCAAGTAGCCTAGTTTGCTACATAACGCGCTTCACAGAGGAAGCCTTTGCTGCTCTTATTTGCATTATATTCATATATGAAGCACTGGAAAAGCTCTTTACTTTGGGAAAGAAGTTTCCATTTAATATGCAGAATAATCCAGAAACACTTACCCAATACTCGTAAGCAGAAACCTTTGACAAATTTTCTTCCATTTTTGTAATATAGACTGAACTATTTTCTGTGACTCCCACTGCATAATGGTTTTTAAACTTTCCTTGAAAATATTGTAATTCATTTTTAACTGAGAATTTGCTGTGTGCCAAGCCTTTTAGAATGCCCTTACCAAGAATGTCTAACCTGCCGCATCATAAACCTGAGTTTTGTTTTTATAATTTGATCTAACTTGTACTACTTCCATTCACTGCTGGTAACTTTTGCATTCCCTGTAATTTCACTGTTGAAAAGTAGTACTGTCTTGTTATTAGATGGTGATTTGACATATTAATTGTATGACAGTTGCCAAAATGGCTACCTAGTTCGATTTGATCCATACATTATTTTAAAACATTCTTTCCAAAAGATATGTGAAAGAAAATTTGTAGCATCTTTATGCATTCTGACCTCTATCTCAAGATTTTTTCCTGACTTCCGTTTAATTAATTTTGCAATCAGAATTTGTGTTTTCTGTTTATTGGTCAATTATATTTAACAAAATAAAGCCTTTGTACTAAAATACCAATATTTCAATCTTTCACCTTCTTAACTCTACCAGGCATTCTGACTATTTCTCTCCATAACTTCTGTTCCTTATTTCTGCTAATATTGTAATGGAATCATTCATCACTTTTCTGCAGTGCTTGATTATTCCTGGCCTCAGAATGGGGCCAAATGTAGTGGCCAAAACTTTGCAGATTTGGAGAGCTCCAGGTTTAGCAAAAAAAAGGTTCCATTTACATTTTATGGTTTTATCAACTTAAACTGCTACCTTAATTACAATTTTACTTTCACTGCTAGGTGGTTCTTTCATTTACTTGATTTAAGATTTACTAGGAGAGAAGCACATCTTTGAGTTTATTATAGTGAAAATGCATTTCTATCACTTGTAATAGTCATCTCATCACTAAATATGTAGGACAGGTGGAAAATTGCAATTTGAAATGCTACCTTTCCCCACTTTGATCTGTACAAATCCCCACACAAAGGGTTGAACAAACTCACCTCATGTCTACTTTCCTGCTGTTTCTTCTTTCATGCATTTGGCGTTTCTAAGTAAACTTCTTTGCGTTTGGACAAAATCTGGGTTTAATTAGTGCAAGGATGAAAGTTAGCAAGGGCAAATAATAAATCTTGGGACCTTTTAAACTACTGTAACTGTTCTAATGTTACAAATAAAATTTCTTCATTCAGCATTTCAGTCAAATGCCACAGGAAAAGGACTTGTATTTCAGCTGAGGTTCAAATTCTTTTGTTTCAAGGCATTCTCAAATTGTGTTCGCACATCATGTCTACTTATGTTTGAGTTGGCATACATTTACCTTTTGGCCAAATGGCTCATAAGAGGTTAAGTATTCCTCATCTGGTTTCCATGCAGTTGCTAGACGAAATTGCTAATTTCAGATCTATTTTAAGACAGTTGAGGAATTGAAGTCAGGTCCTTGCCTAATCTTTGTATCACAATAATGCCCATTTACTAATGGATGCTCTACAATGCTCTGAAATATTTTGCATTGTTTTGAGCATTTCTTCCATTGTGTTAATTGCACTGGAATGCCTGCATTTCTCGAAATTAAACATTGCACAAAGGAAAAATGTTGTTTTAGAGAATTTAGAATTTGACTTGCGTTGAAGGAATATGTGAAGTAGCATTGTAATAATAGGACAATATTCCACTGAATTCGTTTAAGTCCATGTTCAGATGTGTTGGAAATTGTTTTACTTATTTTAATAAGTAAAAATTTCAGTTGTTGACTTGTTGCCTTAACATCTGTATATGTAAATCATTTCCTTTTCTGTATGAGTGGACAGATTTGTTGTTTTACCCATTTTTTGATGCGTGGGATTTTAATCCATACTCTGTTATATATACTAATATGATCCATGTGTTGGATTAATGATAAGGTTTCTTCTTCAATAGAGGGGATTCACCATTCAATATGATTATGGTTGATCTGATCATGACCCCCAATTTCACTTGCCTGCCCTTTATAACCCTTGACTTGAGTGTACATCAAGAGTTTATATAATTTGGCTTTGGAAGTGCAGTCATTGAAGATATAGTGTTCTCTGGAAATGGAGCATTCAAACATTTGTCAACCCTCAAAAAAATCTTCCTTCTCCTGAACTTAAATGGGAGACAACTTCATTCTGAAACTGTCACCAGCTCTTACCCTGTCAAACCTCATAATCTTAGGTTTTATAAAATGACCTCTTTTATTCTTCTAAACCCCAAAGACTGACAGGCCCAACTTGCTTAAGATTCGTTCAAAGGCAACCTCTTCAACCTGGTGAACCTTCACTTAAATATATTCAATACAGTTATAGAATCTCAAAATCATACAGTACAGGAGAGACCTATGAACTCAATACTGCCAATAATTCAATACTATCTACACCAATCCCACTTTCATGCACCAGATCGACAGCCTTAAATGTTATGACATAAATGCTTATCCAAGTTCTCTCTCAAGGTTGTGAGGCTAACTGCCTCGAACACCCTTCCAGACAGTGAATTTCAGAGCCATGCCATTTCTGGGTGAAAACCGTTTTTATCAAATCTCCTCTAAACCTTCTATCTTTCACTTTTTTAAAAAAAAAATGTCCTTGTTAGGGACCCTTCAATTAAGAAAAGCTGCCTTCTATCCACCTTGTCCATGTCATCCCCCTCCACCCCCCAGCCCATATAACCTTACTCCATCAGGTACTGCCCAATCTTCTCTACTCCAAAATAAAACAACCTGAGCTTATCCAATCTCTCTTCTTAGCTTAAAAAACTTCATCCGAAGACGCATCCTAGTGAATCTCCTCTGCATTCCCTCCAATGCAATCACATCCTTCCTATGGAATGATAAGCAGAACTGTGCATACTACTCCACTGTGGCCTAACCAAAATTCGTTACTGTTCCAACATAACCTCCCTGCTCTTATTATCTATGTCTCAACTGATTAAGGGCAAAGTTTGCCATCTTAACTATCCTATTAACCTGTTGCACTGCCTTTGGATATCTGTGGACAAGCATGCCAAGATCCCTCAGTTCCGCTGAGTTTCTTAGTGTACTACCTTTCTACTCCCTTGGCTTGTTACTTCTACCAAAGTGTGTGACTTCACGCTTCTCAGGGTTAAATTCCAATTGCCGCTGATATGCCAATCTGACCAATCCACTTACATCCTCCTCTAAGCTAAGATCTTTGTCCTCAACATTGGCCAGGTGGTTAATCTTTGTTTGATCTGTAAACTTACTCATTATGCCCCCTGCCCATACTTCTCATCTGCACCACTTACGAGTATGGCAAAAAGTAAGGGACCAGCACTGATCCCCTGTGTTATGCCACAGTACTCTGGGCTCCAGTTGCACAAAGGGCCTTTTTACCACCACCTGTCTCCTGGCGCTAAGCCAGTTTTGGATCAAACTTGCCAAATTAACCTGGATCCTATAAATGTTCAACTTCATTATTACTTGCCCATGTGGGATCTTGTTGAAATCCATATAAATTATACTAATGTCCTACTGTCATCTACACACTTGGTCACCTTGAGCAATTCAAATAGATTCATTAAGTATGACTTTCCTCTGACAAAGCCATGCTGAAAATCCCTGATGAAGCATTGCCTCCCTAAATGGAGGTTAATTTTTTCCTTTGATATTTTCTCAAATAATTTTCCAACAACTGATGGGAGCCTCGCTGGTCTATCTCTGCTACCCTTGTAAATTGGAACCACATTAGCTGTACGGCAGTGCTTTGGCACTTCCCCCGTGGCCAGAGACTATTTAACATTTGGGCCAGAACCCTGTTATTTCCTCCCTTGTCACCCAGAGCAACCTGGAAAAAATTTCCATTAAATAAAAAGGCACCAGTATTCTAGATATGATCTCACCAATGCCTGTACAGTCGTAACTAAACTTTCTGTTTGACTTAATTATCTACTGTATCTCCATGCTTTTTGATTCTTGAGGATACCCAGGTCAGTCTGTACCACAGCATTCTGTGATCTCTCCATGTATGCCATCTGCTTTGCTTTTCATTAACAAAGTGGGCAACCTCGCATTATGCTTCCATCTGTCAAATTTGTACTGCCTTGCATACCCTAACTATATGACTTTGCAGATTGTATCTTCCGTTGTAACAACCTTTATAATCAGCAAATGTAACTGTAGTATATTTGTTTCCTCATGCAAGTCACTAGTTAATATGGATTATAAATTGTTGACCAGGGCCTCCAAGCCTTCTGTTTTTTCCTCTCCAGACGTCCTCAACAGTACCCTTCCACCGACACACACACATTCTTTTGGCTGAACTGGTCCTCACCCTTAACAATTTCTCCTTTGAATCCTCCCACTTCCTCTAGACCAAAGAGGTAGCCATGGGCACTCATATAGGCCCCAGCTATGCCTGTCTCTTTGTTGACTACGTCGAACAGTTGATCTTTCGTAATTATACCGGCACCACTCCCCACCTCTTCCTCCGCTACATTGATGACTGCATTGGCGCCACCTCGTGCTCCCACGAGAAGGTTGAGCAATTCATTAACTTCACCAACACATTCCACTCTGACCTTAAATTTACCTGGACCATCTCTGACACCTCCCTCCCCTTCCTGGACCTCTCCATCTCCATTAATGATGACCAACTTGACACTGAAATTTTTTTACAAACCCACCAACTCTCACAGCTACCTGGATTACATCTCTTCCCACCCTACCTCTTTGCAAAAATGCCATCCCGTATTCCCAACTCCTCCGCCTCCGCCGTATCTGCTCCCAGGAGGACCAGTTTCACCACAGAACACACCAGATGGCCTCCTCCTTTAGAGACCGCAATTTCTCTTCCCACGTGGTTAAAGATGCCCTCCAGCGCATCTCGTCCATATCCCGCACCTCCGCCCTCAGACACCACCCTTCCAACCGTAACAAGGACAGAACGCCTCTGGTGCTCATCTTCCACCCTACAAACCTTCGCATAAACCAAATCATTCGCTGAAATTTTCGCCACCTCCAAAAACACCCCACCACAAGGGATATATTTCCCTCCCCACCCCTTTCCACCTTCTGCAAAGACCGTTCCCTCCGTGATACCTGGTCAGGTCCACGCCCTCCTACAACCCACCCTCCCATCCTGGCACTTTCCCCTGCCACCGCAGGAACCGTAGAACCTGCGCCCACACCTCCTCCCTCACCTCTATCCAAGGCCCTAAAGGAGCCTTCCACATCCATCAGAGTTTTACCTGCACATCCACTAATATCATTTATTGTATCCGTTGCTCTCGATGCGGTTCCCTCTACATTGGGGAGACTGGGCGCCTCCTAGCAGAGCGCTTTAGGGAATATCTCCGGGACACACGCACCAATCAACCACACCGCCCCGTGGCCTAACATTTCAATTCCCCGTCCCACTTTGCGGAGGACATGGAGGTCCTGGGCCTCCTTTACTGCCGATCCCTCACCACCAGACACCTGGAGGAAGAACGCCTCATCTTCCGCCTCGGAACACTTCAACCCCAGGGCATCAATGTGGACTTCAGTCTCCTCATTCCCCCCCCCCCCCCCCCCCCCCCCCCCCCCCCCACCTCACCCTAGTTCCAAACTTCCAGCTCACCACTGTCCCCATGACTTGTCCTACCTGCCTGTCTCCTTTTCCACCTATTCACTCCACCCTCTCCTCCCTGACCTATCACCTTCATCCCCTCCCCCACTCACCCAGTATACTTTATGCTACTTTCTCCCTACCCCACCCTCCTCTAGCTTATGTCTCCATGCTTCAGGCTCACTGCCTTTATTCCTGATGAAGGGCTTTTGCCCGAAATGTCGATTTCGCTGCTCGTTGGATGCTGCCTGAACTGCTGTGCTCTTCCAGCACCACTGATCCAGAAACTGATACTTGTCTGACTCTACAAGCTGAAAATGACGCACTTATCCTGCTCTGTTTCCTGCTTGTTCTATTATCCTTTGTTTATGCTACTGTACTATCTTCAACACCATGAAATCTTAGCTAGAGTTGTCGTGTTTTTGTGTAGAACCTTGCCAAACATATGTTTTAAAAACCCAAATAAGTGGCATGTATTGATTTTCCCTATTATCAATCCCTAAGTACTCTGAAGCATTGTCTCACAATTTTCCTTTCACAAAATTTTTTTCACAGATTTGTATTAGACTTTAATGTCCTGCTATTACTAATGGTTTGTAACATTTTTCCCAAGAACAGGTGTTAGGCTAACTGATCTATAATTTCTTGCATTTGATCATTTTCCTTTCTTGAGTAGTGGCAGTACGTTTATGGATTTTAATTCTCTGGACTTATCCCAAATCTGAGGTATTTTGGAAGTTTGCAACCAAAGCATCTGCTAACTCAGCACCACTGTTTAAGAACCTAGAATGCATGCAGTCAAGTTGAAGAGAATTGTCAGTATTTAGTCCTAATAGTTGTTATAATACTTTTTTTTCACTTATTATTGTTGATTGTTTTGAAGTTCTACTTTTGTTCCTCCCTGATTTTTCTTTTAGTGGGTTGCTTTGTTATGTCCTTTTCCGTGTTGTGAAGACAGGTACAAAATACTTATTGCAAGCCACTTGGCCTTAAATGGCAGAGTAGACTTGGGTCAAATAACTTATTTATGCTTTTAGTATGTATGTTCATAATTAACTTACTCTTGTAAGTTTCTATAGAATGGAAAGGGTAAACTGTTCCCATAAGTTTTCCATATCAACAAATTATTATTCATTGAACTTGCTGGATAGAAATTCGTGCCCTTTTCCCAACATAAGTGGTCTTATCAGGCATCTCAAACAATAATAATTAACTTCTCGGCCTCAACAGCCAAAAATAATGACCTGCTTCAGAAGTCCAACATATACAGTATGTTGCTTTTGCACGTATTAACAAATACGGATACTTCAAAAAGAAACCGTGTTTGTAAATTTCCACATTCAACTCCACGTGACAACTGGCTGGTTTGTTGTAAGTTTTACAGACTGGAACTGTGTTTTCTGGAGGGATACTGTAATCATATAAATGCTCTAAGCTTGCATTTTAATATTCAACATTGAGCCTTCATATGCACTATATTTGTGATCCTTTGACTCAAACATGTCTTCAGGATTGTGTCTCATCTTTGTTAAGAAGGTGCATTTCTTCACCCTGGGCATTTTCCCCCTACTGCCAGAATTCTTCGTTCGTTTCTCTGAGCAGTGTTACAATCAATGGTAGTGATACAACGGCAATCATTCGTTACTGCAACCTATCGAACCTAAAATAATTTCTTGTTCTGTAAGTGGGTCCTCTTTCCCAAAGGGATGCTACCTTTAAAATCTTGCAAAGTCTTATTCAGCTTCCTTCAACCTGTGCCATCTATCAATCATTCTGTAATTTTTCTAGAGAAAAAGAGACATCTGATTCTGGTTTTACTTCATTCTTAAACTTTCATTTGTAAGCCTCTTGCAAAAACTACTAGGCATTGAGCTCAGTAATTTTCATTATCATATTGACCAGATTGTTTGTCTGAAAGACAAGAACACGTTCCTGCAGTAAATGCAATAATTTTCTCCAAAGAGGCAAAACTACATTAAACTCGTTATTTAGGACAGTTTCTTTTCGATCTTTAAGAGCTCAGTCTGTTCTGTTGCCTCTTGTTTTAGTGTAGAAAGTGAGCTCTTAGAAAGCATCCTGTTTTGTCATTAATGCACAAGCAATTCACTTTGCTTTCCCACAGTAATAATTCCTTTGTTTCTTCCCCTCAACCAAAAGTAATTACTTTTCACTTGTGTATTGTGGAAACATGTTAAAATTGCTACCAGCATCAGTGGGTTTCTGTTTGCATTTCTTATCCACATAATCCAGGTGTCATGAGATATGTATCCAAGCTGAGGTGCTTATTGAGAAATTTCCATTTTACTTAACGTAATTTCAAAACATACAAAAATTCTTGTAAAAGTCTAGATTCAAGACAAACTGCAGAAACTCTTTCTATTTTGAATTTGCCAGTTAAGCGTCATTCAAATTTCTACTTTTTTTTAAATTGTCTTTTCCTTATTTTGCCAATCTTCTGGCCGACCATTAATCTTTACAGTATTGTGTTCTTTTTTTTTTGTTAATTCTCTACCATTCTTAGTTAGCTATGTTGATTTATTTTTCTCAAAAAGGATCTCTTTTTCACAGTGTTTGTTTTTGTTGAAAGTTATGACATGTCTCCTTTTAATCTTTGTCATTGTGTATCTACCATCTTGCCAAATAATCTATTTTCCCAGCCCACTTTTAACAAATCTTCATACTTCTGTAATTTCTTTTATTTAATCCACTTACTTTACAGAAAAATTCTCATCCTTATACTGAATATGAAAAACACACATGTTATGATCGGTCTTTCCTGAAGGATCCTTTTATATTAGATCATCAATCCTTTTTTGTTCCAAATTGCTCGGACTAAAATAATCTGGCTGGTTAACAAGCATGTTGTTCTAAAAGAATAATCTGTCCCAAATATCATTTTTGAACTCATTACCAAGGCTGCTTTTGCCACTTTGATTTGGCTACATGTATGAAGATTACATTTTTCTGATTATTGTCATATCTTTCTTGGTATGTACTCTGTACTGTGGTTTAGAGCTATGAGAGATCTTCAAAACTACTCCCACCACTGACTTATTTCCTTTTGTTGTTTGTCATCTCCGACTAACTGTATCTTGATCTTCTGAGCCATGATCATTAATCACTGCAAATCTCACTCTTGTACTAACTGAACTACCTCCAGCACTTTTTGCTTTCTTCCTGTTCTATTGAAATTTCAAATGCACTTGGAATTTACTTTTTGCTTTAAAATCAGAGGACTAGTACAGATAAAATTTGTTCATCGTAGGAATTGAGCACTTTGTGATTTCCATTTGCTTGTGATATTTTTTAAATGTATAATGTTTTAAATTTAATAAATTTTCTTAGGTGTGCCTGTATTGAACCATCTAATCCTTCCAACCGAACCCTTGATATCTGGTATCGAGAAAATATATCTGCAGATAGCATTTCATGGAGGAATCTTACAGTTTCAGTGAGTATTGTTGCAGCGAGGTAAACTTCATATGTTATTAAACTGTTTCTAAATTTAAGACCGTGCTAGACATTCCAATTATTGTGTTGTGCTAATTAGAACCTATCAGCTGTTTTTGTTTTACAGAATAGGGTATGTTTAAATCTGTCTGAGCATGCTTCATTAATGGAACTTATACAATGTGGTGTTGACATTGTTGATTACAAGGAAAGGAAGTGTTCTGTATTGTAGTTATTGAAATCCTATTTTTGAAGTTAATTTTAATATCGTCAGGTTCTCAGATTATCTGTTATTATTTCCTCATGTAGTTCTCTCAGTACTCATTATGAAAAAGTATTTCACTATTGTGAAATTGATTGCTTTTATTCCATTTTTGTTATCCATTATCTGGTTTAGTAATCCTTTGGTGAGGTATAGTCAGTCTGAGAATGAAATCAATTTTTTCTATCTAAATAGTGCAGATTAATTCCTGTTAAGAGAAGTAGATCGTGCTGTATCAAAAATGGATGAGCTTGTTTTTTCAACCATCTCATAATTTGGCTGTCTCTTCATTTCAGTTAAAACAAGTATAAACTATGAAATTCACCTAGGGACATTGTCTTTAAGAAGATCTTGACCTCTGTACCTGATTCCAAATTTAACAAAGATTATGTTTTGTTTTCAGTGGTTCTGCTTGTACTCTTAGATTAATTCATGCTTCTTCATTTTTTTTACTAACTATTTTTGTGGTTATTTTATGCACCAACAAAACTAGAAAATCATGGTGTTGTGGTTACAGCTTGCACTGTTAGCATGAAGACTTAATTTACTCAAAGTTGGCTAAGTGTCTCATGATAGATGTACAGGTAGATTCCTGTGTTTGCAATGTCCTGTTGAGAAAAAATCTTGTGCCTCTGTGGAGTCAAATG
Organism: Hemiscyllium ocellatum; assembly: GCF_020745735.1. NCBI lineage: Eukaryota > Metazoa > Chordata > Chondrichthyes > Orectolobiformes > Hemiscylliidae > Hemiscyllium > Hemiscyllium ocellatum. Next base: position 33,527,939 of record NC_083405.1, read on the forward strand.
ATTAACTTCAGCAATGTCTTAAAAAAAACAACTGCAGATGCTGGCAATTTAGAACAAAAACATTGTTGGAGAAAATCAGCAAGTCTGGCAGCACCTGTGGAGAAAAAGCAGTGTTCATGTTTCAAGTCCACTGGACTCCACATTTAACTCTGCTTTCTCATCACAGGTGCTGCCAAATCTGCTGAGTTTGTCCAACAATTTCTGAATATCATCAGCATCAGTAACTGTTCAGAACTGCCAGTAACTGGACTGGCTTCAACCAAAACTAATCATGAATGATACAGGTGAATAAAGATCTTTCATTTTTAGTGGGCATGCTGACACTGTCTTTGGATGTGGTCAAGGCAAGTACCACAACCAAATTTGCTGAATCGTTAGGAATAATTGTTTTGGCTTATGAACATGACCTCTGGTGACAGCAATAACCTCCAGGCTTTCCAATTATGTTTACCTCTGCATAAAGAAGCAACTTGTCCATTTGGGGTCTCAATGCTAAGACTTACCAGTTTTTCTCATGGCTATGTTTTGTAGTAGCACACTAGTCACACTGACAGGAAGATATCTCTAGAGTTATTGGTCTTTATTTCTACCTTCTTCTTATTTTTCTTTTTCTTTTTGCTGGTCTGATTCTGCTTAGGATTAGGTCTAAAATGTCTAACCCATCTTCAGTATTATGTTCAGTTAGGTATTCACTTGATTCCTGGAATGAAGAGGTTTTCCATTGAAGAAAGGTTATATCTAACAAGTGGCTCTGCATAAATTTTTACCGTGTCTGACCCACAGATTTATGTATAATAATGAGCGAAGTAAATCGACATCTACTGGTTGCAGTTATCACTTAGTGCATTAGTCTTAAGTGGCAATTAGATGGTTGAAGCCTTAATTCCATATATAACTTAGGTGAAAGTGATTATTTTTTGAGACCACTTTGGTTTGGTAAATTCAAGGGTTGAATTTTATACAATGTTTTGATGGGTTGGCTTGCATACTTGATTGGGGCTGAAAATGTGTTGCTGGAAAAGCGCAGCAGGTCAGGCAGCATCCAAGGAACAGGAGAATCAACGTTTTGGGCATAAGCCCTTCTTCAGGAATGGCTTATGCCCAAAACGTCGATTCTCCTGTTCCTTGGATGCTGCCTGACCTGCCGTGCTTTTCCAGCAACACATTTTCAGCCTTGATCTCCAGCATCTGCAGTCCTCACTACCTACTTGATTGGGGGTCATGTATCATGATCTATTTAGATGATTTCACTGATTTAGCTAGATACACCTGACTGTTATACAAATGGGTGTACTCTGGCAGGGTTTGGTCTGCTTTAGTTAGACAGATTGACCTGTTAATTTGAGTTCCTTGGTGATAGGTTGAACTTGGCAAATTGTTTGTTTCGTTATGGTCCTTTTGTGATATCATTGCCATCATGGATAGTTCATTGTTAGCAAAGCAACAGTTCAAACTGATGGACAAGCAGATCGACAAGAAGATGTTTCTGGATATCATCTGTCTGCTACTTTTTTTTTGGTGAAGTGAGAAGGCTTGCCAGAGGAATGGACTGCTAATCACTTTGTTCCCTGAAAATGAAGGCCTATTTTTACAGGAAGTGAATTAATAATTACAAATTTTTATGCCAAAAGTCAAGATTCAACTTTAACATGAGGTCAATTTTTATACAGATGTGTATGTAGCATATCAATATAACTTGGTGAATGTGATTCTTAGGGACATATGGACACAAACATTGTCTTCCTGTTGTGAAAATTCCAGTATTTTGTTTGCTGAGCACTGTCAAGATGCTCATTTTTGCATCCTCTATATAAATTATGTATTAATATATATTTAACTTGTGTGTTCTTTCTTAGAAATGTCAAAGATATGGTGGAATGTTTGTTGGACCAGCATGTGGACAAAATGGACCCTACGTTCCTGATGTCCTCTTCTGGTCAATTATTTTATTTTTTGCAACGTTTTTTCTCTGCTCCTTCCTGAAGCAATTCAAAACCAAACGTTATTTCCCAACAAAGGTAGGAAGCAATACATCCTGTGTTTCATTGTAAACCATCTTAACAGCTGGAATTTGACTTTTTTAATCAACTCTATTTAAATGTTTTCTAACCTTTTGGTCTGTCTTTTGACAACACTGAATCTCATCAGCAAGACTTCCATCCCTGTTGGGGCATGAAATAGCACTAGTCATTGGTACATAAGATAATCTTTGTAACTGACTGCGAAACATTATCTATCCCAATCTACAACTGTTAATGCAAATGATCATAATTCTTCTTCAACTCTCTTTCCTTTTGTCGTCCTTTCACTTTTGTAGTAAGTGCATCTCTAGCAGTAGATTATGCTCCTGATCTTAGAGTCCCTTAAGTATTTGTCTTTGGTTCTCTCCTCTTCCTCATTGAGATATTGCTGTTTAGTGACAAATCACCTGATATGGAGTTAGGTTCCTCATCTATGCAGATAGTGGTACAGTCTCAACCCTTCCACACTCCTGTAGTTGTGTTGCTTGTCCAATATCCAGTCTTAATACTATTTTCTCTTTATTCACTCATGAGACATGGATATTGTTGACTGGTCAGCATTTATTGTCTGTCCCTAAGTTGTCCTTGGAAGGTAGTGATGAGCTGCATTCTTGAACTGCACAATCCATGTGCTGTAGGTAGACCCACAATGCCCTTGAGGGAATTCCAAGATTTTAGCTCAGCGACAGTGAAGCAATGGAGATATATTTTCAAGTCAGAATGGTGAGTGGCTTGGAGGGGTACTTGCAGGAAGTGGTGTTTCTATGTATCTACTGTTCTTGTCCTTCTCGATGGAAATGGTTGAGAGTTTGGAAGGTGCTATCTAAAGATTTCTGCAGTGCATCTTGTAGATAGTACACATTGCTGCCCCTGAATGTTATTGAAGGGAGTGAATGTTTGTCAATGTGTGCCAATCGACATGCTGCTTTATTCCTGAATGGTGTCATACTGCTTGTGTTATTGAAGCTGCACCCATTCAGGCAAATGGTAATATTCCATCACGCTCCTGACTTGTACGTTGCAGATAGGGGGCAAAGCTTTGGGGAGTCAGGAGGTGAGTTACTTGCTGCCGTATTCCTAGTCTCTGATCTGCTCTTGTAGCCACTGTATTTAAATGGCAAGTCCAGTTAATTCTGATCGATGGTAACTCCCAAGTTGTTGATGGGTGATTTGACTTAAATCCAGGTATATATGTAGAACACCACTGAATGTCAAGGGATGAATGTTACTTGTCAATTAATAGCTCAAGTATGGATATTGTCCAGATCCTGATGCATTTGAACATGGTTTGGTTCAGCATCCAAAATTTCACGACTTGCGCTGAACATTGAGCAAACATTGACAAATATCCCCATTTATGACCAGTTCATTCAGTTAACAATGGAAAGGCCTTTTTCTTCATCCCTTTGAAAAGTTCAACTGTCATGCAATTGGATTATTTGCAATTATGGGACAGACTTGACCCCAAGCTAAGTTTCCAGTCCAATAAATTTTCCACAGCAACACTAAGCAACCACAACCTTCAAAACATTACTAATCTCAGGTCACTTGCCATTGACCCCCTTATCTATGCCATTTTTATTGATTTATTTTTACTCGACACGCGTCAAAGCATTAAACACACGCACCCAAATATCTAAATCATTGTTGTCTTTCCCTTTTCTGACCACAATATATGATTAACCCAAGCCTATTGCTTCCAACACAGCCAATTCCCAACTTTATCCTGGCAATGTGCGCAGCATTCAAAGTGCATTAAATATGTTGTGTGGTTGAATATCAAGCTGGAGGTATTGTAAAACATGAAAGTTTGAATAGAAGTTCAAATTAATATGTGCTATTTGAAAACAGCTTTCATCTCTTTAAAGATGGCATTTTGACTAGAATAGGGTGCCTGAAGTCATTATTGCAATGTGTTTCCCCCGAAAAACTGTCAAAAGTAACAAAGTAGACAAAATGCAGTTAGACTATCATAAGCACTGGAACCTTTTAGGAAGTTGTCAGAGGAAACAGATTCCCATAATGGATGGGAGACACTAGGTAGACCTTTGTAGTCCTGGTAACAAACCATTCGTGAATACCTGGATCAGTGCCACAAAATGGTCAGTGATCTTGAGGGGTGAGTGAATAAGTTTTTTTTTTCAAATGTCAAATGTTTATAAATGTACTACAAACCTCCATGTATTGTTTAATGCAAGATGTCATTCACTTTACCACAACCGACCTTTGTAAAGTAGGCCCCATTTTTACACATCCAGAGCTTTCTCTTGCTTTCATGCACTGAGTGCTCCTGCAACATTCATGTTTCAATGTTACAGTTGTGTACACTGCCAGTTTTTCACCCATGGTTGCTATGCTGCCCAAGTACAGGGGACAGCATTGGGTGGCAGGTGGATAGACTTAATTACAGTTCCACATGTTGATGGAGGATAAAGGACCCATCATTGTTTGAGTGACTATGACAGAGTTATACCCAATCCTCCTCCCTCTCACCTCGCTTCCCCTCATGGGTTACCTGCACTTTGATCATTTAAGACATTAAACTTCTGGTTTCTCATTTCCTCGCGATGCACCCCTTGTCGCATCCTTCTCTTACCCCAAAAACTGCAACTTGTCAGACATTGATGGAAGATCAGGAGGACCTGATGAAGATAAAACCCCATTCACTAATTGTCATGCTGTACATCTCTATGACTCTATGCTGCTATCAGCTACAATGGTGACACTATGGCCCAGACATTTGCAGAGTTAGGCTGACCACTGAGACCCTTTTACAATTGGCGGATGGGACCAATGTGTGGAAGTCCTACATCAATTTTCAGTAGGTTCCATTTTTGTCAGCAAGGAGAAATGTGAAGGCATGAATCATGCAGGGAGGAATACTAAATGAGGCCATTTTTAATTTTTACTCCATTCAAATAGATCCTATTTTTTTTATGTTCCAGTGGTCTTAACCTGCAGTATGGAGTCACAGATTTATTCAATAATTGGGCATATTCTTAAGGGCAGGGAAGATCCAAGGGTCATGATCTGAAGATATTCAAATCTCCAACCCTTTCAACAGGGGAAATAAGGTTACGGCTGTTAGTTTAAAAATAAACACTAGCTGCTGGAGTGTTTTGATTTAAAAGTCCTTTTAAATATGGGATAGAATATAGGATAGAATATAAATATGGGATAGAGTATGGGATAGAAAAGAGGTGTAAGCACTCATTGGGTTGGAAAGAGCACTGCAGTTTCACATTCAAGTCAGCACTTTTAATACATTAACTTGTGGAAGTGGCCTGCAGTTGTGTTTTTTTTAAAAATATTGACTCCAAGGCCATTTGAAATCCTGATTTTTCTGAAAGCTATCAGAGTGTAGATTGGCATTATTTGTCATTTCTACCATATAACCTGGTACAGTTTTAAAAAAAAACGAGACAGCGTTCCTCCAGGACCAATGTGTTACATGGACAGCACAAACTACATGATGATACAAAGTGTGGCATAAAGTGCATAAGAAATGCAAAACACACAAACTACAGTGTAATTAAAGAATGATAATTAATAGACATTGTTCGAGCAGCAATTCAAAGTTGTGCAAAGAATTTCAGATGGAAAAGAGTCCGATCATACTGTGTGAAGGAGCCTGATGGCTTGGGGGAGGAAACTTGCACAATCTGGCCGTGAGAGACTGAATGTTCCAGTATCTTCTGCCAGATAGCAGGAGGGAGAAGAGTTTGAGTGAGGGGTGTGTGGGTCTTCCACAATGCTCTTAGTCTTTCGGATGCAGCGTATGGTGTAAATGTCTGTAATGGAGGGAAGAGAGACCCCGATGATCTTCTCAGCTGTCCTCTCTATACGATCTGAGAAGCTAAAGTAAAAAATTTAAAACATTTACAGCAATATATTCAACAAGTTTTGTTGAAATTTTAGGTGCGAGCCATTATCAGTGATTTCGCGGTGTTTCTTACCATACTAATTATGGTATTGATTGACTTTCTTGTCGGAGTCCCTTCGCCAAAGCTTAAAGTACCTGACAAGTTTGAGGTAAGAGTTTCTTTACTGTTAAGTCTCCCTTAACATGCTAGTTTTTTTTTTTAAAGCCATGTTTTATATATTTATCATTAAATATGTGTATTAAAATCACAAAGTAGTAATTGTAATGCTTTGTAGTTGTTTTGAAGAGATCAGAGGATTGATGTGGGTAATGCTAGAGGTAAAAATGGATTTCCAGAAGGTATTTGATGCAGTGCTGCATTACCAACTTAAGCAGAGTTATTGGTCATGGTATTAAAGGCTGTTTTCTCCCCCCACGCTTTTTTAATGCATCTGGTTCTCAATGATTTGAAGCATTATTTAAGGGAGTGAATGAAGAGATTGCACTTGTATGTCCAAAAGTGCCTCCTAGTATGACGGAGATAAAAGAAGTCAGCTTGAAGATTGTTGCACTGTTCCTTTTGTAGAAAAATTGTTCTGTTGCATCGAAAAGCAGAAAATTTGGTACCTACAGCTATTGACCAGAAGAACTTTCTTTCTGGAAATTAGCTACTCATTTGCCATAGCTTGGTGATGCACTTTTTGCTTATCTACCCATTCCTTGGTGGGGTACTGCTGGGATAAGTGTTGGGACATCAGTTATTCACAATATATTAATTATTTAGATGAGGGAACTAAATGTAATAATTCCAGATTTGGAGATGAGACAAAGCTAGGTGAGAGGGTAAACTGTGAAGATGCAAAGGTATTTCATTGTGATTTGGGCAAGCTAAATGAATGGGCAAATGCATGGCAGATGCAGTATAATGTGGATAATTGTGAAGTTATCCACTGTAGGAGCACAAACAGGAAGCTGGATTATTATATAATTTGAGAGGGTGGAAATGTGTAATGAGACCTAGAAGGCCTCGTGCACCAATCACTGAAGGTAAATGCGCAATGCAGTAAGTGGGCAAGTGCAAGGAGAGGTTGAATCGGTCAGGATTGTACTCGTTGGCTTTCGAGCGAATGAGGGGGATCTTAGAAACCAATAAAATTCTAACAGGATGGTTATAAAAAGTATGTTCCCAATGAGTGGAGAGTCCAGAACCAGGGGTCGTAGTCTAAGCATATGAGGTAAACCATTTAAGACTGAGATGAGAGATTTCTTCACCCAGAGAGTGGTGAGCCTTTGGATTTTGCTGCCAGAGAAAGCAATTGAGACCAAAACTTTGTATGCTTTCAACAAGGAGTTGGCTGAAGAGATCAAAGGGATATGGGAGGAAGAAATGGGAATAGGTTTTTGAGTTGGATGATCAGCCAAACAGCCTACTGCTCCTATTTTGTTTCTCTGTTTAAATGCATTCTGACTCTGATTTTTGAAAGGGTTTTAAAATAAATCTTTTAGTATTTGCACAGCCGTTTTGCTATTTGTTTTCAACAGTAAGGAAATAAACTTTTAATGTGCAGGTACAGAAATATCTTGCAGATTTTGAAATACAGGTAGTTCTCCTATAACGCTGTAGTTGCATTCCAGTGAAACCTCACTTAATAGAAATGATGGGGCCTATGGGAAAAGTAGGTCTGGGGGCAAACCAAAAAAAAATCACTCATGATCACTCAAAAATCATCCAAAAGTGAAATGCAAAATTTAGCACAGCCTGAATGAAGGTTGAAATCATATTTATTAACAAAAGTAAGTTTAGCACAATACATTTTTAAAGATCTCTATACTGTACCTCACACGGAAAACTGCTGTTAGCAGCTGACATTGGTGCATGTGCAGAACGGCATTAAGGCCGGAGCTCTCATTGCACATGCACAGAATGGCTCAGAGGCTTCAATGCTGACGTTGCGCACGCGCAGAACAGCAGAGACTTTGGCAGTTTTACAGAACGGCTCAAAAACTGGTTCGGATATTTGTGCATTGGCGGATGGAGTATGACGCAGAGATTTTGGCTTGCATGTCCGCACACGCACAGAACAAAATGCACGGACCAATCCCTGCTGAAATTGCGCCATTGCCAATGGAGGTAAGTGTTCTCCAAAATGACATTCCTAATCTTTTAGTGACGTTATAGCCAAATTGCACTGCCAAAACATGTGTTATATTAGAGCTATCAGTATGTGAAAGAATTTTTTTTCACTGTTTCATTTGCAGTAAATTGAATTGGATTATTTTTGTTGGCTTTCACTGTATATGTTTTTGTTATTTAGGGTTTAGTAACTAGTTTATTTTACTCTTGAATGTAGCCTACTGGAAAACATCGTGGTTGGTTTATAGACCCGCTTGGAGGTAACCCTTGGTGGACACTGCTTGCTGCTTTTGTACCAGCATTGTTATGCACAATCCTTATTTTCATGGATCAACAGATCACTGCAGTTATTGTTAATAGAAAAGAGCACAAGCTGAAGGTATTCAGATGTTAGCAATAGTTAACAAATTTGTATAATCTTTATTTTATTTTCCTCAAGACATTCATGGGAGGTAATTCTCCCTCAGCTTTATTTGAATTTTTACTTCATATATTTGTGGATTTTTTTTTATACACGTTTATTTAAATAGCAACACGAGAGGGAATTTCTGTTTTGTTTATATCTGATTTTCTAATCTCCCAATATTTATAAGTTCTGCTGAATGATTAACATTGAGGGGCAGTGTGTGGACTTTGCACGTGGCCTTGCCTCATGTGGTGGTAGTTCTTGCCTTGTTGAGAGCTGTAGAGACCAGTATTATCTCTTTGGGAAGAAGGGTTAGAGTTACCCTATGGCATCAATGTGGACTTCACCAGTTTCCTCATTTTCCCTCCCCCAACCTTACCCCAGTTCCAACCTTCCAGCTCAGCCCTGTCCTCATGACCTGTCCCACCTGTCAATCTTCCTTCCCACCTATCCACTCCACCCTCCTCTTTGACCTATCACCTTTATCCTCACCTCCATCCACCTATTGCATTCTTGGCTACCTTCTCCCCAACCTCCCCTCCCCCTCCCATTTATCTCTCCACCCCCGAGGCTCCCTGCCTTATTCCTGATGAAGGACTTTTGCCTGAAATGTCGATTTTCCTGTTTCCTTGGATGCTGTCTGACCTGCTGTGCTTTTCCACACCACTCTAATCTTGACTCTAATCTCCAGCATCTGCAGTACCCACTTCCGCCTTCGAGTTACTTCTGTTAGACTACTTCCTTTCTAAATAAAGTCACTCCTCTTATTAAGAAACAAACATTAAATATTGACTGGTCATTTCTGGATGTTTCATATTTTTGATCAAATGCGTCCTTCCCATCTGTTCTTTTACAAACTTTTAAAGCACTTTTATTTTTATTTTGGCATAACGTGTACACAATTGACATTTTGACATCTATTGTTTTACAGAAAGGTTGTGGTTATCACCTTGATTTGTTGATGGTTTCTATTATGCTGGGAGTATGCTCAATTATGGGTCTTCCCTGGTTTGTGGCTGCCACTGTTCTCTCCATCAGTCATGTCAATAGCTTAAAAGTGGAATCGGAATGCTCAGCACCAGGTGAACAACCCAAATTCCTCGGCATTCGAGAACAGAGAGTTACAGGCTTACTGATATTCGTCCTAATGGGATTGTCTGTTTTTATGACTTCTGTTCTGAAGGTAAGATTGATTGCACGGTTGTTGGTATCAGGCGGTGTTTTTTAAATTGCTATAATGAGCTAAGTATGCTGCAAGGGTTCTGGTTTTAAAAAAAGTTCATTTTCCATGAGTGGAAGAATTTTAAATTCTGATGAAGGTCTTAGCATTTGCAAAATATTGAACCTAGCCTATGAAATCAGATTACTTAATAACTAACTGTTCTTGTTTTAAGTTTATCCCAATGCCAGTGCTCTATGGGGTCTTCCTCTACATGGGCGTTTCTTCCTTGAAAGGCATTCAGGTATTGTAATTATGCTTCATATGGTTTCAATAATGTTTCAAATTTATTACTACTTCTAGGAATTTTATCCCTTTACTGACAGTTAACCTTTTTGTTTTCACCAGTTTTTTGATCGTATAAAGCTGTTTGGGATGCCTGCAAAACACCAGCCTGACTTAATCTACCTGCGCTATGTTCCACTGTGGAAAGTTCATATCTTCACAGTTATTCAGCTTAGCTGTCTTGTTATTCTCTGGGTTATCAAGATTACAGCTGCTGCAGTTGTCTTTCCCATGATGGTAAGGTTAATCTTCCCATTGTTATTTTTATAAAACAATTTGGTAGACTTAAATTTGTAGGTGATTTTTAAACTGTTCTAAGTTGTTGAATTAAGGTAAACTGGTACAACACTACAGGCAATGTTTGAGTGACTTTGTAATGAACCGACATTTCATGCTGCCAAATATAGAAAGCTGTAGTCTGGAAAAGTAAAGTACATGTCAAGTTGCCACAGTCTCAGAGGATGATAAGGCTGATCTCTCATTAGAAACAATTGGTGGTGGTTTAACCTGAGGGTCACCATGCTTTAGGCAAGAGGTGAGGTTGCCAAGACCGGGCCTTCATGGTAACCTGAGCTGATACAGGAATTGAACTTGTACTGTTGGCATCCTGCATCGTAAACTAAGTGTCTAGCTAACTGACAGTCTAGTCATGTTGTTAGCCTTTCACCTTTGACATTGAGATTTAATGATGAGAACCAATAATAATGCCCACTTTTGAAAAGTAATAGTGATTGTGAATATTGATCCTTGACTGACAAGAAGAACTTTGGTTATATTCAAATCAATTGATAGCGAATACACCATTGAACTCTTTAAGCTTTTCAGTGAGATCATGTTTAATTCCATTTATTCACTGTTGATTGGAAGCCATAATGATTTTGTCCATCAAAAATAAGTTTTGTCCTTAAACTTTTGAATTTGCACACCAGTCATCATCTTTTAAATGTGAGGAGATGGCATTCAAGATTTATACTGCAGTAGAGAAAACAGCTTCTTGATTTCACTCATAAATAGTCTAGTTATTTTAAGATTAAGCTACCTTGTTCTAGGTTTCTTCTATCAATAAACTGTCTCTGTATATCTAGCCTCTCCAATCTTGTTTTTCCTTTTCAAATCTCTGATTTTTATAAACTCCTCAATTAGATCATCCCCTCAATTGTCTAAATTATTTGACTATAAAAACATTGATAGAAAAAGAATAATAGAGATAAAAAGATTAAAGATGAACATGGTTTTTAATCAATGTTGCATTCCTTTTCTGAAGCCAGTATGATCTACAGAGCAATACAGTGCCTTAACCTCTACACGGTTCCTGAGCTGGGGTTTGACAACTGCAACATTACTTCATCATGTTTATATCTCAACTACCTTGAGCGACAGGCCAACATATTATTAGCCTTTGATTATTTTTTGTAATTATGCTTTTGGACTTTATGGTTTGTTAATGGAAGACTAAACCCCTCTGCTCCGCTCCTCCAATTAAGAAAGTATTCTGATTTCTTTCTTGAATCCAAAGTTGATGAGCTAATAGTTCTGCACGTTGGATTCCCTCTGCTCTTTTTATCGTTCTAAGTGTTTGAAAGATGGTGTACTCGAGTGAAGCAAATCAATATTTGGCAGATGATGCTAAAATAACAAGGCAAGGGAAACAGATTCAGCCAGCAAGTACTAAAAAAACCAATTATGAAGTACAAAGGATAGGGATAAATCAAATAGATCTGTATTATTGACAGGTTCTCGCTCTGGTGTTTATCCGGAAACTTTTGGACTTCTGTTTTACAAAACGAGAACTTAGCTGGTTGGATGATTTAATGCCAGAGAGCAAAAAGAAGAAATTGGAAGATATGCAGAAAAAGAAGAAAGAAACTGAGGTAAATTAACAGACCTTCTTTTGCAATCTAAACAGGCTTTTCATCATTTTTGAGTGAGTCCCATCATATGCTTGCTTGTAGATACAAAGCTTTTACTTTCTGCGCTTTCTACCTGTTGCTAAATTTCTTGCTGTTCCTGTCAAGGTAATCTCTCTAATAACTACTTTACGTAGATACCTTTCACTGTTGATTTAAGGATTTTATGCAGAGGTTTTGAGCAATTTTGTAACTTTACCTTCTAGTTTGCATATCTAGTTTGAATTAGATGTTCACACCATTTTGGATAGTATATGAATCGAACAAAGTGCATATCTGTTCAGATCCTTTGCATGCAATCTTTAATAATTAAACTCCAATTCTTACTTATTCCTCTTTGTTTTGGTCACCCAAGAACAGGATGCAATGCAGAGTTTAAAACCATGCTGTGAATGTTGTAGTAAATTGTGTTATTTTAATGTTGAAAGTCAAAGCTGCAATAACATACAGAAAAGCAAAATGCCTCCAGTGCTAAATGCCACAATTTTATGTTATATGATGTAATTTACCGTATTGTAGGTTTGATTATAATGAACCATAAATGTTTAAAACCAATATATCTGCTTTTAAGTAAGGAAGTAACCAGGCTTGCAGAGCCACACTATTGTAATTACAGAGCCATCCTAGCTTGCTTGTTCTAAGGCACTGTTGCTATGAAACTTTTCCAATTATTGCACCTTTCTCTGATATGTTCATTTTTGTATATTACAACAAAACTGTATTTGAGAAAATGTATCCCAATATTTAAGTTGACTTCTGGTTTGATTAAGTGAATTTAGTACAACCGTGAACCCGACATAACTTTTTATACTTTACTACCAGGCTATAATTTACCTCTAATTTGGCACTTCTGTTTCACTACCGAAAAACCAATTCCGGTATGAAGCAGGGTATAAGCTATTAAAGTCATTCAAAAGATTGTGCATCTAATTGAAGTTTTAGACTTCATGTCAGTAAGTGGGTTCCTTTTAAAATGTCTCAGCATCTGTAATTAAAGCAAAACTATGGAATATGCCAGTGATTTTCTTTTGTTCAAAACAGACCTTTGCAGTATCTAATTCAGTTTCCTTTTCCTTTGTTTACTGAAAAGAAAATCCACTGAGGAAGATAATGAAATAGCAATGCCTGTGTGAACAGAGGTTTGCCCTTGTACTATTATTCCAGGAGTTTTACAAATTAACATACACTTGCAAGTAAAAGGTTAGATTACGTCTATATTAACAATGCATGAAACTACTACAGCATTAGGTGCCTCATATACAATTTATTCTTGGATTTTGCTTTTTATTATTTTTCTGGTGTAAGGTTTCATAGAACTACACCTTGCCTCTTGCCAAAGTTTTAACATCCTCAGTCCTATATCATCATCTTTCAGCTCCCCTCAGTCCTCCACAAATGTCCTTAATCCCTAGTCCTGGTAGCACAGAAACTATTGAATGCTGTTAATCATCTGATACACTGTTTGTACTATATATCTGCTTGCAGTGGCAAAGTTTTTTATTCTTAACTCTCGAAGCCAAAATGTCAGTGTTGTTGAAGGTTATGTTAAGGCTACCAGTTTTTTATTCTTCTGGTAATGTATATTTTTCATTCCTAGTCATATTTACCTTTCCCCTAGATTGAGGGACAACTTCGTAAAATATTTTTGAAATAGTCCTGTTATATAAAAAATGGAATAGTAGTCTGTACTTATCCTCAAACTCTTCATTTATGATCCCAACCAGATAACTGTTGCATACTTATTTTGAATGAATGAACTTCTAGGGAATTGACTTTGATAAAAGTATGTTCCATATGGGGTATTCCATTTTCTATGAAATCTTTCTTAAGGCTTGCATTGCATCCATAGTACGAAAATAGGCGTCAGTCGTTAGTAAGTTAGATGATGTGCCCACATATGAGACCTGCTCAGTGCAAACAAACTCAGCAGAGCAAGTGTCAATTGTGTTCCCATTAGAAAATATCTCTGGAATTTGTTCTTTCATTAGGAGTGGGATAAGGGGGTAAATAAAATTGTAATAGATAATGCAGCCATATTCCCATTAAGAGCATAAACTAGGTAATATGTACAATAGGATATTCAAAATGATTACTTTCTGGAGGTATGCTCTTGTATGATTTTGCAGCTTTCGTTCACTTTGATTTTACTGTCACTGCTATTCTGCTTGGCAGTTTAAACTTGATGAACAGGTTCACACATAGTTTGCCCTGCTTGCTTTATGTAATTTCTGAAGGGACTGACCTCTGTCTGCTTTTTCTCCTGCACACTCACTTTGCTCTAGAAAACGAAGAATGGATCTAAACCACCATGGGTATGTCTTTGGTTATTTATAACGGATACTTCAGTATAAAGAGAGAGAAATATATGGGTTACATTCTATCTCTCTCCATTGTTTCTCATAAGCACGATTGTTCCTTATTAACTTCCAGTTGAATCTGCAGAAATCATTTAAGTTGTGGACGGTGATGCAATGAAAGGCAAGTGTCTGAAAATTGCCTCTGGGTAATTTACTATTGCAGTCTAAATATTTAAAGGTAGAATTCTGGATTATTATCAACCCTGTGTATTTTAAGTCAAAATGTATGAATTCATTGGATTATTTTTAAATTATGAAGGGTGACTTGTAACGTGTTTCAACAAAGAATTTTGTAAAGAATTTGCAAATCTTTGTGTGGAGATTAAAACCAAGTTATACATTTCCTACAAGGGGCCTGATTATAAATAAAGAACATTTTGAGTGTTTTATTATTGAATTTGGGCATTTCTGGTAAGGCCAGCATTTGTTGCTCATTCCTAGTTGTTCTTGAACTGACTGGCTCTCCAGGTCATTTTAGAGGATAATTAAGAGTCATCCACACTGCTATGTAGTATCTGGAGTTATGTAGACCAGACTGGGTAAGGATTTCCTCCTTTTAAAGGATAGTAATGGACCAGGTGAGTTGTTACAACATTGGAAATGGTTAATTGGTCACTATTAGACTAGCTTTTATTTCCAGATATTTACTGAATTCATGTTTCTCTATCTGCCATGATGAGGTTTGAGCCAGAATATTAACCTAGTGTTCTGGAATATTAGTTCAGTGATGCAGGGTCTATGTCACCACGTCCCTTGGAAGCTGCTCTTTGACTGGAAGTGCAGCTCTTCAGTGGCTTTTTGTAGTAATTTTTGCAAAGTTGTTTTTAAATTCATTTATTAATGCTGCATAAAGCTGCACAGTGCCTTTGCTATCTTTAAAAGGTAAGTCAATTATTGTCATGTTGACAGTTACCACTCTGAAACATTAATTAGAACAAGCCAATGATTTCTCTCTAACCTGGGTTACTTAAGATTATTACAAAATTTCTACATCATTTTGGTTTCCAATTTTGTTCAGCAACCTGTTTGGAGTGCCAATTAATCAGAATGTCTACTTTGTGCAAATGTAATATGTTCATGTGGGTTATAATTTCTGCTAAATTGTTCGAGGTGTATTATTCAAATCTGACATTAAATCAACTCTGCATGCTCTTAAGGTTTAAAAATAACCCTTTTGCTCAAAAGAGAGCAATGTCAAGGTATACACTTATCAGTCAGTTGAATTAACTGATCAGTGATGTAATGTCCTGTTGTGAAATTTTGTTGTGTGAAGCTTGGTTGCTTTGTTTACCATCTGAGCAGTATCAAGTTTGATGGTGCAAGACCTGATTTAGTGTTCCTTTTTTTTTCTCTTATGTTCTAGACTTCTACATAAATGTTATCAGGTGAAAAATTTGAGATGTCAAAACATTAATTTTTGGATAGACTTAAATACAAAACCTGTGCAGTTCAAATCTCACTTCAGTATTATATTTGTATCCAAACATTTTCATAGCCATAGATGGTTCTGTTCATTGGAGAATTCGTTCATTTCGGGTTCTTGGGAGATAGACCCATATAAGTATCAGGACGAGGGTAATCCGCTTATCTGGTCCGATCGTGTATGGAAATGCCTGGAAATCCTAATGGAAGACAGGTTAAATGAAGATATTCAAGAGGGCATTACATGATTATTTTGATAGAATTTGTGTACAAAGATATTGGGATAAAGCAGGAGATTGTGACTAGGTAATAATACTTGTTTGCAGAGAGAATGCACATGTGAATAGCTTTTAAAACCTGGATTAGGGAAAGAAAGTATCCCTTCAATTTTTGTGTTGAAGAATGTATTTAAGAAAACTTAAATTTATCAGGTCAGCAACTGCTCCTATACTTCATGCTATGCTTGCCTCGTAAAATGCTACACATCTTAGACTTGTTTTTTTTCTACTCTCTTGCCTTGTCAAGGAGCAAAAGAAGAGTACTTTATATTCTGATCAAATCTTGAGAACTGTATCTGCTGATAGGTTGATAAAATGAACTGTTTCAACTGGTCAAACATAGCATTGGAAGGAAATAAATCGAAGGGAAACTTTTTTTCCTAATGCATGTTTAAAAACTGTTCACATGTTAGGATTTCCAGGTATTTCCATGCACCGACTACTTGCGCTTTGTTTCTTTTGCACATCACTTTAAATCATTCATTATCCTATAATGTGAGACTTTCATGACTGCTGCCACATTCTAAAGTAGAATGTGGCAATTGTTTTTATACAAGAGAATGAGGTGAAGACATCTGTTCCATAAATCCTATGAAATCATAAAGCACCTGTACAGCCCAACCACTCAGTGGCATTTACAGTCTATTCAAGCCTCTTTCATGACTCTAACTTATTCTTTGATCCATTAAATGTATGTCTAGCTTTTCCTTAAACACAGAAGCATAGAAGATAGGAGCATGAGTAGGTCATTCAACACTCGAGCGTGTGCCACCATTTATTATGATAATGTCTGATCATTAAGCTTAATACCCTAATCATTCTCTGCTACCATGCCACTTCCCCTCCGTATCCCTTGATCCCTTTAGCCACGAGCTATATCTCCTTCTTTGTGTATTTTTCAAAAACGATTTGCCCTCAACCTCTTTCTGTGGTGGTAAATTTCACAGGCTCACCACTGTCTGGTTGAAGATTTCTCCTCAGCTCAGTCCTAAAAGATTTACCAATTATCCTTAAGTGATGACCCCTGGTTCTGGGCTCTCCAATCATCAGGACCATCCATCCAACCTGTCTAGTGCATTATGGGGAAGATTCATAATGCATAGTTATTATTTAGTTATTATTATTTATTGGTTATAACATAGGGGAAGAAATAGATTATAAGTTTGAATTCTGCGAAGGTCTGACTTTTTAAAAAGTTACAAGTACCTCTGAAACACAAGTTCAAGATAGCATTTACAAGAAGTTGTCTCATTTTATCTAAAACGTCAGCAAGTTTAATACCACAAATCCATTTGCCCCTCCCCAGTCTCTCTCTCTCTCTCACCCACCCACCAAATTGGCAGAAGTGCTATTGCTCTCAGTTTCTAAACATGTGGCTGGAGAGAAGGAGAAGAAACTGAAGGTGTCAAGAGAGCTGGGCATTCTACAAGGTGGTTGAAGACATGAGTTTCATTAATAACTCAGCACACATTACTTAATTTGTTTTAAGGGTCTCTGGGAGAGGCACTAACTGAACAAAATAGCATTAAATGAATGCACATAATCTTGTCGGAAAAAAGCTCTTGCTACTGTGTCAGCTGAGTAAGATTCTTTCATGTGAATATATGGGTGACACATCACTGAGCTTTGAGTGTTTGTAAGAGTATTGCTGAGATTAAAGGGATGAACTTTTTTTAACATTTAATTAGGTTTCCTTTTAATATTTGTTTGTTTTATACTAAACTCTTATACCTTTTTGAATATGTTCAGTGACTGACCACCATGTTAACCAATTTGAAAATTAAAATTTACTCTCTATGAAGCCTGCTTCCCTCTGGGATTTAGTTTGTTCGGTATTACCATCAGCTGGGACTTTAATGAAAAGAACAAAAATTTAAGAGGCAAGCATTCTATATCCATTTAACAAAAGCTTTTAGTGTTTTAAAATGTCCGTTTACCTTATTTCAAGAGTAGTGAGACCGCACTTTTTCATCCTTTCCTGTATGTACAGAGGAGCTTCGATTATCCGGCATTCAGTTATCCAAATATCAGATTATCGGGCAAGATCGCAAGGTGCCTATGCTCAGCTAAACTATTAACCGGCATTCGACAATCCGGAATCTGATTATACCAAAGTAAACACTCCCCACCCGAGTCCTTCAGATAATCGAGATTATTCTCTATACCCATTCTATTATAATCCTCGTAAATCTTCTGTCATTCCAGTGCCTCAATCCTTTTCTTTAATATTACAAATAGATCGCATGCAGTACGTTCAAATGTGGTACATATAGAGGCATGATGCTGTTAGTAAGAAATTGCATTTAGGCAGGGCAATTTAAGAATTATTTGTCTTAGTTATTCTTCTACATTTTCCGTTGTCATACTTTGCAAAGGCTGGATTTTCCATGTTAGGTAAACCCCAGGAGTCAGTCCATCAAATGGAAATGTATTTTCGAATGTCAGTTTATTGTTATAGTGAAAAAGAAAAATGTAAGGAGGGATTAAAATGTATCCACAAAGGAATAACATTCATGAAGCCTCTAGAAAGGCACAAAAAAGTATCATCAGGCTTGATGGGTGCTGGGAACCATTGGAAGATTTACGGTTGAAATTTATAGAAGACTTAATAGAGTAGCTGCTGCAAGAATATTTACCCTGGCTGGGAGTCTAAAACTGAAGATATCAGAATGAGGCTACTTAGAATTGAGCTGAGGGATTTCTTCACTCAAATGTTGTAATTTTTTGTAATGCTATGTCTTTTAGAGGACTGAATATATTAGAGAAATTAAGGGGTTTGGATACAAAGATACTTGAATATGGGATAGTGCAAAGAAGAGCAACTGAGGAAAATATTCTACAATTATTTTAATGAATTGTGGAGCAGACTTATGAGTGTGAACGGGTTCTACCTGTTCATGTTATGGATGTTTTAATCAACCTATTCAGACATAGATGTAAGAACTAGGAGTAGAGAATTCAGTCCCTTTGAGCCTAATTCACCGTTTGATATGATCATGACTGATCTCATCATACCCTCAACTCCCATAACCCTTCAATCTATTACTAATTTAAAATTTATCTACTTACTCCTCAAATTTTCTCAATGTCCAGCATCCACCATAGTTTTATATCCCTTTCAGAGCAGTAATGTCTCCTCTTCCCTTTAAATCTGCAACCCTTTATCCCAAAACTATGATCT